>NC_091824.1:86365134-86692634 GCF_038994185.2 Dermacentor albipictus | reverse complement strand
ATAGCTACCGTGGCGTCCCCCAGGGCGGTGTACTTAGCCCTGTGTTATTTAATCTAACACTAATTGCTCTCCTTGAGCACGTGCCAACTACAGTCAGGCTATCAATGTACGCGGATGACATCTGCATATGGACGTCTGCAGTAACACGCCTACATTTGCGAGCGAGAATTCAGAGAGCCGCCACACAAACTGTTCTCTACCTTCGTAATCGAGGCCTGGAAAGTTCCTCAGAGAAATGCGCACTAGTGCCATTTACGCGCAAACCCATGGCCAACTACAGTGTAATGATAAATGGCCAAATAATACGACGGGTCCGATCGTACAGGTTCCTAGGTGTCATAATCGACAGGGACTTGTCATGGAGCCCACACGTATCATACATGAAAAAACGGTTCACAGGCATCTGCCACCTGTTCAAGTTTTTCGCTGGCAAGACCTGGGGAATGTCGCCAAGTGCGATGTTGCAACTGTACAGGGTGCTTTTCCTAGGATTTCTGCGATACAGCTTGCCAGCAATAAACAACACTGGTAAAACAAATCTACGCACAATACAAAGTATTCAGGGTCAAGTGCTCCGGATCTGTCTAGGCCTGCCTCAGAGTGCTTCAACAGTGGATACGATAGCAATCGCTGGAGATCACCTTGTCAAGACCCACATTGAAATTGAAGTACTCAGGACCCATATAAGGCATCTGACCAGGACTCCTCGTCACCACTTGGCCTCCCTAACAGCGGACAGACCACACACATCTTTCAGCCGGACGATAACCGCATATGATGAATCATTGCCAGCTTGTTTTACCCCGGCTGCGAGACCTTCGATTCCTCCATGGTGCCTCGCTCAGCCAAAAATCAACCTCACAATACCTGGTATTTCGAAAAAAGCTGATCTATCATCGCCAGCCCTTAGACAGCTCACGCTACTACATTTGTACGAGAACTACCGTGATTCTACGCATATTTACACTGATGGATCTGTCCTTCCAAGTAGCACCGCGGCGGCAATCGTCATACCAGCGAAAGCTACAACAATCAAGTTTAAGACGACCCACGCGACAACATCGACGGCAGCAGAGCTCGCAGCGCTCTTTACTGCCCTTCATCACATTGGTGATGAACCACCACATAAATGGACAATATTCTGCGATTCGAAGGCGGCACTGCAGTCTCTACTGTCACCTTTACGACGTGGACCACACGAACAACTAATATTCCATATTACAGAGACTTTGCAACATATAAGTGAAGCAGGCCATGAGATAACCTTTCAGTGGCTTCCAAGTCACTGCGGGATTATCGGCAATGAACGGGCGGATCACGCTGCCCGCTCAGCCCATACTGAGGAGCGCTGCGTCCCGATTCCTCATTCTAGAACTGACGCAGCACGGAAGCTCCGCCTACTTGCTCGGCAGTGCACCGCGTCGCAATGGAATGAGCCACATTTAAGAAACACGCGACTGTACTCACTTGATCCAACATTAAGTCTTCGAGCGCCATCACAGCTTCGCCGTAGAGACGCCACGCTTTTATATCGACTTTGGTTGGGCGTTGCCTTCACTAAAGCCTATGCATTTCGCATAGGGATGACCGACAGCCCAACCTGTGACCACTGCGGCCATGAAGAATCAATTGGCCATATTCTGTGTGCCTGCCCGCAGTACAGTACACAGAGGGCATGCCTTCGCCACGAACTTGACAAACTGGACGACCAAGCGCTAACCGAAAAAAGAATTCTACAACATCGAAAGGACCTACCGTCACAGAAGAAGGCCGTGCAAGCGCTATTGCGCTTTTTGCGATCTACCGGCCTTAGTGAACGGCTTTAACTGGAACGCCTTTTGTGTGTGTGCCTCCATGTGTGCGTGTTTTTCTTTCCTTTTTTTTAGCGTTTTCCTCTCTGTCATCTTTCTAACCCCTATCCCCCATCCCCAGTGTAGGGTAGCAAACCGGAGACTCATATCTGGTTAACCTCCCTGCCTTTCCTCTTCATTCTCTCTCTCTCTCAAAGCTGAGAATGCGAAGCAATGTACTCACTGGTACGCAAGCCCAGGGGTTAAAAGGTTAATCCTAATTCGTGGGTTGTCTCAAAGCAGACTGTACTTGGTTCCAGCGCTAAGTTTTCGCGCTAGCTAGCCCATTTTTTAAAGCAACACGTCATTACGCGGCGAGACGTGGCAGATCACTAACGACGGAAGCCTTGCAGCCATAATGCGAGTAAAACGGCGCAGCTGATGAAGTTCACCATCTGTAAACAGGTTCGCTTGGTGGAGGCTATCGAATGTTGGAAGCATAAACTGGCCGAAATAGTTTGGTTATCTAATTAAAACAAGCCTGCCCGACGCTGCTCAAAGGAAATGACCAACCAGTTCGCAAATATTATCGCCGCAGAATTTGAATTGCGAAACGGCACGGACTGCAATTGGTACCGGTTGGCTGATGCTTATCACACGTTAGTGAGGTCTCGAAACCTTTATTCAACTAATAAAGCACCTACTTTAATAACACAAGTCCAATAAAACAATGCTCTGCTTATTTTGTGAAACGATGACATGTTAACTACGTTTGTCGGCTACTATATGTACATTTATAAACCGAATATTTAGTTGCGTTGCGCGTCCCTAGCAGTAAACTTACGAATCAGAGTAAACAACCGAATTACAGCAACTTCACTTACGCTTCATGCGGGAACGCGCCGCAGTTAATTTTTCGCCCTCTGTTGCGACCGCTGGAACTTGAGAGTTTGCAGGCCTGGCTCCACGTAAAAGGCGGCGAATTGGCTGTAGAAGCTTGCTTCTGGCATCTTTATCGCACGCGTGTAGTTGCGACACCGTTAACCATAACCATACCTTGTTTCGCCGTGCTTACAGTTAAGCATCGCGGAACACAAGTATGTTCGTGTGTTTAGGCAGCAAGGCTAATGTTTGAAGTTGAAAGAAGTGTTTCACTTCTGAATATGCAATGAATGTTGTAGCTAAAGCGTATAACTATAAAACCACAGCGTAATACGAAAATATTATTTCGCTGCGAGTGTAAGCGGGCCACGGAAAGCAACAGACAAACAAGTTGAATAGGCACCTAACGAAATTACTTCCAATGGCGCGACTAGTTACATGCACGTAATATGTCTCAATTAGAGCACTTGCCACGCTTCTTTTTCTCTCTGTAAGAAACACTGTAATCAAACTGTTTGCAACTTGGCTTACAAGATTGGTTGTGAATACAACAAAAGTCTGCAACGGGTGCATGGTAAGACAGGATTTTAAGGACTCCAGTGCCACATTTTATCCCTTATTGTTGTCCCCTGCAACTAAGCTCTGCATTAATACACGCGTGTAATACCAAGTCTTAGTTTGAAATGGTAAGATTATGGTGTTTGGAAAAGTCGGACATATATTTTTTTTTCTACTTGTGTTAGGCTAAGCTTTCCATATTGTTAAATGAGGCCTACAGCGCAGTAGGGATAGGTACAGTGCAGTAAGTTGTGATGCACCTGTGGGGTTTCTTGTTCTTGTGCTAGGAGGAGCGCACTTGAATGAATGCATTTCGCTGTCGCAATATTATTCCCGAAAAAGCTAATTTAATCGGTTTAATGCGGCCGAGAGGGGCATCGTACACTTTCGCAGCTACATATTGGTAGTTTGTAGCTTGCATCGAATAAAGAACGTTCTCTCTGCGACCAAATAAGGACTGTTTGCGCCATCTCGCCACATTCGGGAAGCGCCTATTGGAACCGCTAACCTCGTTTGCAAAGTGAGCCGGTTAGCAATTCAAGACCGTAAAGATTATTCGCGATATACATGGTTGTGCTCTGTGAATTGCGTGAACACCAGAAACCTTTTGATGTAATATTCATAACTGTCGTAATGTCCCAGTATTTCCTTCTATGGGAAATTCGGGTAAATGCATTTTCTTGGTCGAAGCGGTTCACAATAATATCCGATAATAAAGTATTAAAGAGAAAACAGCACGATGCATGCATTGTCATTGTAGCCACAGTATAGGCGCAGGTTGGCTGTTTAATACGGGTAATAGTAACATTAGAAACAGGCATAATAAATATAAAGTGCTATATATTAAACAAGAAGATGGGATGTTTTGCATTTTTAGACATTTGAGATTGCTCGTTTATCTCGTGAAACAATTTCTATAATACCCTTTCTGCCTGATTGATTTTTCTCTAACATAATGAGTTGAACTCGAGACAAGCTGCCATATCTCAGCTCCTCCTTTCAACACGCGTCAATTATGGCTCAGGAAACAAGCAAAATGAAGAGGTTGCGCCATTCGAGCACACAGTTCGCGTCAACGGTTGCAAAAGCCCACTTGAAGCGCTCTACTTTGTTGGTAACTACTCTGCGCTTTCGCAAGATGCAACCAGAAGAACCATTAAGAATCCAAAAAGAGAAAAGAAAATGGTCAAAAACAAGATACCGTCTGCTTGCAGGAGGCTTAGGCAACGTCCCATTAAGCTCTGCGGCACTGAAGCAAGTTCTCGGCTGTGATGGGGTGTATTTATTTATTTGACTCAGAAACAAGATACTTTGCTAGCCCCTCTTGCAGCCAGCTTACGCCGCCGTTATCACAACCCCACCCGTCACTCGCGTAAACGCGACGCGGTAGGAAACGCTGCGCCACTGGGCTGACCATCTCAAAATTTATGCGCCCCCTCCCACCCCTTCCCGTCCTTCCTTTTCACGTCTTCTTCCCGGGTGTTATAGTCTCGGCATATAATTTCAGCAAAGAAAAAGCGTGGTTGGGATTCTCTAATTAAAGCTCAAATTTATAAGCATATTCGTCGTCCTGGTTCAATAGCGAAGAGGCCAAACGTCTGCGCTATATGGCTCGGGGTCTCCGCAGGGCGTGACCTGCTCCAGGGGTCCTTGCTGGTGGCCACTCGCCGAGGCGCTAATTGACTCGCAGAGTAATAATTTAGGGTGGAAAGAGGGTGGGTGCGAGAGCAGAGGCCATGGCGCGCATACTCGTAGTCATCGGCTACGGGCCGCCGCGGGAAACCGACTCTGGGCCGCAGCCCTATCGAGCCCGCGGAATGTCCCTCGTCGAGCACTTCGGAATTCCATTAGACGGGCTCCCTAACGAGTCTCGAGGGGCAGAGGCTGTTTTGGCGGCCAGCCAGCGCCCGGGCGATGGATGGGCCTCTTTTCGACAGAGCCGCGATGTAGGCAGAGTGACAGCCTCTCTCTCGGCCTCTGCGACGGCCGATGGCGGCGAGTGGTTGTCTGCGAATGGAGGCGAGTGTTTGCGCCCGACAGTTTCTGTGCAAGCGTAATTCCACGAGCGTTTTGTGACGCAAGCAGCGGCGAGTTGCACCGGCTTGTGCGCCGAGGACTCCCGGCCGCTTCATTGCCGATTGGGCCGGTGTTAATTGAATATCCTCGTCCGCATCCTCCTCCTCCTCCTTTCTCTCGATTCTGCGGTATAGTCGAGATTGAGCGTGGCGAAAACTTTGGGAGCGACGGCACATTTATTGCGGTGGCGATGCCGTGTTCAGGGCGGCGGCTTCGCTGGCATGTCTTCTGGCGGTTAAGGCGAGCGCAGAGTGCATCCACTGATTCATTGAATGGAGGAAATGAGCCTCTCTCTTAGGCCATTGCAATGCTAAACATGCTCATTTACGGGCAGAAAGGCGTATGGAGGTGCTCAGTATACCGTTGGTGCAATGCGTCGGCTTATATCTCTTTCGATTATGCATTATTCTGATTGTTGTCGTGCAGTTCTGATGTCGGGGTAGTCAGATTTCAACGATGTTTTAATTTGAAAGCTAAGTGCTTTTTCTGCCCCCGCGCCGCAACTGTGTGCAA
The DNA here is from genome assembly GCF_038994185.2 of Dermacentor albipictus. Lineage (NCBI taxonomy): Eukaryota > Metazoa > Arthropoda > Arachnida > Ixodida > Ixodidae > Dermacentor > Dermacentor albipictus. Next base: position 86,686,815 of record NC_091824.1, on the reverse strand, counting down.
CGTTATTGAGGGACTCCACTTGTGCGTATTTTTCATAATTGTCGGCTCCTGAGGGGGATCTAAGAGCCTATTATTTCGCGTGGGAAAAGCCTACGGAGTCGCAGAAGTGCGCTTACACTGCGTCATTACTAGCACATCTAATAAATGAGTCGCGATGCCTACCGTGACGTCTTTTACGTAGGCGCAAGCGACCTAATAATTAGACAGGGTAATTGTCTCAACAGTCTTTTGTTCTTCATTCTTTTCTGCCAAGTTAATCATGCGCTATTCGTGGTCTCGCATATTGCTTTCAAGGTGTAGTTATAACAAGACAAGACGACGTTCTTCGCTCGCTCCATTAACTAACGCTTTGCTAAGCTGCATTCTCACATACCTTAAGTCTAAAGCGTTTCCGAACACCGATATCGCGTCTAGACGTCTTACGTTTCTTTAAATCGAAGAAGTTTCGTTCTATTTGCCGCCTGTATAAATAGGCTGCACCCTGATAATTTCCACCTTCTATGCGTCTTTATATTTACCTACGTCTGATATTTCTACCTCTCCGTTCCACTGGTGTAGGGTAGCAAAGATGATTTGTTGTTGTGGTTGACTTACTCGTTCTTTTCTTCCTTCCCGTTTCTCTTCTTCTAAGAAATGTATTTTCGCTATTCGCTTTTCTTTTTTTCTCACTGAGTCAGCAAATCATAAAGAAACAAGGCTGCGCCGGGTTCTTCTATCAAGAAATATTTATGCCGAACAAAGGACAAAAAATAAAGCTGTGTCTGACTTCCAGTATTGATTTTCCCCGAAGAAATTGGTGAGCAGTTCTGGAAACCGTATACGACAGTGCAAGAAATCACAAGAGCGGAGCGTTTGGGGAAGCGGGAGGCAGCCGCAGCCGGAAACTCAAACTCGGCAAGACGGCCCATGCGGCGGAACAGCTGTCGCAGGCATAAACTATGAGTCTTGCGGGCGGCAGCAGCTGCGGTGCCGTGGTGTCGCCCGCCACGTAGTCTGTAGGGCGCCGCGTCGGGGATGAAACGCGACACTTATTAGCGTCATGACTGTGGTCATTCCTGGGGCCCCGGCCATCGCGAGGTCGCTGCCCGGTTGGGATCGTTTAGCGCGCAGATGTACAAGAAAGCTTTGTGGCGGTTTCCTGGATGTCTGCTGTGGTCTGATGGTGAAATTGAGGGAGGACAACCCCGTCAAGCCCTGCGCGGTCTGCACCTCTTTCCTCCTTACTTCCTCCACTTGCGATTCATTCGCCCCAAGCCTGTATAAGCATAACAAAGTGAAGCAAGGTGAATAGAGGCAGGATCCCTAAAACTTTCCCGTATTCTCACCTTCTTCCATATCGGAGAATTTTGCGTTTTGTGCGTTTCGAGAATAACTGCTTGATTACGCTGTGCCTGCGGTGGACAAGTATTACAATATGTGTGACACTCTGATCTGTTTGGTATTCATAAATATACCACAAGTGAACCGGTCGTGGTCACACTTCTAGCTTTGGCTGCATATATGCTTCAGAAGAACTTTCTGTTCTATGGCATGCGGAAAAGGATTTGAAGGCTGCTAGACGTGCCTCCCATCAGTTGACCGAGTTACCGCCCGTGCTGTTTATGTGTTTTCTTCCTCTGTCCCCGTCTTTTTTGCGGTCAATATGATTGGCTGCATATAGCATCGGCGTCCACATTTAGCCTGTTAACTGCCACACATCAGTCGCAATGTCGTGTCATTGTTTTTAAACCTATGTTTGTGGATATGACTGCGCTAGCAGAAACGGCGCCAGTTACTCATCTGATGCGACAGATGTGAGCGATAGGGTGCAAATATTGCATATAAAGACAAGAAAACACTTTGAAGTATCAATAAAGCTTGCAGGAAAAAAATGGGAGTTTCTAAAAATGACAGTTCTGGCGAAACAGAAGTTGTCAAAATGTCTAAGTTTCTTCTCGCATGTAAAATAATTTTATGGTGTGAAAATCTCCTTTCTTGCCTTTCTTAGATGAGCCAGGTCTGATCTTTTTATGCGGGGTGTTTTTCAAAAAAAAAAAGACCAACAACGTCAAAAAGTAGTTTTGTATATTTGCGCTGCTTTCTTCATTGCACCAAACTATTATAACGAATGTGATTAAGAAGTACTACGTGTCTATATTCTGTTTCTTCTGGATTCTCGTTTCTTTCGCGTCACGTGACGTTATTCACGGACTTCGAGAAAGCCTTACTGTCCAGAACGTTACTGGTCGCCACTTTTAGCATTGAAGTCATAAACTGCACCACTAACTTCCACCAGGACTCACCGGCCAAAAGTTCAGCATCAGTAGATTATGCCGTTCCTGCTTTTCGAACGCGCGCACCCCCCTATATTGAAGAAATTGTCACAATTCGCATAGACACTAATAAAGAAAAGTGTAGTCGTTCATCCCTACGCCGATGGCTCAGCCAAGAAGTGGGATCTGAGTCATTATCGATTTTTCGATTTCAGCCCCGCGGAATTGCGGGAGCATTTTGTTTCCGTTTACTTTCTGTTCTCTCAGCGGTCCCCTATCAGCTGTCTACTTTTCAGTTTTCTGCAAGAAACTACTTTTCTTTCAGGTTTACTTGTGCTTTGCAAGGAGCCTATGAAGTATTATCTTCAGTTTTTATTTGAATGTTTGGTTGACTAGGCAGTAAGCTTGACACTGCACGCACGCACAAGAACGCCGCTTTCGTTAAAGAGGCTAAGGAGGGTTAGGAGAATAAAACAGAAAAATGTGGGACCAATGTTACGAGCGCTGTTATCTGTTGGACTCTCCAACAATATAATGGATTTCGTTTAGAGAGGGCAGGATTTCTTATCGTTTAGTTTGCGCCTGGCTCTGAAAACAGATCTTTATTATATGCAGCTAATGTATCTCTGCTCTTACACACGCCTCCTAAGAGCCGCTTGGTCAGCCATTGAGCTTGGTACATCGCGATCGTGTGTATTGTATACGTACTGGCGTTTTAAAAGCATAATTTTTCGTAGCAATCAAGCGCTAGGGTAATGACCATGTGTAGGACTGCATACATAGTCGTTAAGTAAGCATAGAAGTTTCAGCTCCAGAAAATCTAAGACTTTCGCTATGCAAATCGAAGTTTAACAATAAGTTCGGCATCTCATAAGAACGTGTCTCGTCAGCCAGACTTAGCTCTCAACGTTCGTAAAATTACTAGCATCGAAGATGATAGGTGCTCTGAAGTCTCAGTAACATTGCTCATGTTAGTACTATAACACTTATTTTCTCCTGTACCGCAATTTCCTGAAAAGCAGACTTGCACTTCAGCTATTTCTCTCAAATATGGGGCACCAAAAATATTTTGCTTACCCATGTTCTCGTTGACTTACTTTGCCTGTTAGCGCAACCCATTACAATGAGAAGAGAACACCGAACTCTTATTTTTCGTCGTGTTGGCAATCTTTCCATACGCGCTAGGTCCTCAGTGTTCCCTTTTTGCATAAGAAAAGCACTGGCACATGCATGGAACCACGCACACAAGGCACGCTTTTTCTGGCATTGTTCAACAGACATGTCTATTGAACAGAAAAAGTAAATCTTTTGAAAAAAAAACCACAGCCGAAGGGAATGTTCTCCCTTGTGCTGTAATGTGTTATATACAACGCAGTCTGGGAAAAGTTAGGAAATGTGTTTTGCTGGCATATGTAAAGTGATACGAGGCACACGTGCCACTTCACTAATACATGGTTCTAGCCGATGTCCCCTTCCAGAGCCCCTATCTTCTTCGTAACTTTTCCTTGCTTCTTCTGCGTTCGCTATGTTTTCTTTATAACATTTCACTTTAGTCTGCTGGCCATCATACACATTCTTTCCCAGTAACTCATGGTCTCCGTATCCCTGTGGTAGTGCACTAGCGCTTACTGTCACTCATTGACACCAGTTGTTTCCTTAAAAACAACATGCCGTATTTCTGGTTCCACTTAGAATCTGTATTATTCAATACGGCATGAACAGACCTGCCGAGGTGAATGAAGGTTTGCTGCCTGCAGTTACAGCCACTATTGAATCGGCCCCTTAAAACTGCATGAGAGGTGTTGCCCCTTTGCTACAACTTCATGAGGGCGGAGGGATTAATGTTCACTTGTAGCGCCGTGCCATCATATCTAAAATTTCTAGCCATCCACCACTCAGAGGAAAAAGGAAATACGCCCTTCTAGACAAGAAAATAGCATAAAGTAGTTCACAGCTCCACAATAAATTATTCACTTGCCTTAACATATATACGCGCTTAACCTACGTTTTTTTTTTATATTGAAGTAAATGTTAGGAGAGGTTGGCGCCTTTATGGTGGCACCGGCTACTCCTTGTCACTTGGCAAACTAAACAAATTTGCGTACAAAGGAAGAATAGCGAAACAAAATATAACCTACGTTTTTATTTCATTTGTCATAAAAGAGGATAAAGTGACTAAAAGCTACCTTAACAAGAAGCTTGACGACTTCACTCTCCCCGTATTAGCAACAACAGAAAGCTCTTTACGCATTTCATCACGCACTCGATTTCTGTGTCTCGTTTTCAAAAAGTATGGCTCTCAGCTGAGCGTTCAGCCGGATTAGGCATGCTAGCTATAAAAGGGTGCGAGATGTCTAGTTAAGTTGCAATAAAGAGTTACGGATTTTGTAGATTGGCGTTCGTGAATGAAAAGGGAGGCGTAGTGGGCTCTCCACCGAGCGCACCATTCCTGCAATTCCATTCTCTAAAGAAGAGCATCTGCTTTCAGTACATGAGTACGGGCAGGGCAAAATCCGAGTGCATGGCAGATAAAACTCCAGCAAGGCTATCTATTCTTTCACTGTGGTTTTGTGCAGCCCGTTATGAGAAGCTAGGGTCAACTTATCTAAGTTTATGTTCTTTCTGCTATCATAGATTACTTATTTCCCCACGTAATAGCCTTACCCAGCATTTTTGTTGCTTATCGTGGATTTGTTAGCGAGATAATAAAAAATTGATCCCTTCAATTACCAGGTTATCTGATTGCATGTTCTGCCCTAGTAGACACATGGTTTGGTACTCTGGCTTTTCAACGCATCGAAGTATATCACACATTAAAAATATTCTACACTAGGTAATTCTGCACTGCACTTCATCTGCCGCCTTTTGCGTGTTTAATGCTTTGTTTCGAGCGAAAAAAATACAAAAACGCGAGTTTCGGGACAAAGGTGACGCCGTGTCGATTTCTGGCACAAACACTGAGAGCAACCAGCGTGCAAAACACCACTTCACAGAACAGCCTTCAGAAGAGGCCTTTTGCTTTTGGCCACTAAAAGTTTAAACTTAGAAAATGAAAAGCCATCAAGTCAGGCTTGAGAAAAATTACAGGATTAGAAAGGCCGAGCAAGTATCACGAGATAGGAAGAAGCCCATCACTCTCCGGCACTCACGCTAGCCATCGTGGGGTCCGGGATCTGTAAGCTGGAAAACGCAAATAAAAGAAGCGATGGTTTGGGGACAGTGCGGAAGCTCCAGAGGCGGGGGTCGGATGCTGCTGAGAGCGGCGTCTGGATCCGACGCTGGTTTCTTGTCCCAAGCGGTGCGGAGGCGGGCGGGCGCAGTCGGGGTCCTCAGCGAAGGAAACAGCCATAATGGGTTTTTGATTTCCCTTTCCGTGGGGCGTCGATGTCATTAGTCCAGCATCCTCAGCTTCAATCTGACGATGGCTGTGCCACTGTACAGCACGCGAACGTTGGAGGAGATGCTTTCAAGATAGAGACAGGGCGTCGGTACGGGCTGCCGTTTTTCTGAAGATAGAAAAGTGGCAGAGCTACAGATAAGGTCAAGTGCTGCTGCTGCTGCTGATGCTAATGCATACTCGCCATTGAATTTCACCGGCACAGCATGCCACCTACGACTGCTGCTACTTTCTTCGGGAACGTCACCCTACTATTTACGTGTAACAAAGTTAGTATAAGTTACGAGAGCAGACGAGACGGAACCTCAGTGCCTAACGCGCCAACACATCCAGCCATTCCGCGCTCACATTGCAAAAACCGCAGGCGCAACACAGTGCAGTTATCCGTTTTTCACGGCCAAGAGATGACCTTCGCCTAAAGTTCATTTGTGTTTTTGAGTACGTGGCTTTAGTTGTGGTGCCGCCGTCTAATAAATCTGGACAACGTTGTTCTTGTTTTTTCTTTTTATTTTGCTTTTTATATCACAGACGGCGAGCTACGCAGCGTCTAGTCTATTTCAGGGTAGCGCGTCTAGCACGAACTCATCTTTTAAACTCGTTGTTTTCGCAGAAGCACCAATAGCACCTAAAGGAAGAATTTGTTCAGCTGGTAGTGGAACTTTAGAGACCGGCAAAATGAAGCGCAAAATATTTGTGCTTCCATATTCGGGTGCTCTTTATGTGCAAGTACAGTGCCCTGGTGCTGATGAAAGCGTGCATAAACTTGGCCTTTACGAGCAGCCGGGATAATCTGCTGCCATGTAGGAACAGTTCGTAAGTGGTTGGTTTCATTTTTGCCAGGTATCCTTCTTCAGTAGTTTTGTTTTTCTCTAGTTGAAGAAGGCAAACGTTTTGGAGAAAGTCCTTTCCCACTCCAGAAGAAACATAGAGGTTGGCAAAACCTTATTATTGAGTACTTGTGAGTTTACAGTGTCGAGCTGCTTTACTGATATTTGGCTCATTCTATAATCACCGTGGCAAGAAAGCGCAAAGAAAAGATAGTTGCAAGTAAGGATCGATAAAAGACTCTGTGCCAGTGAAACAATGTTTACCAAATAAGAGGCATTGTTTTTAGGCCCTAATAGCTTGTATATGTCGATGAGAAGACTCCAGTGGAGCTATCAAAGCCTAAGTATCAATAAAAACAAAATAAGATGACGACTGAACTACAATACAGCAGAGACATGATACCAATACGTGCAAAAAGAAAAGCCGAGAATCCCTAAGCCACATGACAACACTACAGCTTGGCAACCTGCATGTGTATCTGACGTTTGCTTGTAGCTCACTTTCAAGCCTGCGAAAACAAAAGCAGGTGGAGGACCCTTCAGTTGGGTAGGAGCGATTGTTGTTTCTGGAGATGTCAGTGTTTGGCGATGCCGCCCTCCGGCCGCTTTCGATTTCCGGGATTCCCCTCGCGATTGCTGGCTTGCGAACAGGGTATCGTTCTTCCCAGGGTGGAGAGAACGCAAAGATGATTCCTCCCGCCTGCTTGTAAGGTGCTTTGTCGACTCGCAGCCGTCGTTGATGCGCAGTGCACGCTATCTCCCCTCTCGCGCTCTATAGAAATGCCATCAGAGGCACGGTGTCTTTCCAGAGCAGGTCGAAGAAGCCAAGCGAAGCATGGATGAGCGGTGTCTTTCTTCAAGGCCGAGGCAGAGACTGACAGAGCAAGGTAAAGGGAGAGCTGCAACTATGTGAAGCTAGTGGAATGTATCTGCTTAGTATCTCCTACCTCTGTGTAAACATAACATGTTTTATTGAATAGCTGACCGACCGACCAATAAAATCTAGACGGCACCGCATATGATATGCGTCTTACTTGTATTTTTTCCTTCTTTTAAGGTTTAAGGCCATGCCGGAGCTTGTCATCCACAGTCGCAACGCTATCGTGTTCACTCTTTCACTGCGAGTTGAAATAGTTCATTTGATTGTGAGCTTGCGTTTTGAACATGGAAAGAAAACGTTCAGGTCCTGAATATATAATGATGCTGCGAAGGTGCGAGATTCTACTGTTTGTAGCAGGGAATCCAAAGTCTCCAATTATAGATATCCTGTTCGTTTCTGCAGCTTTAGAGATACCCTCTGGTTCCTAGTTTGCAGCCGTCAGCCACAACATAGCGAAGACATCATATATATATATATATATATATATATATATATATATATATATATATATATATATATATATATATATATATATATATATATATATATATATATATATATATATATATATATATATATATATATATATATATATATATATATATATATAATGCAATTGCAGATGGTCGGCTCTGCAGCACCTTAAGTGAGCTCCTCAACGGCACTCTCTAATGTGGTGAACGTGGTACGTATTATGGATCGGAGACATCAAGAAGGTGCAACTTAACGCTAAGAAAGTTCTCTCGCATAAATCTCCACTGAATTTGAACGCGATAGCGTTAAGCGCCCCATGTCATAAAAAATTCGGTGTCGGCGCTTTGCGTTGGACGTAGTTTGGGAGCCACAACCACGCAAGCCCCACGCATGTCGCAGAGGCGTTACTGAACTAATTAAATTTCTCAAAGTGAGACGCGTCAGAAAAATCGTATAGTACAACCTAAACACAACCTACAGACATGATAGCGTCATATTGTAATGTGAATACACCAGAAAACATCATTCTGTTACGCGAGTCTCAAACATAAACCACTTTCAAAAGAGCAAGCGCCAACAGAGGTAGCACGCTAAGAAAGACCAATTACAGAACAAGGGGCTACTTGTAACTGTTTATTGAGGTCAAAAGCGGCTGAATATAAAGCCATGGGGAGAGGGAGAAGAAAAAAAAGGAGGGAGCACTGAAGATGTGATTGCGCACGCGCGAGAACACAGAACATGTACAGGAAGGGAACCACAAAATTAACTAAAATCTCAAACCTAAAAACATGCTTTTATATACGTAAATATTCACAGATGGTGTGCTGACAGCTGACATCTGTTGGCACTTCATCTTTTGAAAGCTATGGACTCACTAGCTCCACAACGCGTTCTACTGCATAAATCACTTTGCGAGCGTTTCTACCATTCATAGAGCGGCGCGCTGCACTCGGTTCCTTGCAAAAACAGCATCCAGATGGCGCTCGCCTCCGCGCATCCGTGGCCACCACAAGAGGCCGCGTTTCTACCGGAAAGCTCGCCCACTCACTTTTGTGCATAGCGTTCGGCACCAGCGCTTCCCGGTAAACATTACGGCTACGTAACCTGCAGCTGCCGGGAAGTGTGAGAAGTAGCCAGGGGTCCTTAAATGCTATCGTGTTCCACTCTTAAAGGCAAAGCATAAGCGTCCTCAGTTTCGTTTTAATACGTTTAGCATTTATGGGAACAAACCGCAATTTCTTCTTACTGTATAACTGTTGTCGTGGGCCGATGCCGAAGGTACAGCAGTCTAACATAGTGGTGAAAACGGCGCACGATTGTGGAGTGGTACCAGTGTGAAGGGAACCATTCTCGCATCCTTCCCTCGTGACAGCTAGCATTTTGACATGCTGCGTCTAGGATTGAAGGCGCAGGCGCTGTCTTTTGAGACGCTGTGATGAGAGGTGGTTGCAGGCGCCGCACAGGGTTCCGAACTGGTCTCCGAAAAAGTGGTGCTCGAAATAACCGTTGGCAATGGAGCCTGAATGCAAGAAGACATGAATGTAGGCTCCCAATGGTTTAATCCCGCGAATGGGATGGGTAAGACACGGTGGTTAGGGGAGCGCTACTCAGAACACATAGTGCCACAAATAACGAGTCCCCAAGGCATGCTAAACGCATATTTGCATATGTTTCTTAACAGCAGAGTTGTACTCCCAGTAAAGCGAAAGCACAAAGCCAACACCAACATACGTTGTCTTGAAGAGCCTCCGTGTTTGCTCTGGTTAGTGCGCGGATTTCGTCGGCATATCTAGAAACTAACATGTGAATGCATACCATAGCTGATCAAACAACAACGTTCTTTGCGCTTCCTTTATATGCTTTAGGCATATAAAAAAAGCATACGAATAGTATGTTAGTCATAGTGAAGAACAGGAATGTTATCATAGACAATCCTCTCCAGTGCTTTGCTGGCAGAATGCCGCTTGTGCTGAGAGTCCGTGCCCTACTGTGACGTTAGGCCTAAACATTGAAGGCTAATGAACACCTTTACATAATAATAATACAAATCTCTTTGAATAGAAGACAAATATATACGTGAAACCATGCTGGTGAAGCATTTGGTGCAAAAATACACACAAAATAACATGCGGATTCCACGTACTGTCAGATTCGGAAGCTGTCAAGGGTTTTTGGAAAGACGCCATTCAGTAAATTATCAATTTAGCGGCGCCATGTGCAACAGCAATCAACTCAATTGATGCGTTTAGTTGCAAGTAATCTTTTCGTATACTCTTTTTTTTCTTGTGTACCTCCCAGTCTACGAAGCTATGTGTAGCCAGAATTCTTCGACTGCAGTGTTGGTGAAATATTGGTAACACGCTTTATTATACCAGTGCTACAATGGCTACGGATGTTCCTCACTTCTACAAATTCAGAGATAGATTTAAAAATGTTCCACTATACATTACCCGCACGGTTTGGAATCCACAGCGTCTGGATTGATTGTTGAAGAACATCCAGTACTTCTTTTGTAAATACTGTCGCCATTGCATCATTTGCTACGTAACGGCAACCCATGCGCGCAAGCATCAAGCACATACAATCCAACATGCCTCAGGATGCCATAAATTCAAGTCACCACGGTTTCTTAAAGAAAGAAAGAATATATGACGTGCTCGAAAGAAAATAAAAAAGAAACAGTTTATAGTCATGCTTATTATTAGCCGCGTGCCCATGCTTACATCTTCATTGTGATCAAGGGACCCATATGGGGCCCGAAACGTCGGTTCTTTATTTTTATTTTTTTATTTCATTTTTGGCGAGTGCACGTTTTTTGGCACCATTATGTTTCCTCGCCAGACGAGTTTTTGTTGAACACTTGACTATAGTCATGCTTTGTTCACAAACTTTCCGCTGCACCTTTTGAGTTTGCTCAACGAAGAAATAGTTCGAAACCGTGCGCTGGTTTAGCTGCTTAGCTCAGTTCCCTTTGTCTGGCACTCCGGTTTCATACTCGATCCCACGGATGTGATGAATGTGCACAACAGCGCCAAATTCTTTTGCTCACTGACTCACTCCACCTCGCTCTCAACAGGAAGCACTGCGAGACGTAAACAGCGAGGACGGCGATCGATCTATTCGAGGCTGATTGATTTACCCTCAGCTGTATACGTGGCTTGCTGTCGAAATCGACTCGCACCCGATCAGCAAAAAACTGTCGGCGGCAGGCGAACGCTCCGAACAGGAAGTTCTTTGAGTCGCACATGTGGGAGGAAATAAGCAAGCAATAAAATAACCAGTGAGCTGCGTGTGAGCCCATGTTATTGCTTTACGTGTGTTCATGCGCACTCATTTGTGACGAGTACAGAGCAACAAACATTGCTTCGCAGCACAATCCTGGAACGACTTTGTGTGCAACCGCGATGGAAGCATCCTTATATACGTGCACTATTAGAGGGCAACTTTGGGAAATAGTTTCTTCCCACCTAAATGGAACGACGTTCCACATCAAATTCTGATGTAGCCGAAAAGGCGTTACATGTATCTGAACCTGTAATTTTGAAATGCGAATAACAATCGATATGTTAAACGGCGTTTCAGGGAAATAGCCCCTCATATCTGGAACATTGTTCTACAAACCTGTACCTGAGGCCACGTGGGACGATATCCCACATCTTACAGCCAAGTGGAACAAGGCTATAGGAGTGTATAGAGGGGAGGGGGGGGGGGACAACTGCATTAAACAAGAGTTTTGGAAGCTGTAAGGTGTGTCTGTCAGAAATAACAAATTGAGCATCCTGAATTAAAGCGAGTCCCTGACGGATTGTCGTGATGGGCTTTTTATTCGGATTGACGTATCTTGTCTTTTCCTTCCTTTTTTTTTTGTCATGGGCCAGAGCACACTTTGGGCACAGGCACTGAAAGCCACGCGTTCCGCAGAAAACAGGTAAAGTCTGAATTTGGCGTCAGACTGGCGAAGTCAATATACGGGCGGTGCACAAGGCAAGTACAATTGCTGTGACCAAAAAACTCCCGAGGCTCATCAAGTGTGGCTACCAGTATTGACTTCTGGTTGCCCCTGTTCATTGTTAAAGTATCCAACCATCTAAATAATTTTGGCATCCGTATTTTGTATCTCCAGTGTGCGGTCCACATTACTGCTTTCAAATGCGTTTCCTGACTCCGCGCTTTTTATTATTTTTTTAATCACTATTTGCTTCTAAGTGCCTACTTAGAGAAAGCACGCATCGAGAATTGACACAAAAGCGTTTTCATTGGTGAAAACTCGTGTAATTTTGTGTCCTTTTTATCGTGGAGCTTTTGCAGGGCAGAGAATACATGAGAAGCAGGCCAACTGCTTAAATGATACCTTGCCTGGAGCTATGGTATGTAGGCTGAACAATCCATGCTACTTGACTGCACTTGCCGAAGAGACTAGGTGTAGCATTAGTCGGCAGTGCACGCCACGCATTCGCGGGTAACGATACATGTATCATTCATGCATCCTCCGTGCCCTGTAGTCGCATCGATAAGGAACCGCCAGGAACGAAGGCGTCACCGCGGCCGCATAACAAAGGAAAGACATCAGTGATGCTAATTCACAAAGAACCGCATAATTAAACGCCTCCTTGTACAGATTGACGCGCAGAAAAACCCCGCTGCTTAAGCAATGCGTCGAAGAGCAGAAGCCACTGTGGCTTCGGAAGTGTTCGCTGAAGGCCGCACAGAACGGGTACTCCTATCACTCCTAGGCCCATCCCCAACGCTTAAGGATTTGATCAGCGTACCACGGGCCCCACCGAAAAACCCTTTATGCTCCGTAGTTTCCTTTATTACTTCGGGAACACGGGGTGTAAGACCTCCGTAACCTTCACGATGCAAATAAAAATATTTATGGCAGCGTGAGCGTGTTTTGCCTAATGAGAGATGCAGCGAGGCAGACTTGAGTAGAAACTCGAACACGATAGGAAAAAGCAAAACAATATAAAAGACAAGTGCGTAATATATAAAGCAGGCTTCAGTAGGCCTAGGTGCTTAGGCTCAGCAAACGCAATTCAAACAACGGGAAGAAATTACAAAACAAAAACGAAGAGTTCGAAGCAGGCATCAGGACGACGTGGGGTGATAGGGTGGCGCGGTAATTTCTCGCGTGTTAAGACTAAAGAGCGGGAGCGAAGGCGAAAGAACGACAACGAGGCGCTCGTTTTAGCACCTACCCGCACAACACGCCCCCTCTTCGACGTGCCGTAGTGACTCCCCATATTCATTGGAGGCATTCTGCTCCATCGTCGATGCCTGCGTACGTCGTTCTTTCTCTGTTTACTGCGCGCGGGAAAATGGGATGGTTGAAAGGCCACGACCCGTTGTGTAAGAGAGCAGATGCTGCATTAAGAATCGGGTCACAGTTCTGCTGCTTGTTCTTTTGCATCTCTCTTTATTTTCCGCGGAGAGAGAAAAGAAGAGTGGGAGCAGCCAATCTCGTACCGCACTCAGGGAGGCCCCTAATTAGCTTAAGGAGCGAAAATCTAGTTACTCTGCTGAAAAAAAGAAAGAAGGAAAGGAGGGCGTGAGTAGAGCCCTAAGAGTAAATTGGCACGATGTTGGAAGGAAAAAAAGAGAGCAAAATAGCGCTCGCAAGACCGCCGTGTTTGCAGATGGCGAGGGAAGGCAGAAAAGAAGGGGGACGGGGGGAACGGATCGAAGCCGGAAGAAGACCCTTGGAAACGCAGCCATCATGCGCGAGACCGACGCAAACTCACGAAAACACTTCCGTGTGCCTCAAGCCCGCACCCTACTTTGCGCATCCTTTTCATACATACCCACGATGCTGAGCGGAGTCCCCGAGAGTGGGACATAAAGGGTGGTGGAACATAAAGTGGAAACGCGCTGCGAGAGGAAACAAACTCCTACAAAGAGCCGCGAGAGATAAATGACGCTTCTGTGAAAGTGACAGTATCTCGAGCGTATTTTGCGACTTCGCAGCTCAGCATCCTTGTCATTATGGTATTCAACTCCCGCGTTAGCGCCGACCAACATGGCTTCGAGCTTGCGTTTGGTTCGTAGTTTGAATATAGATAAAGGCCTTCCTCAGAGCCTCGATTTCGCGCCTAAAGCAGTGAAACGCGGGGAGCTTGCCACCTTCGCGCAGCTGAAATGCGCTGAAGTGTCCCGTTACCATGTTTCAGGTGTGTTTTTGTTACTCCTAGAATATTTTGACTATCTACTGGCCGGTATGGCGCAGGCGAGGTGCGATGCGGCTTCTGAATTTATAGAAAAACCATACTTATTCGTGTCTCCGCTTTTTTTTAAAGGAAGCTGTGGCATCCCTTTAGGAAATGGATCTCTTATCGTTTGGCTCGCAAGAAGGCGCTCACGTAAAGTCTCCTTCGTGTGAGTTTGCTGCGGCGGCGTACTAAGGTACCAAAAGCGTGAATTTTTTTTCTAGAAAAGTCAGATTCTTGTCCTGATTGAAGCAATATTAAGTATGAAGTTCCGTTGTGCGCCCTTTCACTCCTTTACGTCAGTCACTACATTCGAAACATCAGTTGCTGCAAGCATGAAAATTTATCCCAGCGTTGTTCGGTGCATGATATGAGATGCCCATAACAGCGACATTCTTTAACTTCCTCAAGAGAAGCATTTATCTTGTTTATTTTCTAGGCCATACCATTAGCTTCGAACATCTTTCTGTTACTTTGACGAAACACTTTTAGGTGGCAATATTTACCGGGCAAAACATCTCAAGCCAACGCAGAAAAGGTGATATACACGGGGTATAGTTATAGAAATTGAAGTCATAAAATAAAAGGCACTGTAAAATGCTACAGAAAGTAACCCCCGTATACAGTTATGCAACGTACCTTGGAGCCATAGAGCAAATGCTTGAAACGCATGCTTGACATCATATAAAAGACGCCTGTCGTAAACACGCCGAAGGAAACTCAATGAGCTTCCATGAGGTACGTTCACGCCAGATTTCATTTAGATCGTCAAGCATGGGCTTTAAGATGCAGTTATGAATACTAGGGTTGAATGTGCACAACCTACAGACTACGACGCTTATATAGTTGTTGTAAGCACGTTAAAATATGTTGGTTTCTCAAGAGTGACGAACATTCAAGAAAGTTACGAAGATGACGAAGCACATTTTAATGTTGAAGACGTTAGGCTTGTTAAAGACCGAGCAAATATTTCCAGATATTGTGCACCAGCTTTTGCCAATGTATTTCTCACTGAGATTTCGCACTTCCTTGCCTTGATTGTTTACCGCTCGGCCAACCTTCACATAAGGTTTTGGCTGTAGAAATGATAGACATTATAAATGGTTTCTTTTGTTCCAGGAAATGTACGTCGCTCCCATGAAGCGTTCAGCAAACTTGAGTTACCTGTCACGTGGAACGGTTGTTTTTATACATGTAATTTCTATCAGCACAATGTGCTTGGTAAATGTTCTGCGAGAAGCGTCGAGGATGGATTTCTTTATATTGGTTTTGGCTCCAACATTTTCTTCCGGAAGTTCAAGAAAGCACTGGCTTATCGAGTAGACACAACGAAGGCTAGCCTTTTGTATATATATATGTGGAGAAAGACTTTATCAACGTCAAAACCACATATTGGCAAACATAATCAATCTTTTCTTTTCTGAACTCGAAAACAATGACGTAATTAAAACTGCGAGAAAAGAAAGAGATCGATCCTTGACGTTTTTTGTTATCGCTCTGGGGTGATGAATGGGCCCGAAATTAAGCTCTCACAGGGCTTTACCGATTAGCAGTTTTTGTTCTTCTTTCCAGTCATTCGAAGAAACAATGAACTTTGGTGCTCCTGTTCGTTTTTTCACTCGTTTTTTGTAGATCTTACGTAGAAAGTGCAAGAACGCGCAAGTGTGTCTGACAGCGATAAGAAAAATGGTTTAGTGAAAAAGCAATGCAACGTAAAAGCAATGCGTTTTTACACCGTCACGTCTAACTCAGGCCACGTTTAGCGTGAAAGGTAAAAATAAAATTACAATTTACAAGACTGAATTGTCTGCTTCGAAAAGCGAAGTAAACGGAATGCGTCATTGTATAGCACACGCTTTCCATATTCCTCCACCCCACCCCATAGCTTGTATTTTTTAAAACATTTGCTCAATCTACTCTCTTAACTTTACACAAGACGTACCAGGGAAAAAAAATAAGGCGTCTCTTGAATCTCTTTGACTAACACCGAACGCACTCGAAACAAGATTAGTATATTTATGGGTTTTCTGAAAGTGCCCGTGTCCAATCAGCGCTAAGCGAGGACTACTATTCTGCCTATATATAGGCAGTATGGAACTGTGTCCAGGCTCCTTGAAGAAATTCATTTCTTTGTTTATCACACAAGAAGAGAGGAAGTAGATAAAAGAGAAACACTACGAGCGCGTGCATAGTTAAATCTAACGAAATCGGCCCTCCGTAATACTTATAACTTACTCTAGTTAAGGTTCGGGGGAATTTCTTCTTGTGAGGTATGTATGCGTTCCTTTAGGACTGCGCAGTAGAAAGAAGTTGAAGGAGAAAGAGATAACTAGAGAAAAAGAAAGAAAAGCAGGGAGTTTAACCATGGTCACACCCAGTTGGATACTTAACACGTTAGGAAGATGAAAAGGGATAAGAAGGGGAGAAGAAGAATAAGCGGGTGCACACAAGCAAATGATTATTCACTCATGAATGTAGTTAGAGGCATTCGCCTAGTACAGTTGTCTTTAAGAAGGGCATTAACTCTTTGTTGGACCTGTGAATACTAGATTTCCCGACCAAGGTTCTAGAGTCTTCCTAGAACGGTGCGTCGTCTTAGCGGCTAAGATCAGTAAGACCAGTACGCACAGCATACATATCGTTTACAGACCTATAGATTGGACAGTGGCATAGAACGTGCACTATACTTTACATAGAGCAGGGGCAGAGTCTGAGACCTGTGTTTCATTTTGTTTTCTTCTTTAAAGCCTTTTGCCTTTTGTGTGGTGCATTAACCTAATAATGTAATTGCAGTCATAAACTGGCGTGAACTTACACGCTTCTCTGTCTGTTCTCAATCGCCGCGAGCACACAAACCTGGAGCCGTATAACGTAAAACTATTCCAATATGTTTTTATTCAAATCTCCTGACGTCAAATTTGCGTAAGCGCCGACGCAAGCATCGGGCGGTCACCTGCAAGGTTGTTTGAACAAACCAATCAAATGCTCCCCTCGTTCATAGGAGGTCACTTTTGTTTGCTTGAAAAACGAA
Organism: Dermacentor albipictus; assembly: GCF_038994185.2. NCBI lineage: Eukaryota > Metazoa > Arthropoda > Arachnida > Ixodida > Ixodidae > Dermacentor > Dermacentor albipictus. The sequence continues at coordinate 86,669,751 of NC_091824.1, read as the reverse complement.
TAAAATTGCCTGCACGGAGCGACTTCTATTATCGAATTGTACAAAAGAGGCGAGGAGCATGTTCAAGTGGAAAAGGATTCGATGGGGCCGAGCCACTGCCCTAAATATCGATAACCGGATGAAGAAGGTGGTGCCGGCATCTGCGATTGGTCCGCTTTCTCGTACTTAGCTTGCGGTGGCTCCTCATCTGAGAGACAGTTACTGCGCTGCACTTTACCCCATGTTTTTTCCTTCCCAAACAAGAATCTCTCTCTCTCTCGACAATCGCGGTGGAATGCAGCGGAAACTTAACAATGACCTTAAAACGGATCCTCAACAACGAAGAGTTGGCAGAACGAGGTCGTAAACGTGCCGAAATTTCTCGAAAACGTTGCACGGCCACGCAAAAAGCTTTATTACACGCAACTAAACCCATACTCTCCGCTAGGGGCGAGTAACCAGTGCCAGAGCGATTGGCGGCAGCCATCTTTTATTCCTTTCGGAATGGGGCAGCCTGCGGCTATTCAGAAGAAAATTCAGTTTTTTTCGGCATATTAATGCATATTTATCGCGTACATGTCACTTTGACGCGTTGAGTTTTTGTGGTTTTGTGACGTCGCGTGAGAGGCAGGTGAAGTGGGTGCAGCCCGAAAACTTTTGGCGAATAGCCGAGGGCTAATGGCAAAAAGGCGTCGAATCAGAAATAACTATTTTTGTTTTGTTCGGTGAAATTATGCATAATCAGTGTGTACACGTCATATTAGATGGGGAGCAATCGCTGTTTTCGTGACGTCGTTTGACAGACAGGTGAAGTGGGGGTGGTTCAAAAATGTTTTTGACCAATCGCGGTGGGCTGATTATAGAATTGGAATAGAAAAGTTTGGAATAGTTTTACGTTAGAGCGCCCCTGATCCTAAATAGGCTGATAGATTTGTAAACGCGTTCAATAGGCGCTTCGCTGATTGGGACAGCCTCTCAGTTAGCTATAGGCTCCCATAATCATTTGCCGGCATTCTTATTCTGTCATATTGAAAAATCCCATATATGTTGCATTAAGTAACATCACTACAGGTTTGGTAACAGGACATGGCGGTAGGTGGTAGGTAGGCTCTCCTCTGGCAAATAATATTGTACCGTCATAGCCATCATCGCGCATCATCAGCTGCCGTCATCGCGCCCTGCTTCTCGCATAACTCTAGTCACGAGTATTGAAGAACGCGTTCACGTTCCCAACTGGTCTGGCCGCCGCAGCCGCGGCTCCGTTTGCCACTTAACGCTTTCACTAAACGCGATATTGAAGCAGCGCCCACTTACATCTGACACTTACCCGCACACACAAGCGCATGCCTATGACTTTTCTATGTGTGTGCGTACGTGTCAAATGTAAGTGCGCTGCTTCAATATCATGGCTGACCAACTAGCCCATCAGTAACATTTAACCTAAACCCGAGGACTACGGCATGCCACGTCGGTCGCTGTCGCATCTTTCTCACAGTACCAGTTAGTTCGCATCCGTTCATCGCCTATAGCCTCTTTCCCCATTTCGTGCAACCGAAACCACTAAACAGGCCAAACCTTTCGCATTAAATTCTTGTTTTCTTTTGATTACAGACAGTCAGATACCAGCACAAATTAGCTGTCCATAGTTACAAACTAGGTTAATTCTCTAAGCCTCTGCCTCGACTTTTATTTAAGTACTGCATTGCCTGATATTTGTTAGTAAAAAATGGCTGTGCCTTAGCTAAGGTTAAGCCCAGGATGCGAAGCATACTAGCCTTTATTTTAGTTGTTGAACCACTGCAGCCTGGTGAACTGCTGTTGCTTGGCTATGTTTGGTTCGGCTAGACGAAGAAACAACTCATGCGTTACTCTGCTTCGCCTTCAAGAGTGGAACGCGACAGCGTTCCCGTCGACCCGCCAAGGTGTGTAAGACAATGGGGTACGGCGCAGCGACTACGCGCCCTGCATTGGACGCGGTGAGCGTCGAGCAACGCAGCGTTCGGCGCGGCAACGAAATGTGCGCCTGAGCAAGCGACGCACGCCTGAGCCTCAGAAACAGCTCGTTTCTAAGGCAACGCCGCATTCACTAGAGGCGCTTTTGTACCGCTTTGAAGCATCGTACTCGTGGCTCAGTGGTAGCGTCTCCGTCTCACACTCCGGAGACCTTGGTTCGATTCCCATCCAGCCCATCTTGCAAGAGTTGAGCCAAAGCCACCTAGAAACAGTCTCTGTAGCACGCCGCAACCTTGGCTTCACATTCCAACGAGCAGCTCTGTCTCCAGGAGGCATCTCACCTCGTGAGTGTCTAGCAGAGGCAAGCGCAGCTGCTTATATACCGCCGCGACGCCGCGAGCGACGGCGCGAGCCCCGTTTCTCCTCTGTCGTGACGTCACGGTGTCACGTGATATTGAAGGCGACACCGCCGCGCCTGAGGAGCTGGGTTGAGCTCTCGTAATATGCTTCGCATAAAATAAGAAAATAACAGTAACGAAACGCCCCACCCTTGCGACTCATCCATATAATGTGCCTAGAGGCCTAGCCTTTCTTAACTGACTTCACCGTTTATAGACGACACGTACGCTGTATCGCACTACTGAACAAAGTAAGCACTGATTAAGGAAACAAGGACCCGTAAGGTCTTAAGAACTTAAAGGATATGAACTTAAGAATAGACGGCCACATATCGTCATAGTAAGCTTATGATTCGTAGCAGGTTACAGATGTTCCCAAGGGGCACTGCATACAAATGAAAGAGGTCGCGCACGGTGTGGCTTCCGAGATGGTGAAGAAAGCGACCGCTATTAACTTGTGAGCAGAAGCCCTTACAACTACATGTACGGGAGAAAGGTGTTGTGTCATGTTTAACCCCATTTCTGGGAGTTCGCACACTCAGCCATAAAAGGCTTTCAACCTGCTGGCACGCAGATATCTTCATATGAAGTAATACGGAAGTTTATATTAGGAAATAAAAGCAACATTCACGAGCATCTTTGACATAAGCGCATGCCATAATGTCCTGTCTGAGGGGCTGCTGAGCACGAATAGTCAGGATATTCTTTTTATTTGTTTTTCGTTCGTTCCAAGCTCCGGGCTCCTTTCTTTTTTCCAGCAGGTGTAACACTGATGCTGGGTGCGGTACGCACCACCTACTTAACAGACTTGATTTTTAAATGTTCGTCAAGGTGCAAATAAAAGGAGATTAAAAGAAAGGGTGTGTCTGAATTGGTTTCTTGAGACAACCAGTAACTCCCGCAAATGACGCGACAATCGACTTCATTACCGAAACATTCGTAAACAATAAACGTTAACCAGAGAGGCACTTCCTAACGCAGCCTCTATAATCCGCGAACCCCACAGAACTGATCACCGAGTTCTCTAACCTTAAGCAATTCCAGTAACATAAAGTGACAGTTCCCCCCCCGCCACTACCATCTCAAAGTAAATCAATAAAATAAATTAAACGAAATAAAAATAAAAGAAGAAAAATTCAGTGCAATTTAAATCTGTGAAGGTGGATGACCAGCGAAGATGCGTATGTGGGTCCCTTAATGGCGAACTGCCCATCGCCGTGCGTCAAATACCGTATGTACACAAATGGAAGGTGAGGTACGATGAGTCGCTCCTCCACGATGTTGAGCCTCGAAAGATGACGAGGGAGATGATGAGGTCCCGCTGCCCAAATACATGTGCAGCGGGGCATGCCCATGTATTGTTGCAAAACGCAGCACGACACGTTTTGCTAACGAATCCCAGCACGTAGAACGGACACGTACCTCAACGCACTCCGCTGGCACACACTGCTTCACCGTAGCCAAGACAGTCATGCGTTAGACAATATCCCGCAGTGCAGTAATGGTTGTGAGGTCTCTAGAAAAGCACAAGCGGTCACACAAAACACAGGCCACACGAAAGGGGTTCCCCACAAGCTATCTCTTAAACCTGGCCGTTGCTCCCATGAAACGTTCCAAGTTCGCGGGATCGGGGTCACATGGACAGTTCACATTTCTTTCCGTCTCACGATTCTGGCGGGCCACGCGTTTACGGGACCGCCACCGCGGGAGAGCGGAAGGAAAGGAAAGGAGATACGCAAGCGCTTGGAACGCCGACAAAGAGAGGGCTGTGCGAACGCAGACATGGCCGACACGGGTTAATTAAAGTGTGGTATGTGTTCTTATCAGCTTAATTTCTGACACGAGTTGTATTTGGACCAAAGATATTAGACTTATTTTTGCAAGTTGGCGGATTACGTAAAGCCTCACTTTCACCGCAAGTTAGCCCGGTATTGCGCTATCTTCGGCATCGACCCACCTATGGGGAGTAGTTGATGATCTGTGCGGCTCGATAGACACACGCAATTTGTTCCATAACCTAGCCATATACAGCTTCGCTGTCAGACCATGTATATAAAAGAAAAATGGAAACAGCATCCGGTAAACAAGTTTGCATAAACCCGAGTGTCTACGCCAAGACAGTTCGGTGATATATAAATGACGCGGCATCTGCGCACTGCTCTGGGGAGGAGATATGAACAAGAATAAACGCTATAGGGAAGCATCACAAGACACCGACATGCATCTAATAGCGAAAAAGCCCATTCTGCAGAGACGATAGCTGCATCGCGTTAAAGCATCGCAAGCGCGGTTCTTGACGCTCATGTCTTGGAAGTGGCGGGTATGTTTTTAGCACGTACGCAGTTTATTTTTCTAGGCGAACATCGAAGAAGAAGAAGAAAAAAGCGAGCGGGTCGGGTGTTGCGTGGCTAATTATTTGATAAAAAAAAACAGAAACAAAAAAGGTTGACATGGTTTGAAGAGTGACGTAGAACACAGCGAACATCTTCAGCCTCTTTCTTAATTTCGCGCCCTGCTTTTCTGGGATTGTAGGCTTGCGCGAAATCGGTACCTCCAGTGTCAGTACTGAGGAAGTATAGCCGCATGCGTATGCTTATCCTAAGTTTTCTGCAGCTTCTAATGAAATCCACAAGGTAGCCTTTTCTATTTCTCGTTCAAGTCCTCTCAATCCAATCCTTAATAAACTCACCATTCAATGGCCGCGACCGACTATCGGGTCATATTCAGCTAGATCAGGTAGCTTTGTGAGCGTTGTAGTTGAATCCACAAAGGTGCAGTAACAGTCCTCCGGAAAAAGTGCGCAGAAATGTTGGAGGCGTACGTTGGTCTCGCTTGGCCGCTGGATTGCCCGGCGGTGGAGGGGAACACATTGGCTAGCTGGAAAAAAGCAAGGGAGAGGCTGGTCTGTGAAACTAGTCTTCGCTAAGGTCTTTGTCCTTGCTGCAGCATTTGATGGAGTAATAATGACATCGTTGCGTTGAAGTAAATAAAATGGGCAAAGACGTGCTTTAGAAAGAGAGAGTAGGGAAGAAACGTAGGGAACAAGAAACAAACGTAAGAAGGAAAAAAAACATGCAGGTGGTGGCAGAGGGGGTGCAAGGAAGTTTAGGAGCCTACGAAAAAAAAATTGCCCAGATCAACCTGGGTGTCGGGGTACGTTAGAAGAATCGGCTGTGATGGTGGGGGAGTGGGCTGGGCTACCATCTTTACTACTGCCCTCCTAGCTCGGAAGAAAAGACCTGGAGTCGATTTCATTTGAAGACAGCTTTACGTTTCCCTCCTGTCACGGTACCAGCCGCGTGGGAAAAGATATATCACGGCGCTTGCAGCTTTCCAAGCTGTGAGAGCAAGTGAAGAAGCTCGCAGGGGTGATGGGACACAATTTCACTCTTCTTTCGTTACGCTTCTATTTTTTTTTTGCATCTCTACTTCGTGGACGCAATCACGTAGGTCCTGCCGTATTTTTGTCCTCTGTCAACTGCAATACACGAGGGAAGTGTGCACCTTGCTGCTTTTGCTATCGAGATGGTGTACAGTTTCCATTCATCGGCCGCAGGAACCTAACAAAGGCGCGCATTGTCCTTGTTCTCTTTGTCACTTCCAGATGCTCCAGCAAGTCTCTCACTTCAACAAATCGCAGTGGGTACTTGAAATAGAATGGATAAAGGGGATCGGGCCGGTCTGATATCGACTCGCGCACGCAGCTGTCTTGCGCTAAGTGAGCACTGTCTCCCGAATAGATTGCTACACGTACCCTAAGAGGGCAAGAATGATCACAAGTGATTTTACTTTTGAAAGAGCACGATTGTTTGTCTGCAGTGGCGTTTATTACGGTAAGCTTACCGAGTAATTTGAGCCATCAGACGATCGGCCATGTAACGGGTATTCTGTAATATACGTTAAACATGCTACAATTCTAAAAATTTTCCCCAGACATCGTCCATAACAATTCCTTTATCCGGGCAACGATTCCTCCAAACATAAGCCTCCTTTAAAATTTATTGACGCGAACGACAATTTTGAGAGAAATAAACATGCACGAAGACAAGGAAACGCTGGCGTCTAACGAAAATGACCGCCTCTGCTCTATTCACTTTTTACACAACGAAGCGTTAACATGCTCGAAATTAGAAAAAAAAAATCCTTTTGGTGAGATTAAGAGTACACACACACACGTACAAAAAAAGAAAAGAAAGCTCGTTCGTCCGGTTGTTTGTACAGAGATGGGACAGTGAATAATATTCTAATAATTTTATTTCCTTTGAAGAACTTCATGACAGCAAACAGCGCCCGTTGCTAGACTCGGTGGTTTGAGAGCAAAGCAAGGTGTCATTTAGGTAGTATGACATTTAGGGAGTATCAGCAGTCCTTTATTCTGGTTGGTGGTGCTTCTTGACAAAATATTTGATACGAGAGCAACAGATTAGCAACATTTTTGTTCTCACAATTCCATTATCGAAAGAGATAGTTGCTGAAGCGGATATCTCAAAAGAAAACGTGCGAGTGCTAAGCACCTACCTGCATTTGTTGCAACAGTGCAGGGATTCGTCGACCAGTCGTGTCATGCTGTATAGTGAGGTTCACGTGAAGGAGGAGGGTTACTGGAATACTAATAAAGACGGCCTTCTTTGTGGCACAACGGACTAGCTGTTTTAGGCGTTATTTGATGACATGCACGGTCAACAGCTCACACATTTGGCAGAGCGAGACGACAGCAGAGACGTAGCTTAGGCCGCGCTCACTACTTCCAACTTATTGGCGTATGGTAAAAGACATGAGATATAACCCAGACCTTGTTATTGCGTGGACGCTGTGCGGCGTCATTAGGCGGCTTTCATCGCGAATGATATGCTTCTCTAATACGTTCTTTATGGTAATTCTAGTGGATGACTGCACTGTATACCCGTCTACTATATCTCCACCCGTTCCCCACATATTCAGTTTGCTTGGTTGTGCATGCGATGAATGCGCTTTAAATTGAATAATTTTCCGCGATTCTCTGCAGGGGACGAACCGGACTAAACCTTAGAGACATAGGAGGGAAGACGAAAACGATGAAAGAACAAGCAAACGCTTGTAGCATAAACAGGACGGAGCACGTGCTAGCTTCTTATTTAGCTTCAATGTCAGATGTAGCACGAGCTGCTCTTTCAACCTGTGATTTCATAAATGACCCTACAGTTATTTTCTTTCAGTTCTTTCGCTTTGGTTTCCTTTGCCTTGGTTTTTTCTTGGGCGAATTCTGAGAGGAGCACATTACCTTCATTCCTCTGAACGATTTGCAGGGAATTAGGCAGACGTCCTTCGGTAGCCCCAAAGGACGTCCCCCCACCTTGGGGCAGAGAAAGAGAGCAGCTCCCCATGACGAGCCGACAATAACCAGGCCCCAGGTTTTACCCTCGCGGAGTCTGGCCATCAGCGCAATGAAGGGCTGCAGTTGCATAATGCGCACAGAGGGCGGGTAGCCAATGTAGGGGGGTCGGCTTCCTATAGCACACGGACTACTTGGTAGATATAAAGCAGCACACCGGGCACGGACGCGAAGAAGAGGTCAGCCTAAGGTAGAGTGTAGGTTGACGGAGGAGAGTGTGAGAGTAAGAGGTGAGAGAAAGTGGGTGAGAGACCGCGTCCAACAAAGCGAAAGAAGGGCACACGCGCACGAGGTGTCCGCTCTTGGAAAGTCATGTTTGCACAGCTAAACGAGCTGAATACTGAGCGTCGTTGCCACACCTGGACCGTTTCCACGCACGGCTTACCGACCGGGCTAGCGAGGCGCTGTTCTGTTGTGTGCACAGAGAAAGTTTGCCGAGGAAGGGGGCACGCTGTGTGTTCCTCCCTCGAGTCCTCGCAAGCAAAGCAGCGCCCCCGGAGCTTGGGCCCTTCTATGGTTGCCACGCGGCTGTCCTCTCCTGCATTTGTCTTCCTTGTGTGCATAGATCTTGTGCAGTCACTTTATTGCCGTGAAGTTGACAGCCCACTCAGAGGTAGCAACGATTCGACGGCACGCACGCTCCTGACTTGCTTTGCGCATCGGCTGACTTTCTTTTCAGTTCAAATGACTATGAATGTCAGCAACACCGATAAACTGAAAGTTAGAAATTTAAGCGGCCTAATTAATGCACAAGGAGAAATGAAAATCAATCGCTGCGAAAGGAAGGGAACAAATAGACGGGAAGGTATTTAATAATACTTTCATTAACCTGCGAAAGAACAGCAGCGGATGTGAGCAGAGAGTCCAATGAGTTCTCATTCTACTTTGTATGTATTAAAAAATAAACAATAATAGTGTGCACAACCTAAATAATGCGGTACCGAGCTGCGTGATTGAAAAAAAAAGTGGAACGCACGTAAACCGCATCGACGATCTCTGAAGAGAAACGCAAGAAAGAAGGTACGGTGACAAAACCGTGAAGCAGTATAGGAATGAAGCTCTCTTCCATTGGTGACAGAACGAGCGAATTGAAAAACAGCAAGGGTATGAAAGAGACATGCGTGGGCAGAAAGGAATTAAAAATATGAAAAAGTTATATATTGAATCTTTCAGGAACATTGTTATACCGTGCTAGGCTCGCATATGACTACCGCCGATACGCCGGGACCACACTGCCTCAGGTGTCATAAGCAAGCATGCCTTCGTCTGTGCCTGAACGACCTACAATAACATTTACATGTTGCTCTGGTCGCTCAGCCATATCTGTATACATCTGTGGGTTCGTAAACACGATCTCCGGTGCGATCTACGTTATCCGTATGAGAAAAAAAAGAATCCAGGAGGAAGTAAACCGCGAGACGTCGTAGTTGTTCCAAGTGATCTTTCCTAGGAAATAAAACAGACAGCAGAAAAGCAGAAAACAAAATCGATAGAGGAATGGAAAGCAGCCCGTACCATGTGCTCAACTTTCTTGGGCTTCGGCAAATGCGTCTTGATTGAAACAGACATATAGGAAGACATGTAGGAATCAAATAGAACGGAGCATTGATATTGAGAATCTTCGCCTTCTAAGCTTTCTTTGCAATTTGCTTCAATTTTTGTTTGCTCTCTTTTGGTTCCTATTCGCTGTCATATCGAACACCATACTCTAGTGCTACTCGTCGCAGTGTGCTCCCCTTCTACTAATGTCAATCTTAAAAGGAGACAGTGAAAGACGAAAGCAACGAGGGCGGAGCAGCCCGAATAAAAACAAACATGTCGCTCTACGCGGTTCGACGCGATCCCTGCGCACGCACCGATCAATACATGGGGGAAACCGGGGTAAGGGGCTTCAGCTTCGCCCGAGTATTAGGCGCTGGTCAACACACCTCCCTCACCATGTTTGCGAGCTACTGAAAGACTAAGAGGAGAAGCCTTTTACCCGCATTCCCGCTGATGTATCCGCCATTGAGTGAGACCCTTGCCAGGGTTTTCTTCTTCAAATATTAACGCTCGTCCTCCTGCTGCGTGACGAACTCCTCCGCGGTGCTGTTCGACCGTGACTTGAGATAAATGCGAGGCATTTCCGACTCGAGTCTGGTTTGTATTTCTTCATGTGATGGGCATGGGAATAAAAATAACTAATACCAAAATTTTGATGCACTTCCATGCGTTGGGTCGCAGCATTCCTCACGCTCTAAGCAGATATATTGAGACGACAAGCCAGTTTTACTCGCTGCAAGCAATGTCGCTCATGTTTATAAAGGCATTTGAAAAGCAAGAATACGCTTTAAAAGGAAGCACACTCTTGTTTTTGAGATATATATTTATACAGAACTTTTTTTTTTCGGCGTAAACGATAGCGTGGTCGAGATGACAGCCCTGCCCTGCGGCCTCCCCTTATAAGCAGGAAATGTATTAGAATTTTGTCATGAAAACTGCAACGTAGAATTTATCATGCAGTCATACGCACACGCCTAACGCTTGACACAAATGTAACATCACCCTCATATTAGTCAGGATAAAGAAGACACATTTATCACGCAGTCATCATTTTTCAAAACCTAATGAGCGGGATCCTAGAGGCTTCAATCGGAACAAGAACTGCATTGAAACGAGAACCTTGCAAAAATTCAGTATACAAACAAAAAACTACTGCAATGGTGAATCAATTTCATGCAGCAGGAACACGGGGAACAACATTTTTTAACCTTATTTCTGAAATTGAGCAATTCCTATATAAGTAAAGGAGGAGTAACAGCGGGAAGCAGTGACGATTACGCCGAGATAAGCCAGGTTATCTCATGGTGTGTAATAGATGGCACAGCGAGGAAGCAGAAAGTGTGAAATAGAATAGAGCATGGGCGCAAGAGAAGTTGTTATTTATATTTGATCAAAATGTGCTAGGAGTGGCCAAAATAAAAAAAAAACAATAAAAGACAGGAAGAGAACAGAAACGAAAGGCTGGAAGATTAACCAGCTTACACTAAATAGAAAGGCTATTTGCAGTAGACAAGAGTGTAAACAGGTAAAGGTTCAACAGCTGCAATTTAGCCAGCTTCACTCGTAGATTATTTTACTTTTTTTCTTAATCCTGAATATACTGGGAGTCCTGTTGCTTTGTCACTGGAATATATGTCTTCATGTTAAAGTTGATATATCTTTGCTCTAAAACAAATTTCTTTCGTTAAGTACCGGTTCACAACAAATTCAACATTTTTTCCCGGCAACAAATAGCTCGGACGTCATGTCGGCAACAGCATCGTGCGTGTCATCTTTGTCTAGTCGCGCGCTGTGCTGTGCTTTAGCGAAGCGATTCCAGAAGGCATTGCGATAAAAATCTGCACACATATTTTCAACAGATTTCTGCTTCTGTAGTTTCTCAGCAATAATGTGACTCGTCTACGCCTTCCGTTGTGCATCTGTTATGTCTTCTGATCCATATATATATATATATATATATATATATATATATATATATATATATATATATATATATATATATATATATATATATATATATATATATATATATATATATATATGTAAGGATTTCTTGCATCGATGCAAATGTACTGATGTTCGACAAGTTTACTTTTTCTTGTGGGCTCGGATAACAAGAAAATCAAACGACGGGATTTATTAAAGAACACGTAAGAACACCCGCAAACGACATGTGTGTCAGCTTGAGCATGGCGCTTATTTTTCCGCCGCCAATACCTCGCGAACGCATGTGAGGTCCAACGTTTCTTGGTTCGACGTCAGCCAACCGCTGAACAACTATTTTTTGCTTCCTTTATCCTCTCGTGAGGAACGAAGAGCGTTCTATTTGCCCGTTTCTAGATTCCAGGCACCAGCGCCCAGCCATGGAGTCCGGTCAATACGAGGCTTACCGGATTCGATGGACCCTTTCCCCCCCCCCCCCCATGCACCCTCGTCACTGGTGCCCTTCTTTTTAAGTTGACAGCGAGAGTGAACGATGAAGGAGAGAAGCAGATCTGCGTCTTGCGACACCTATTGTGCAATGCGTTCTCCTGATATTGCGCGCGGACGAACGCACATTCGCAGGAGATCTCTGTTCTCTTCGGTGATAGCAAGACGATTTCTAACTTAATTTCATTTCTTATTTATTTTCTTCTGTTTGGTAAGTTCTTCATTTCTTTTTTTTTACTTCTGCCCAAATGCCTCGTTCTATTTGCAGTGACGCCATGTTCGTTTCTTTTTTAATTTTCTTTCTTCGTTTTTTGATGACAGCACTATTTCCCATGCGCGCTGAACATAAAAGTTCACCTTAAGCTTCACAACATGGCAACACTGCTCACTCTCCTCGTTCCGGCAACGTTTTCTTTTTTTTGTTTCTTGGTGTTTATCCTTAAGTAAAGAATAGTGAAAAATTTGTCCTTCGATACTGGGTCACCTGGGCTAAGCACTTTAGAGGTTGCAGTTGCTGAATTATAGATATTATTCATTTCATATTACAGCGTTTTATTTATGCCATATTTATCCCGAAATGTAGTACTAGGACACAGCCACGCATATTGAGACAGGTAGACACACATCCAAGGTATTATTAGGAAGGGTAATAAACGAGGAAGGTGAACTCAGCCATCGGATTTCATCATTTATAATGGTGAACAAGTACACTTTCGTAACCATTTATGGTTTAGGAAAATAACAGTCCATCGCGGGGCGTTGTATAAACTACACTTTTATTGCGATGGCAAATATATGGACACTCCACGCGCGTTTCTGCCATCGGCGTAAGCGTAGACTTCGCCGTAAGGTACTGTATAAGGCCCAAGGGAGATAAAATGGTCGCCGCGTGCTGTATGCTGTATGTACGTGTGAAAGCGTGTAAGGGTTAACCAGCGATCACTGCTCAAACTGGCGTGCGCAAAGGCCGAAAGCGGATAGCAAGCGCGCCATGTTCTGTCGCGTGAAAGGCCGTGGGATGATGGGAGGGAGGGAGGAGGAAGCGATCTGCGCTGCGGACAAAGTTCATACACCGAGTGCCGGTAGCTTCGTATGCGCTGTGCTTTCGACGTTTAGTGAGAGACAACACAAAGGTCACTTCGCTCGCTGCTGCTGCCGCACTTGCTCACATCACCGCTTTGAGTGCGAGTGTCCGCGCTTATCGCGTCTGATCTGTTCCTGTTTGCTTGGGCGCGCTGACACCATACTTGCAAATTTGGTTCGTAAGCGAATATTGCTAAGTTTATACGGCCAATAAAACTAACCTTACTTCGCATAGCTGCCTACTAATTTCTATCGCAATCGATGCTTCACCTTTCGGGAGAAACTGCGACTTTCTTTTTTATTCATATTGGTAGACCTTATGTTGAATATTGAAGAAGCTGTCAATATGTAAATTTTGATCTACTATTCTCAAACAGGAAAACTGAACTGAATTACAAGACAAAGCAAACCTACGTTACTCTTGAATATCAAAAGTTGATGGTCACAAAGCAACAAATGGCTGTAAATTGCTCATGAATGCTTTTTCCTGCGTACTTACATCCATCAATTTATCATTCTGCTTTACAGGAGACTATTAATTGGTGTGGGTGTGCCAGCAATTGTTAAGTAACTATGTCTTCGTAGGGAGAACTTTGTGGAGTGCGGTAATGGCCACTGGAGGAATGTGACCTGATGCTTGATTTTTTTTTCTTTTCATTTCGGTTGCAGATGCCGACAACGTGACATGGTCCCTTTACGGCTGCGCGGGACGCTAGTCCTGCCGAGAGCCACGTCATGTTGCTGTCTCACGTCAGGATGGCATTGGCTATTAACGTGGATTTTGCCTCTGCTGAACACGATGCTGCTGTTGACGCTACCAATCAGTGCCGAAGAGCCCAAGGAGGAGATGTGCCCCTCTTGGAACAGAAAGCCTTGGTGCCCATGCTACGAGTTTGACAGCGACGTGTTTCTGGAGTGCAACTCTGTCACGCCTGACCAGATACGGAGTACACTACTTGAAATTCACAGCCCCGTTAAGATGCTCAGCATATACAACTTGCGGTCCAACATGACCACGTTGCCGGCGGGATTCTTCGTAAATAGGACCATCGCGCGATTATTCGTGTCAAACACCCCGCTGGAGAACGTGGAAGACGGTGTTTTTGAAGGCCTGGATGATTATCTCGAGACTTTATCATTAACGCAAAGCAAACTGAAGCGTGTTCCCAAAGGAGCGCTGAAAGACCTCAGGTCACTTCGGTCTCTCGAACTCAGCTCAAACAACATCGGCGCACTTGAAGGCTACGTTTTTTACGGACTTCAGCTAACAAACCTGCAACTTTCAAAAAACAATATTACGGATATAACTGAATATGCGTTCGGAGGGCTCGAGAACAGCCTTGAAGAACTCAATCTGATAGACAGTGGCCAAAAAGAGTTCCCCTTAACCGCCCTCAGAAGGCTTCGGAGCCTGAAAGCATTGAGACTTGCTGAAAACGAAATCAAAGATATACCGGACGATGGATTCACAAGATTCACTGCCCTGCAGCGGCTAGACCTAAGTTCAAATCGCATCCGTGAACTCAATGAGAGAAGCTTTGTGACCATGCCGCGACTGAACTCTCTCTCGCTTCACATGAACCAACTGAGTGATCTAGATGATTCGTGCTTCATCCATCTTCTAGAGCTGGAAGCACTGGACCTCAGTCAGAACATCATCCACACGCTGGGTCGCAAAGTACTGGCGCCCCTTAGAAGGCTACGCACCATCGAGCTGAGTTCCAACCACCTGCACAGCATAGAAAGTGGCACCTTCCGAAACATGACTCATCTTCGAGAAGTCCTTCTGACCAACAATAACATCCTGAGGATAACAAATGACACCTTCTTAAACTCTTCGCAAATCTCGGCACTTTTCCTCGCGAATAACGCTATCACGCAGATTGAGATTGCCGCCTTTTATCCGCTACCGCACTTGTTCCAGCTTCACCTTTCTCACAACCAGCTTCGTTCAATACACCCAACAATGTTCAAGAACAACCGGGAACTGCGCTCCCTTTCTCTAGACAGCAATCTGATTGCTGACCTGCTTCCCGGGCCATTTCAAGAACTCGTGGAGCTGCGGGACTTGAGACTGGAAAACAACCTTCTCAAGAAAATACGAAAGGGAGTTTTTTATTCGTTGCCCAATTTGCAAGAGCTGCACCTACAGTTCAACCGAATTGAGACAATCGAAAATGAAGCGTTCCAAAGCCTGGCGAATTTGCAGCACCTCAATCTACACGGCAATAGGCTGACAGACGTGGGCGACATTCTGAGTCGGTATCCATCCAGCCTTCGTTCTCTGATCCTGACGCAAAACGAAATTAGCAACATGCACACGGACAGTATGAGTGGTCTAAATAAAGTGGATATTCTTTGGCTAGACTGGAACCGACTCAAGAGGATTAAGAAGCAAATATTTCGTGACCTCATCGAAGTGGACCGGCTCCACTTGAATCACAATGAAATCATAGCCATTGAGGACGGCGCATTTGAAAGAATGGTCAAGCTGAGAGCTCTTTACCTCGAGTACAACACACTCAGCCACGTGAACACAGACATGTTTCGAGGCGCTGAAAGCCTGGAAGAGCTCTATCTATCGCATAATAACATCATGGATATTGAACCGCAAACGTTTCAGTCTCTCAAGAAACTTCGAATCCTGCACATGTCGCACAACCAAATTTACGTTATAAGAAAGTACATGTTCGAAGGTCAGATACCGCTACAGGAATTGTTCCTCTCGAGCGTGATGGCCGAAGACGTTGAAGCTGGATCGTTCCTTGACCTATCAGCTCTTACTCATCTCGACCTCAGCAATAACAAACTAATTAGTGCTAGGGTTGATTTTCTATACCTGCCTAGCGTCAAGCACCTGGACCTCTCGGGTAATAACCTTACCGGCGTTCACGATAACATCTTCTACGGCCTCTCTTCCTTGGAGACTCTAAAAGTTGAGAACACGGAAATAAGCCCACTCACAAGCAAACTTTTTGAGCCACTTTCGCAACTTAGGATCTTGAACGTTAAAGGTAATGCTTTGGATTCTCTGGATGGCACCGAGCTGCGAGGTCTCGTGAATGTTACGGAACTACATCTCGACGGCAACAACCTTAAATCTTTGCCAACGGTTTCTGAGTCACTCCCAAACTTGCAGTTATTGTCACTTTCGCAAAACAAGATAACTTCAATACCGAGCAACGCTTTCAAGGGAAACATCGAACTCGTCAAAATAAACCTTACTGATAACATGATTTCTGATATAAGCAAGGGTGGATTCCGTGGTTTGCCAAACCTCAAGGTGCTGGATCTCACCGAAAACGCTCTCTTTTCATTCAATTCAACAATTACCGATGATCTTGGAACACTTCAGGTGTTGTCTCTCGACAGAAACAATTTTTCATTCATTCCGAATGCGCTCCTAACGTCAAACTTGGACGAACTCACGACGCTAAGCCTAAACCGAAATCCTCTAATTAGATTTCGTGAAGACTTTACCACCGAAGGAAGCCTACCCGCGCTGCACACTTTGAGCATAGATCATGGCAATATCTCCATCATAGCCTCCAATGATTTCTTGGGCTTCCCTTCCCTCTCCACGCTCTCGCTTCGGTACAATAGTATCATAAAAGTGTCGCCCGGTGCCTTCAAGCCTCTGAAAAAGCTCCAGGTGCTCGATTTGGGACACAACGCCATTGAAATATTGCCTTCGGAACGCTTCCAGGGCATCGATCACCTCCAGGTAAGTGCCATAACTTGTTTAAGGCCAGGACATGCCAAATGCTTAAGTATCTGACAGACGGCTTTCGACATAGTAACGCATTGAATGTGATCTACATGACTGTAACACTATGTTAACGATTAAACACAGTATTATTAAACACTAAATAGGCCACAGGGTACTATGCCGTTTAATTATATAGCAGTCTTCGAGAACGACAGTGCGAAAACTGGTTTATTGTCGACAAACATGTGCCCAGAAACTGAGGGTTAAGCACTATTGCATAATCGTTTGGTGGGGTCAGTTGGACGATTTCAGCGACAAGAGCCTTTCTTCGCTGAACAAGCTTCTCTCTGGGCCCCGATGATCAGTACGCACGCCGTGACTTCTGATCGATCGAAGTGCCCGAGCGTTGTCTCGTCTGCGCGCACGAGAGAGACGGGCTGTGTTGTCACCCTCTGCGGGAGACTTCGCGGACGCGCTTGTAACAGCGCGTAGAAGGAGTTCCAAAGGTAGCGCGCTAAAGTATTCGGGAAGCTGAACGTAGAGAGTTCACTGCGGCAAAATGAACTGCCACGCGCGTTGCATAGCCACACCGATGCTCCTGAGAAAAAAAGTAAGAAAGATTTCCCGATTCTACCGTGAGCATATGCCCGTGCTTTCAGCCGTCTGCTTTCTTCCCGGAGCGATAATGCACTGATCTGCTTCGCAGTGCGAACTTCCTTAGCACTTACTACAGCGTGCTCCGTCATGCGCACCTTTACCCTTGCTTCGTAACTGTTCTACGAGCTTTCTTTCGTGTTCCTTTTTCCATGGTGAAGCCATAGCTGCTCGGCAAGCCAGCGTATTATCACTTTGCAAACAAATGAGACGCCGGAAGGCAAGGGGCGTGAGCATTGCTAGAATGACGAAGCATCAGACAACCCCTACGTAGTAACATGTACGTAATGCAAAGCATTACGTACTTGTCAATTGCAGATGACTAAGGTTACATTTTTTTTTACAAACAAAGGCTGGCTTTGGTCTTCAATCCGACACATTTTCCCCTATGAGTCACTTGCGCGCAAGGTGATTCTAAACATTCGTCTCTGTTTTGTGTGCTTCAAGTACTTCAATTTTTCTTGCTATGCAATGGAAGCTGTACACGCAATGGAATGTGAAAAACGCCAATTGAATGCCCTGATGCACGGCATGCAGGTGATCAACCTCACGCGGAACAACATCGGCGACGTGACCCGTTTCGGCGCCGACCTACAACATTTGGAGCATCTTGACCTGTCATTCAACAAAGTGGCCCGTCTTCACGAAGGGGTGTTCAGCAGCCTGTACGGCCTGAAAGGGTTATGGCTGGGCGACAACCAGATTGGCTGGATTGCCATCAATGCCTTCGCAAACTTGACAGCGCTCGTGAGCCTAGACCTGCGCAACAATCGGCTCGCCTACCTCTCTAGCTCCGTGCTGCAGCCCATTGAGGTGCGACTTGGAGAGCTGCTTCTCCACGGTGAGTGGGACGACAGCACCAAGGGAGCAATTAGGGAGACTTCGCAACTTCCTTGGAACGGGTGAATGCCTTGTAGTTCATCAGTTTTTACACCACGCCATCAACAGCCCTACGCTGTTCGTAGCGCAGTTCCAAGGTAACATATTTAGTCAAGAAGCGGAGGGGGGGAGGTGGGGGGGGGGCTTATTTTAGGAGAGAATTGGCTTGTTGGAAAGTGCATTGGCAATTTGATCTGTTTCCGAACAGTCGCTGATGAAAACGAAAACAAACATTCATGACGTGTGGGGCAGCTTTCGCGCAAAAGCGGCAAAATCAAATGGTAAAATCAGGCATACTTTATTCCCACACCTTTACCGAATATATTGTGGTACGCCACTTTATAATCACAGCGGCTAAGCGGTCTGAACAGCCTTTAGAGTTGTGTTAACAAAAACCAAGTGCACGCAATTCGAGCTGAATGATACAAATATTTTCTGTAGGCCATACAAATGCGAACGTTTTCGTTCTGCAATCTTTGTTCTTCGTTGCGCATACATAAACTACCAGTATCCTTTCTTATAGCGACAAAAACAGTTTAAAAGTAAATAGTATAGGCTACGCTGTGACGTGCCGAAATAGTGCAAATAAAAACGTGTATAAACATAGAGGTCTGTTAAACAGACACAGATTCTGCGCGAGCCATCTCAAGTCTGCTCACAATATTCGCTATTGCTCTGGCTGGGATCGCTGTATATGTATACTTCATTCATGTATGGTGGCGTCACATAAACCGAAAACCCTGTAATGCGTAAAATAAACCTTTCTGCCACCCTGTCTTCATCGGAAAAAAACAATCTTGATGGCCAAGCGCAGGCATCGCGATGTGGGGAATTAATAAAAGAAATTCTAAAGGACTAGGCTTTCCCTATGCTTAAAATTTAGTTCCAAAATTGTGTATGTAAAGCTTTTAATGCTGCTGCGCCTTTATATTGTGGTACGTCAAAAGTACTTTCATGTCTTGGCGCCCAAAAAGGAGTATGTAATAATTAAACGAAGAGTTGATTTTGTTTCTGCATTTGCCAACGTTGCCAGTCCTTTATCTTCTGTTTCGTTCAGGATTGCCACACTGTATGCAAGTTTCCAACACCGCGAAATTTTTAGTCATTTCACATAGCAGATATGTACCAGCTCCTACGAGAGAAACCTTCAACAAACATGAGGCCAAGTCACTTGTTGGCCGAGTTGGTGCATGTTTATAAATACGAAAAGATGAGCATGAAGTAGGACGGAATACAAGGGAGAAGGCAGGACGATTCTTCTATAACTCGCACTGTAATGGCTCTAAGTCAACGAGGAGATGGAGGAAACGTGAGCAACTTTGTAAAGGGCTTTTCAGTGATCCAAAATGAGTGCGTCCACGAGTACTGTACGTCTATATGAAGCCTGGAGCAGACATTTCTACCGAATTAGGCTAGTTGGGTAGAGCATGATAGATATTTAAGGAACTGGCGTCGGCTGGCGTGTTGGGGTGCTGAGCGCGAGGTGGCGGGATTGAATGGTGGCCATGGAGCCCACATTTCGATGGGGGTGTAGGATGAAATACATGGGAGACAGCAGGGCGATTCTTCTAGCACTCGCACTGTAACGGCTCTAAGTCAGCGAGGAGATGGAGGAAATCTATTTTTGTTTGTTCGGCCTCGTACGTTTCGTCGCGTGAGAGATGACTATAGCATAGTTGAACGACTCCATGCCAAATACGTGAAGTCACGCGTTCAGCAAACGCCGCAGGTGTTGCAATTAACAGTTGCGAAACCTTCCGCAGGCAACCCGTTCCACTGCGACTGTCGTCTGCTGGGCCTCTGGGAATGGCTGCAGGACCATCCGCGCCTGAACACGCGTCGACCGAGCTGCGCGCAGCCGGACAAGCTGGCAAACCAGTCTGTCGCCTCGCTGCACCCGGTGGACTTCTGCCCGGCGCCCCTGATGACTTCTGCCGAGGTGCGCCGCCTGGAGCACGACCGCCTTCAGCTCGAGTGGGACGTGCAGAACGGCACGCTTATCGGCGGCTTCCTGGTAACCTACCACGCCACCTCGGAGCCCGCGCCGGCTGCTGGCGCCTCCCTCGAGCCCGGCGTGCGCCGCTATGAGGTGGACGGGCTGCGCTCCGAGACCTGGTACACGGTGTGCGTCACCGCCACCGGAAAGTACCTGCGCAGCCTCGGTCGTCCCACGCCCTACACGGCCGACGTGGAGCGGCCCTACGACATGTCCACTAACAACCGCAAGTGTTTACAGGTCAGTGTTGTGCGAGTGAAAGCGGGGATTGTAGCGCGTCAGCTTTCTAAATTATTATATTAGCGTCTGCCTGGGAAAACGGTGCGCTTTACGTGACAACCTTTACTAGAGCGATCGGGGCCAAATCGAGGATAAAATTTTCAGTTATAACGCTCTGTAGCGGTTGGTCCTTTTTCCCATTCGTCACATACCTACTTGTGTTAATAGTAGAATTCAATATTGTTTATGCAAGGGGAACGAAAAAGTAATTAGACATAATTATTTTTCTTTGGCGAAATATCGCCACCTGTTAATAAGATATACCTGCTTCTAGGTTCTGTTTCTAGCTTCTTGCATGTGCCGCTCGCGGAGACACGGCGGTCTAAAGAGGTGACAATACTTTGATAGTCCTATAATGATTATCAATATGAATTATATAATTTATTCCGAGAGCCACGCCTACGGTGGCTATGGTCAATGTGATGATGAGGATGTCGACAATGAGTGCGAAAATGATACTAATGATTACGATGATGATGGCGATCATGATTCCGTTTATGAGGATAGCTAATGACAATAATTTAGAAAGGAATTCAAACTCCAGCTGGCGTCGATCAAACGTTGTCGCTACAGCAGGCCTCGCACAATGAATTGTACGGTTCACACAGCCCATTCCCACCCTGAACTCGCCGAAAGACATCGTTATTCGTCGACTTTATCTATAGATTGAACCGCCTTCAACTACTTGTTTCATTAACGTTACTGCAAAATATATGGCCTGCTGCCCAAACTAAAGCCCACTAAACATGAACGAAACGAAAGAAGGCTCTCGTACTGCTCACTAGTTAGGTCTCAGTAGGCTCTCTGGGAGCAAGTCTTCAAGCCGCTAATCACGTGTCCTAATGATACGACACAAATTTCGCGTGTAGTGCATGAGTGAGCGTGTGCCGCATAAACTCTACTTTGATTGAACATTCGTGCGTTTGTCATGCGCCACGCGCAAGTCATTATTATTTCAGCACCCAACGTTAGCGACACTACAAAGGCAATGGCGTCTCGAACGGCCAATGGTTTGCAAAAGCTGATTATCTGGCGTCATCGTTGTCAAGAGAGAAATTATTTTTATAATTGGCAAGAAAGGACGCCGTAAGACAAAGTGCCGCCCTATTTTGAGGCTACACGTGCGCCCCTGCGTCTCCTAATTATAAAAAGGACCAGCAATGTTATGACAGCATGTGGCTCATCTAGTTTACTATCGATAGCTTCATGCTGAAAGTATCAGTGCCCACAGTGACACCGTAAGTACGTCACTAACTCTGAATGAAAGGTTAGCAGAAAGGTATTGATCGTTCTCTGAGTGAGCCGATGCAGGAACATGGCTACGTAGCAAAGCTACGTATCAGCTTGAGTGGAATCGAAGCGAAGGTTATGATGAAATAGAGCAGTCGCACTGACATTTCGTATGTCATGGTGTGAAATGTACACTGGGCGACAAGGTTTTACCTAACACGAAATTTGTGAGAAAGCTTCATATCTGCGGAGCCTCAACACGCAGCCTAGTATTCGCATTTACAGCCTCTACCAGTATATGCGAACAACATTGTGTTGTTCGCATATACTGACTACTGTTACAGGCTGCTCGGAAATTGAATATGTTCTGAGATTTCGTGAGATCACGAAAGGGCGGAGGCTCACGGGCTTCCCGTCCCAACGTGGGTGCGGCCCGCGACCCCTGCCGCCCACTAAACCAAGAGTGGGTGGGGAGGGGTTCCTCAGGACACATTAAAGTTATTTCCTCCTCCTCCTCTGAGATCCCGTGGTCCGTAAAATCTTGTGGTTGACTGTACACGTTTGTTGAGGTAAAACATTTGTTTTGGTAAAAGTGGAAACATAACTGCGTTGAAGCGGAGCCCTCATCAGGCGCAGGCAAATATATACCGTTTTGACTATGGTACTAGTTGGTGAATGCGGCGAGAAGCCTTACTGTAAAACACCGTCACTAGTGTTGCTTGGCTGGTTAGGTGAGATCGTAACGTATATTTTCGCTAAACGTAATAACATTTTGGCGGTGATTTACGGAGCATTATTCGTGCATGAGCAAATGCAGCTGTCTTCTTTATTAATGTCCTTCCTCATGTTAAAGGCCATGGCTATGTTGAACTACACAAAATTGCTTATAGAATGATTATATACGTAAAATTCAACACGGCAGCTAACTTGCTTGTTTTGCGTCCGGTACCTGTAATTGATCTCAAGACAAACGAAGAACGAAATGGATCGAAGTATTTTATCGGCGCGAGGTTTCACAGAAAAATCATGTTTTACCTCTTAAGGAGTAGTCACGTTCTAACGCTTAAAGAGAAACGATATTTTACCTGTTAAAGAAAAAAAAACGTATTTCAACTCTTGTGCATGTTTTGCACAGGTGCGCACGCTGGCACGCACGGACAGGACGCGCGTGACTCTGTCGACGCTGGGCATGATCCTGGGCGGCAGCGTAAGCGCCGTGCTCATCCTCGTGCTGGCGGTGCTGCTCACGGCGCTCAAGTTCCGTCGGCGACGCAGGCGTCGGCGGCCGGCCAAGGCGCAGGAGGTCCCCCAGGAGTACATCTCGTACCGACACTTCTCCATACAAAGCAACGACGGCGTCTACTCCTGACAGCGCGAGCAGCGCCTGGCGCAAGGCGACATCGTCATCGAGTGAATGTGATCACCGTACTCTCCTCCGCACCGTGCTGTGTCGAAGACAGGAGTGACAGCACCTCCGCGCCGACGAGTGTTGTCCGTTCGCACTGGCGTTTGCGAGGACACAAAGAAGCTGTTCCCAGCCGGTGCAAAATTGGAGTTCCAAGTGGCCGTTCTGTTTTTCCGTATTTGGTTATTTTACGAGACACTTATGCAAAATTGGTCTTTTTTATTGTGGGCCACAGGGCACGGTCATTTGAAGCTGAGAAACTCTGAGGGGAAATGTGCCAATAAGTTGCAAGATTCCCCGATAACGATACGAATATGAACCCACGAACCTCGCTTCGGATAGGTGTCGTGCTTATCAGATTCCCTCGAGCATACCACTCGTGAACTTGGCCTAGCAGGAAGAATATCTGGGTCGCAGCCCCAGTTTTGACTCAGTTATGAGTCGAAGCAGAAGTTGCTGTGGTTACGTGATTTTTCCCTGTTGAAAAGCTCACGTGCGCCATAACTCCCATTTTCAATATTCCCATATGAAATGAAACGTGATTCTATTTAGAATCCCTTATTTTTCCATATATCATGTGGGATTCTCCGATATGGAAGTTATAGGGGAACTATAATTTTTCGATAGGGTTAGCTTGCACCTTAAGTAATTAACAATTCGAGTCAAATTTCGCGCCAACAGTATGGAAGCGCGCTTTCTCAGTGAACTATATTGAAGATTTCCCAACTGGCACCATTTGAACACAATGTGAATTTCATGTTTTTGGTTAACAATCTGAAAGCTAATCGGGACCACACGAAGAAGGTAGTGTGCTTAAATTTATAGATAGCTCTATGGAGCTGGGAGTGTGTTTATGGTTTCTTTGAGGAATGTAAAAATGACATTGCAAACATCAGTGCGGACGAGACAAGGCTACGTGCTCCCCTTACAGAAATATGGTGGCAAGGCACTGAAACAGCAACGGCAATGAAGTTCAGACTTATTGAAACTGTGCCTACGTGATCTGTGCACTGAATCGTACGTGATGAAACGAAAAAAAAAAAGGACACCTGTGTCGAGAGAAGGACCAGAATGACCCGTTCTACTGTGACGCCTTCCAAACGTGACAACCACGTGACGACTTCCGCATGTACTCTGTGTTCGTGCTTGACTCCAGCGAAGAACGATACGAGTTTGTCGAAGACTTTCCCACGCAGCGTTTACAGAAATATTGCGCAGTGGACTCAACGCGTGATGGTTGTTATTGATGTTGAATGCACTAATCGTTTCGATTTCACTTGCAGCAAGAGCGCAGAGTGCGCATATTTCATATCTAGAAACAGTTGTATACCCGTGCACTGTCTGAAACATACTTATCTTGGGAATGGTTATGGAAAGTTTGTGCTCATTGGTTTATACCGGCTATCCACGCTTTGCCGAGACTTCTGTCGTGTGCATGATTAAAAAAGTATGCTGTTTCGATGAATGGAAGTGAGAAAAGTCAGTGGTGTCTGGTATAGCACTTCATTGCTTATAGACGTCCAACAACTGGGAGATAGAGGTGGTAGAGATTCTCGTGAATGGTGGTTTTATATATATAAAAAACGGTAAGTGTCTGCAACAAATAAGTGTGAATATAGTTAAATTTTAAGGCAGGGAGTGATTCATATAATTTTCTCCTATTGAACAAAAAGAAAAAAGAAACGGTCAGCACCTGACCTGGAATCCCGCAAGTCATTTTGGAAGAGGGACAAGTGGCAATGAACACAATGAACAGAAAAAAAAAATGGGATATTGGGGGAGACAGATTCAGTTATTTGGATATCCATAATTTTTTCTAATTATCTGCAGCACACGCCGCTGTCATTCCATAAACATTCGCACGTGCAAATTTGAACTTACATTTGTTAATTTGCACAAAGACTGCTACCTATGGCTTGACTACGGCTTCATGAATTATACATGTTTTAACACAACTACAGCGCATGAAACCCATTCATTTCTCCTAAAAATGCATAGCGACGAGACGTAAATTATACACACACACATATATATATATACATATATATATATATATATATATATATATATATATATATATATATATATATATATATATATATATATATATATATATATATATATATATCGGAGGCTCTGTTAATAAAAAGATGGCTTGTCATAAAAGCCTCACGGAAATAAGAGAGGTTACACATTAATTGAGGTTCTTCCTAGCAAAGTTTCCACGTCAAAGTTTTGCAACGCGACGTGTTAAGGGTGCATGCTGTTTCGTTAAGCCCAGACAAAGATTATGTATTTATTAACCATGTTTTTTTTTGCTTAGGCTTCCCAGCACAATATCGGCCGTATAAGGTCAATTCGTTACGATTAAATATTAGCCGAGATTGGGCTAACGCTGTATCCGAGCATGAATAATGGTCGATAACTGTTAGAAAATTACCAAGCAGAATGGCAGCACCAGAGAATAACGATGGTTACCAGGAAACCTTGCAGACAGTGCGCTTACAATCCCAAAAAGAGAATGGGCGTTTAAAGAATTGTTTGTAAAAAGCCAACATAAGCTGTATTTTTTATTTATGTTTTAATGCCGCAGAAACGGTAGCGTCATAGAATCAATCGCAGAAAACAGCCGCTCTTAATAAGTTGCCTGAAGCCGTTTGGTAACGAAGGCTCTGGTGATTTCTCTGTCAAAAAAATTTACGCCCAAGCAATCCGTACGGTTCGTTAACCAGCAACGCTGAAACGTGCGGCCCTGGTGTTTATCACTGGGTTCCATCCTGACTATTCATTAAACGACGGCTTAGTAGGCTGCCGGATCCTCGGTACGCAGTCGGTGCTTGTGCTCGGCTGCACGAGCCTGTTCTTGTGCCCGGGCTGTAGCATCGGCACGGCGTAAACGAGCTCGTTTCCAGTTCTGCTCGCGACATTGCTGATCGAACGCTACCTGCTCCTCAGGAGTACGTATGACGCGTGGCCTACCCATTTCGGAGCCGGAGAGAAACTGCTGCGCGCGCGCTCGGCTGCGTCGGGAAGCAACAACACCCCTACTGACGCAACCAATCGCTCGCCTCTCTCTTTCCTTTTCGCGCATGCGCATGGGGTTAAGTCGGAGGAGTTTTCGGCGTACAAGCGACAGACGGGTGGACGGACAAGTCGGCTTGCCATATACAGCTTCGCTGTACAACAAATCGTAGGACGGGGAGGCTAAGCACTGCACAACATCACATAATTTCTTTGTGACGTAGTTGACCATATTATCAGTCCAGGAGCTTTTGAATGATTGAGTGCAATGAGAAACATCATTCTAAAGCCGAATCAGCTTCTGAGGTTCAGTGCTAACGGTGTTCTTTTGTACGAGTCTTGTTTCATTTTTTTCCACTGTCATCTCTGACATGCAAACATTTGTACATTGTTGCAGCAAGCCTGATTCAAAGGTAAGAAATGAGGTGGTCGCAAGCAAAGCGTGGTCCTAAATGTTGGAACGATCTGTTTTTCTGAACCATTTGTAATAAAAACATGTGTTTTTGCAACGGCAACGTTTTATCATCTTGCAACAGGTTGCACTTTTCAACATTTAAAAAAAATCACATTCAGCTTACGCAGCAAAATACACGTGAAACTCTATTGAGATGGAAGCTATGAACTTTCTTGTAGAAACAGATGACTGGTAGAACTCGAAACCCCAGAAAGTTACGGATGAAGGACAATCAACAAGGCATGCTTCTTTTTATTTCACCATCTTTTTGTTTACTGTTTATTATTTCTGTTTTGTCACTTCTTGAAACCGCCATAGATAACTGTACCGCCATGTACCGCGATAGATAACTTTCAACTGTTTCTTCCCGTCAGCGCAAGGGCGGGTAAATACCAACCAGTTTTTTTTTTCTTGAAAGACACGCCAAGAGGGAGAGAAGAGTTGAATTCTGTTTCCTATTCGGTGATCTGTGTCTCGAAAGCTTCGATGTCAATTCTCCTTCCTTTTTCTTTTCGACTTGTGTGTCTACAATCATTCTGAGATGTCCTTGCATTCAGAAGCACTGGAATTCCCTATAAACGTGCCTGTTACTGGGATCGAATTCTTTCCAACATAAGGTTATATGATGGCTTAGCGCAGTAATATGCATTAGTGTAGATAAACGCCCATCATCTATGGCGACGTATATACTGCTACAATAATGGCAAGATGGCTGCGCGAAGAGCCTTTGTTCACCCGAGTTATATATCGCAACAAAGAGGAATGCTAGGAAAGAATGCAGGAACGAGTGCTTATATTAGTATATTGAATTGGAAGGAAAAGAATGCACGTTTCACAATGCTCTTCTTCGTAATGCGATATTTTCAATATAAAACTATACTAATGGTCCTTTCTAAGTTTTTTCTCTAAGAATGCGGCATCCTTGTCGCTGCGTATTTCAGTACAGTTGATGGCGTGTCTTCTAGAAGCAATTCATGCCGCACGAACATGACGGGGAAAGTTGGTGCGACTTACTAAAAAAGTTATTTTCTTTTATTAGAGCATGTTACCTCCTTTCTATGCTTCCATTTTATGTAGTTGCCAAGGTGACCAATATATATATATATATATATAACCTCTTAGTTTCATTTGAAGCTTTTGCATGAGGTGCACAGTGGCCATGTGCATGTTTAGATCGAGGGTTCAATTACACCTAAAAGTTCAGCTGCCGCTGTGGTGATTCCACTACGATTCCAAGGCAGCCCAACAGAGTGTGCTCTCAGCACTGCGCCATGGATCATGTGAGCAGCTCGTCCCGGAGCCCAGACAAGTCCACCATCACGTAGTTCACGAACAACACGACGTAATTCACTGTGGCATACATGACAATTACCGAGCGGGCGCAAATGCCCGATCTGCCCATGACGGCATCTGCTGCGCTGCCATTCTCGTTTCGAGAGCTGACACAGCGAAAGAACTTGCCGCGCTTAAGTGTGACCTAACGTTGGCTCAATGGAATTCATCCGAATTCACAAGTGCACGCCTTCATACCCTGGACCCTAATTTACAGCTCCGTATTCCACCCGACCTTGAACGGAGTAACTCCACCCTTTTAGTCTGTCTATGGCTAGAAGTAGCATTTTCAAATGCGTACTTTTTTTATTGAAATGGCCAACAGCCCACTTTGTGACTTCTGCGTGTGCAACGAAATAATCACGCACCTTCTTTGCCAGTGCCCACGTTTCAACCCGCAATGAGCAACCCCCTCAGCCACGCTAGACGAACTGAACAAGCGCCCAGTAATGGAAAACAACATTCTTGGAGACTGGCCGACGCGAACATAAGCGCAAGCTGCTATGAATGCACTGCTGCGTTACTGAAGACACCGAACTTCATGACGAATTGCGACTGTACATTGTGGGACGTAGGATGGGACGGTGACATGGGTTACACTAGGAACGCCTTCCCAAGCGGCGTGACAGTACCCACAGGAACAATTCTGTATTACGTGTATGTGCGTGTCTATATTTTTTCGTTTTTTTATTTCTTTTTCTCTTTTTCACCTATCGCATCCCTTTGCCCGTGCCTCGGTACAAGGTAGCCAACCGGAGATAATGTCTGGTTGACCTCCCTGTTTTTCCTTTGCATTTCCGTCTCTCTCTTACTTCTGATTTGAACGCCTACAACAATCTCAACTGCCTCTTCATCGTGTTTTTCATGTTATCAAAGCTTTAGTGCAAAGAAACGCAAGGAAACGCATACAATAGAAAAGGAGCGCCAGTAAGGAAGGCAGCAGGTACGTTTAGGTGTCAGAACAACTGCCAATTTTCTTTTAATCCTCTGCAAAAAGAACAAAAGACTGTTCACCACCACCACAAGAAAAGCTACCCGAGATCATCAACGGTTTGAAAACACCTCTCAAACAACGTCCTATTTACGGCATTTTGCATTTAACACACTGAGCACTGAAACCTGGTTTAATGCTTTATGCTATAATTATCCCTCGATGTGTGCATGTGCGTGCCTGTGTATTGTGTGCGTGCGTGGAAATGGGGGTGGGGAATGGATGGAAGAACACAGTTTATTTAGCCTTTTGCAATAAGAAACTTCCCAGTTTATTCTTTGCTCGCACTTTCGTTCGGCTAGAGAAGACCCATCTGGCTGTTGGCCTTACGTATGCATGTCTCCTATGCGAATGCATCTCAGTCCGGCGCAGCGGAGCGCAACCTCACGTCAGCAGGCCATCGAAGTTCGTACGCGTGATACAAGTCTCCATATTTCCTTGCTTCTTGAGAGGATGTCAAAAAAGAGCGAGAAAGAAATGATGCATAGAAAGGCATCATCATCGTCCCTGAGGTAGTGCTGCACTGGATGAAGGGTAGGGAAATAAAAAGAGAAGTAAAATGAAAGGGGAAGATAGGGGAAGAGCAATGAATGCGAACAATGTAAACATGTACACCATATAGCGTTAGCAGGCGGTGCTCTAAAAAACTATTATGAAGGCCCATAGGCCTCAGGAACAGGAGTAGCGCGAATAAAGCCTCCCGCGCGAAGTCGTAGTTTCTTTGGGAGCCCTAGCCTAAAACACTTCTTTCTGCTAGTGGTCGATTATCCAACTGTTCCAGCACCGAGCGCATCACTTACATCTCCGTACTATAGCGCGGAAAGAGACGGATGTATGTGTCTCACATGAGACTGTCGGTCATTTTAACGAGGAAAGCATAGGAGTTCGTAAATTTGAGACAGAGCCACAAACGGTACAACATGGTTCATCCGCATCGTGGTTACCCAGGCAGTAAACCAGGCTATAAATGCACCTGTATATTTGGGGACAGGCAACGTAAACAACACATGGTGAAAATATTCGAATCCCACGATGTACATTCACGGGACATCGAGGGTAGCCCATATGTAACGTCAGTTCACGAAGGCGAAATCGGAACACATCGACAACTCTCGTGTGTAAATCAGACGTCTTCAACGGCACGATCATTCCCACTGATATAGTAGGGACCCAGAGGCCATTGAAAAATTATGTCACGTTGACTGTCATGCCTCTTATTGTCATGCCTGTCGAATTTATGAGACTGACTGCTAATTTGTTCCCACGCACACTGCATTGTGTGTGCTTTGAGGACTGTCTTGTAGTCATAGAAAATTGTACTTTGTTATGGTGTCTTTTGACTGATGAATTCAAGTGCCGCATGGAATACAGCAAGCTCTGCAACCAAGATGTAGTCGAACGCGATATCTTCAACGTGAAGTCTCTATATTTTGCAGGAATGATGACTGCAGCCACAGAGCTGTTGAGTTGCTTGCTTTCGGGTTGCTTGTTTTTGGGCTTGCAATGGCACTCCATTTTTATTATTGTGCCAGGAATTGTCAACGGTACTTGACGCCGCTAGAGATACAATAATGAAGCTAACATTCATGCAGCAGGCGCGAATTGCGTTGGCCAGTAGGCGTCATTGCTTGCACTAACTTTGCCGAGTGTTGAATGTGATCTCATTGCTGGCAGGCAAGGAAGATGGTGTAAAGAGAGCCGAGTCATGGGCCCAATATGTGCTTTAGTAGATCTATAGCAATATAAACTGCAATGGGATAATCTCTGGTAATGATCACTGTCGCGATTGATGATGTATTTCTTAGGAGACCAAGACATGAGTGCTTGGCGTTGCACACTCTAAAGTCTTCAAATATTCGTCGCACAACTATTTTCTAGTATGCGTAAGCTATAGCACGAAAAGCCCCAAAACAGTGCGTTATATAATTGCAGAAGTGATGGTACTGAAGTGCCCCAGGATTTCTTGCCGCGAAATGCGACAGTTTCCGTAATAGCGGCCAAACGCTTTGCCGCATGCGAGACGTCAGAGCTCATACACAAGTCTGTATCGATTATTACGCCAGGAAATCAATGCGTCCGTCTATTTGGTATATTTTCACCATTGATCTCCAAAAAAATACGGCACCATAGCTTTGCGAGTAAAAGCAACGAGTGCGTATTTATCAGGTAAAAACTATAGGTCTTGACTTCTTAGATATGTCGACACTGCCGTTGAAGCCTCCTGAAGTGGTGCGCGGGCTTCTGCGCACGTCATTCCTGATGGCCTTATACAAATACCGTCCGCATATCTAAAGAACTGTATACTGTTTGCTGCAACTAATCCACGAGATTTAATAGAACCAGATTGAACAGCGAAGGGCTAAGTACTCCGCCTTGAGGTCAAAACGAGACGTCTGACTAGGCAGATACCCCGTCTGCAGTCAAATTACGGATACGCAGCTATTTCTGCGTGAGAGAGAACGTGAGTATGTCAATATTGTCTACCACAAGAGGAGGAGGCCACCAGCATGGTCACCTTTCTTATGACAACTCGACATATACGTATACAGATTTCCAAGTGATTCTCCCCGCACTTTGTCTGTGTTGCGAAAGCGGTTTCGATTATAAGTGAACCAGTGCTCCAATGTTGCACGCCGTAGGATCCCTGAAAACCGGTGACGGGTAGGTCCTTGCTTGGCTCTCGGAATATGGCCCTCCCGGGCTCATGCGTTCAACATTGAAGAAAGAAGCCATCGCCCCCTTCGCAGTTCTTGGCAGCTAAACAAACAAACAAACAAACAAAACAAAAAACAAAGATAGTGTGGCAAAGAAACGAGCAAACATAAAAAACAACTACAACACAAGCACAAACCACTGCAACGGTGACAGATGGACATCCCTCAGCAATGATAACATGATACGAGAGCGGAAGCGGAATGTCCGCCTGGAATCTAGAGCAGCGCTTTCCTTTTAACCTTTCCGTCGTCTGAGGTCTCTTTTTTTCTCCACTCTGAGAGTCACATGGCGCCGCAAACCAGGGTTGCTTTCTACGTGGCTTGCGGCGCCCGGTACTTATTGGCATTCCACGAATTTCCATAGCCGCCCCAGTGGCACGCGTTCGACTTTCGCTGTTGCCCTTTCCTGGTACCACCACGAGGGCCTTTCCCGTTACCCTTATCGATGGGCTTCACTGCGAGCCATGTGTGCACCCGGTTGGACAGCACGCAACGTCTCAACGGGGATCTCGCCGCTCTTTCTTTTCCGGTGTCGCGTGATCGCAAGCTAACACCAAAGCCCAGAGCCCCCCTTTCGTTTCTCTTTCTTCTGGTTTCTTCTATCGCCATTCTTTGTCCATCCGCAAGGCCAGAAGTATTTGCCTCTTTTTACTGTTCCCACCAGACCGTCCATCCCTCGCTCTTTTGTCTTGAATGAGATTCGGCTTGCGGTAATGACTCCCGTGGTGAGAGGGTTGCGGAGACTTGATCTCTCCCGTGGTGAGAGGGTTGCGAAGACTTGATCTCTCCGGTCTTTTTGCTATCTTTCAGTGTTCTCCTCCAGTAGGTGGAAATAGCGAGCTCCCAGCAAATCGAGTTACTCTCTTCTGTTTCATTGCCCGCTGCCAATTTCTTTTTTTTCTCTCTCCCACTCTGCGTCTTCGTACTGATTCCCTCAGCTTTGTCGTCTTTGAAAGCTTGGCGTATACCAGGTGCCCTACCACTGGGTTTTATTAGATTGGTTCGTTGAGTAATTTGAACGCATCGGTAGTGTGTACAACAGTATAGAGTTGCGGTATTCTTGCAGGACATTTGTTTCACGCGTTCATAGTGGTTGCTTCATTATTAGGTGTAGGGGAGATGACCTTTCTCGAACAAATAATACAATAGCCTTTGAAACTACAAGGCACCAAAAAGCGGTAATTTAATCTAGTTTTCAAATTTTGTGTGCCTAAAGCTACGATCTAGTTATGAGGCATTATATATATAGTGAAGTTCTCCAGATGAATTTCGACCCCCTGGAATTCTTTAACGTACGCACACTGCGCGGTACGCGAAGCGCTGCCCCCATTCCGCCCCCATATGAAAGCGGTCGTCGCGGCCGAGATCTTCAACTCAGAAGCGCAAAGACGCAGCTACGGCGCTAGAGCGGCGGAATACAAAAGCTGTAGCACACACACACACACACACACACACACACACACACACACACACACACACACACACACACACACACATATATATATATATATATATATATATATATATATATATATATATATATATATATATATATATATATATATGGTATAAAAGCATGGTGAATTCATTACATCACACTGTAAGCAGTGAATATTGCAAGAGTAAGAGAATTAGAAAGCGTAGCTTTTTTCGCCAAGAGGTAAACGTAAGTCTCATAAACATTATTATTAAATATAACAAGACCAAGGAATCTCCCTCTGTTACAATCTACGGGAGATTCGATACTTAAACTCCTTGGCACGCGTTTCCGCTTAAACAAACTTTTTGACAAGTGTTTCTTTTTTTTTGCCTCTAGAAATTCGTACATTGCAGCGAAGACAACAGACGTGCGGTATTTGTGGGGTCATACAAAAAAACTAAATGCTGGAATGTTATGTCCCGAAATCATAAGGCACGCCGTAGTGGGTGGCTCCAGATTAATTTTGTCCACCTGGGTTTCTGCAGCGCGCATTTAACTCTATGCAAACGAGCATTTGTGCACGTCGTCCCTATTGAAACGTGGCCAAAGCAGCTGGAATCGAACCCTCCATCTCGAGCGGAGCAGTGCAGCACCATAGCCAGGGAGCTACCACGGTGGGTGGTTTGGTTGGCAGTCTCGATGACACTGCCGTAACTGTCAGCTAATTAAAACCGCACATTATGTATACATCTGACTGGTGGCAAGAGAACATTAAGAGATAGCGCTTGAAATTATCAACAGGAGATGAGCGTTATTTCTGTGAGGATACACCAGCACCAGAAACAGGTGAGAAGCAAGTGTTATTTCTAAGTAACCTTGGTCCTATAGTAGTTGCTGCCGAAGTCCAGCTGGATTCCAGATCCTGGTGCTCAACCCAATTGCCTGAACCATGTAATGGGCTCTATCTGGAGGACCATGGGTGGCCATGTAACATCCAGCACCGTTCTTGTGGTGGCGCAATCTAGGTCTCAGGGCAAACAGAACTGAAGACAGTTTGCCATTCGATGGGGTATTTGCCACATACGTGACACACCGGTTAATCTGGTGTCCTTTCATGCGGTTTTGAATATCATCGTTCGGTAGCGTAATTGTCTGTGCGTGACGGACTAATGTGATACATTAGTCCTCACTAGTCAGTGCGGCTAGTAAGACTGATTGATTCGTATGGTTTAAATTGCCGAAGCAACATTGTGGCTCTGAAAGATGGGACATTGGTGCCATGAGGCCTGATAACCGCACCTACTGCTGTACAACATATTCTCACTACGAACGCAAGATTACGTTGAACAGCATAGATTAGCTCTTGTGTTTCTTGTCGCTTCCTAACATAATTCCGGCTTACTGCACTTAAACAAGCGTAACTTAGTGCCAACCGAATACCGTCCATACAGCTCATGACAATTGTAATATTCATAGTTCTCAATGCGGTTACACGAATCCGCTTTCATTGCGTTACACTTTTCCGCTTTCCGGAAAATATGCCTTCTATGCTATAGGATTACGATTGCTCCATCGAGTGTTAGGCTGCTCTCTTACCTTTCCTTAATTAGGCCAAAACTCCAATCCGCTTCCATATCTGTGGGATTCTCATACAAAAACAAACATTAAAAACAACAAATGTTGTGCGATTATTTTACAGGAAATTCATGGCCACTGACATTCCCACTGCATTACTGACAGCTAATGATATTGACCAATTAGAAATTCGAAGAGGGAAAATTCTACCAGAGTTTCTCTCACATCTACTCAATCACATGCTAGCCCTAGATCCCGCCACATGACTGTCTCTCTTGATAAGCAGGCCTACTGGGCACCACTATCCTCATTCTCCAAGATCAATTTTGGCAAGGACTGACGCAGTTAGGGATTGTTTTTTTTTTTCACTTTGGAAACAACCAACCCATGCATTTCTCCAGATCCTGCGACATTTTTTTTTCTTGTGTGTGAGTGTTTGTGGGTGCGTGAGAGAAAAACGTTTTATTTCTTTCGTAACAAAAACTGTGAATAGCTTGATTTCTTGTGCGTTTCTACAAATTATATTCTTATTTGTACAAAATAAATAAATAAATAAACAAATAAAAATAAATTAATAAATGCCTCCGTGCGCTAACACATCAGTTATTTCGGTATCCAAGCACCTTTGTTTTAAAGTCTTTGCTGCAGCGGTTCTTTCAGTGAATGTGTCATAGGACAGAAAACCTACCCCATCCATGAGAAAAATAAATGAGTGTTAGCACTTTTTGTTTTTTATTTTATTACCTGTGCCTTTTTACCCCTCTTGCTGAAAAATAAGTCTTGGGCTGGTTCCGTATTTCTGCTTGTTATTGGTGTGCATTTATGCAGAATATCAAGCCTACAAGGCATTATATTTGTCGGAATTACTTTACAAAAAATAATACTGCTCTTATATGTAAACCGAAACCCGACTAACGATAATATGTTGTATATATAGCTTTCCATTTTTGAATGATTATGCCCACCGAACGTTGGCGCACACTTTGTAGGGATTGGTAGTTGAGCGTTGCGTCTTCTAGTATCCTCTGAGAATTTAGGTGCCACAGCCAAAACAATTACATTATTTTTATCGAGTGACACTCTTGTTTCTTTCGCAACACTTGCTGTTCACCTCTTTAGGTGCCTAAGAAGAAAATTAAAAATGAATGAAAAAAATAAAGAAAAGATAGCGCAGCACAGAATTTGTGGGTTTAGTTATTGACAGAATATCAGACCATATGTTTAATTAGAAGTTGAGTGACTGAAGGATGAGGAATAATTAAAAGTAATGATATATCACTGAGGCGACTAGAGAGGAAATTCAAATTGAATAAGAAAAAATTAATAAATAATAGTACAGCACAAAATTCATGTGTTTCGTTATAGACATGATGTCAGACCATATGTTTAATTGGAAGTTGAGTTACTGAAGTGGAAGGAATAAATAAAATTGATTTTAATTCACTGAGACGACCAGGGAGGAAATTCAAAATAAATCTGAAAAAATATAAATATAGTACAGTGCAACATATATGGATTGCATAATAGATATGATATCACAGCGTAGGTATATTTACAAGTTGAGTTAACGAAGTGTCTGGAATAACTAATATTATTTAGAAGTCACTGATTACCGCGCACCAAAGCACAGAATCATACACTTTAGAGAACCGCCACGTGACCACGACTTTGGCGAAATTCCTGGAATCCCGGAAGTACAAAGCGGGAGTAATGATGTCACTAATGATTTCACACACACCGAAGTGGCCTAATATTTAACAAGCTAATTATTGGAAAAGGGTTGCCTCCAAGTTTGGTTCGTGCGTTGCGTTCGCTTAAGTTAACCTAAAGCACACCAACGCCGAGTTGCGAGTGTCACTAAGAGAGACCCTAGTCAAAGATTAGAATCACCTAGCATTTTTTTTTATTTGGTCTCGTGCAATTTTTAATGCGGCCTGTAACGCGGGGATTTGGTAGTGGGCCTTTCACACCAAATCACCCCAAATATAGACGAGGAGGAGACAAAGGAGAGGAAAGACAGGGAGGTTAGCCAGTGTAAGTACCGGCTGGCTACCCTGTGCTGGGGAAAGGGGTAAAGGGAATAAAAGGAGAAAGAAGAAGAAGAGGGAAAAAATGGAAAAAAAAAGAAAATTCACACAGTAACGCGAAACTACGCGCTACAACGTTCAAATGCGGTCGCACAATTCGCATGCCCTTAAGAACTTCAATAAAGCCCTTAAGGCCTTGAGTGCCGAAGCCCGTCTGGACCAATGTCCTTGAGCTTTTTCCTCTGTAAAGGGGTGATTGTCCAGTTTTGAAAGTAGGGTGAAAATTGTCCAGTAGGGTGAAAGCATCTAACCCTACAGCTAGAATAGAACTGGCAGAACTTTCGAAGTTAATCAACAAGCGTAAGACAGCTGACATAAGGAAGTATAATATGGATAGAATTGAACATGCTCTCAGGAACGGAGGAAGCCTAAAAACAGTGAAGAAGAAACTAGGAATTGGCAAGAATCAGATGTATGCGTTAAGAGACAAAGCCGGCAATATCATTACTAATATGGATGAGATAGTTCAAGTGGCTGAGGAATTCTATAGAGATTCATACAGTACCGGTGGC
Organism: Dermacentor albipictus; assembly: GCF_038994185.2. NCBI lineage: Eukaryota > Metazoa > Arthropoda > Arachnida > Ixodida > Ixodidae > Dermacentor > Dermacentor albipictus. Next base: position 86,632,737 of record NC_091824.1, on the reverse strand, counting down.
ACCCACGACGATAATGAAAGAGAAAATAGTCTAGAGGAATTCGAAATCCCGAAGGTAACGCCAGAAGAAGTAAAGAAAGCCTTAGGAGATATGCCAAGGGGGAAGGCAGCTGGGGAGGATCAGGTAACAGCAGATTTGTTGAAGGATGGTGGACAGATTATTCTAGAGAAACTGGCCACCCTGTATACGCAATGCCTCATGACTTCGAGCGTACCGGAATCATGGAAGAACGCTAACATAATCCTAATCCATAAGAAAGGGGACGCCAAAGACTTGAAAAATTACAGACCGATCAGCTTACTGTCCGTTGCCTACAAAGTATTTACTAAGGTAATTGCAAATAGAATCAGGAACACCTTAGACTTCTGTCAACCAAAGGACCATGCAGGATTCCGTAAAGGCTACTCAACAATAGACCATATTCACACTATCAATCAAGTGATAGAGAAATGCGCAGAATATAACCAACCCTTATATATAGCTTTCATGGATTACGAGAAAGCGTTTGATTCAGTCGAAACCTCAGCAGTCATGGAGGCATTACGGAATCAGGGTGTAGATGAGCCATATGTAAAAATACTGGAAGATATCTATAGCGGCTCCACAGCCACCGTAGTCCTCCATAAAGCAAGCAACAAAATCCCAATAAAGAAAGGCGTCAGGCAGGGAGATACGATATCTCCAATGCTATTCACAGCGTGTTTACAGGAGGTATTCAGAGACCTGGATTGGGAAGAATCGGGGATAAAAGGTAATGGAGAATACCTTAGTAACTTGCGATTCGCTGATGATATTGCCTTGCTTAGTAACTCGGGGGACCAATTGCAATGCATGCTCACTGACCTGGAGAGGCAAAGCCGAAGAGTGGGTCTAAAAATTAATCTGCAGAAAACTAAAGTAATGCTCAACAGTCTCGGGAGAGAACAGCAATTTACAATAGGCAGCGAGGCACTAGAAGTCGTAAGGGAATACATCTACTTAGGGCAGGTAGTGACGGCGGATCCGGATCATGAGACGGAAATAATCAAAAGAATAAGAATGGGCTGGAGTGCGTTTGGCAGGCATTCCCAAATCATGAACAGCAGGTTGCCATTATCCCTCAAGAGAAAAGTATATAATAGCTGTGTCTTACCAGTACTCACCTACGGGGCAGAAACCTTGAGGCTTACGAAAAGGGTTCTACTCAAACTGAGGACGACACAAAGAGCTATGGAAAGAAGAATGATAGGTGTAACGTTAAGGGATAAGAAAAGAGCAGATTGGGTGAGGAAACAAACGCGAGTTAATGACATCTTAGTTGAAATCAAGAAAAAGAAATGGGCATGGGCAGGACATGTAATGAGGAGGGAAGATAACCGATGGTCATTAAGGGTTACGGACTGGATCCCAAGGGAAGGGAAGCGTAGCAGGGGGCGGCAGAAAGTTAGGTGGGCGGATGAGATTAAGAAGTTTGCAGGCACGGCATGGCCACAATTAGTACATGACCGGGGTTGTTGGAGAAGCATGGGAGAGGCCTTTGCCATGCAGTGGGCGCAACCAGGCTGATGATGATGATGATGATGATGATGATGATGATGATGATGATGATGATGTCCAGTTTTGCGAGAGTGGTCACGAGCACTTTTCTTCGCACTGCGTATCGGGGACAGTCACAAAGGAGGTGTTCAATCGTCTCCTCGCAGCCGCAGGTGTCACAAGTAGGGCTGTCGGCCATCCCAATGCGGAATGAGTAGGAGTTCGTGAATGCCACGCCGAGCCACAGGCGGCACAGAAGTGTTGCTTCCGCTCGTGGCAACCCTGGTGGTAGGAGGAGTTGCAGACGTGTATCCAATTTGTGGAGACGTGCGTTCGTGAAATCACTGGTGTTCCACAGATTCAGTGTAAGCTCGCGGGCGAGGGAGCGAAGACTTGTGGCTGCATCTGTTCTTGACAGCGGTATGGGTATAATCTGGGCATCATCATGAGCCGACCGGGCAGCGTCATCCGCACTGTCATTTCCTGAAATTCCACAGTGACCCGGTATCCACTGGTAGATGATGTTGTGTCCCTTGTTGATTGCGTGATGGTGGAGCAGTCGGATGTCTGCGACTAGTTGCTCATTTGGTCCATGGTTGAAAGGGAACATCAGACACTGAAGAGCTGCCTTTGAGTCACATAAGATGGACCATGAATGTGATGATTTGTGAACTATAAACTCTAGAGCAGCACGGATAGCTGCGAGTTCTGCAGCCGTCGATGATGTAATGTGAGATGTCTTGAACGTGAGGGTGACGCACTCTGCGGCAATCACCACTGCTCCAGATGAACTATTAGAGGATACAGAACCGTCTGTGTAAACGTGGATGCGTCCTCTGTGCTGCTCATGTAGCACTGAAAGCACGGTTTGTTTGAGGGCGAAAGTTGACATCTCCGTTTTCCTTTTGATACCGGGAATAACAAGAAGAGCCTGGAGTGGATGGAGGCACCCCAGCGGTTGAGATGGTCGTGCTGCAGGCGTGAAGTTCGACGGTAATGTTCCATTGTTGGCGGCAATAATCTTGCTAAACGCTGAACGAGGTCGAGTGGCAGGAAGGGAGGCGAGATGATGCGATGGAAGTCGGGCGAAGTGCCTGATATGCATCCTTAAAGTGTCGACTTGAAGATACGTGTTGATGGGGTGGTCATGCGCAATGGATATTGTGGCTGCCGTGGACGCACATCTGGGAAGTCCAAGGCAAATTCGTAGAGCTTGAGCTTGTACAGACTGGAGGGCGCGGAGGTTGGTCTTGCCGTTCCCACCCAGTACAGGTAAGCAATAGCGCAGGAGACCGAGGAACAGTGCGTTACAGAGTTGGAGCATCGCACTCACAAACGCACCCCATGACATACCCGCAAGAAATCTGAGCACGTGGGTTATCAAGACTAATTTCCTTTTTAGGTAGGAGATATGAGGACTCCAGGAAAGGTCTCGATCTATTATCACTCCTAGAAAGCGGTGCGTCTTCTCGTAGGCAATTGGCTGTCCATTAAGTCTGATAACGTACGGTTTCATTGCTTCACGCGTGAAAGCGACTATAGAGCACTTCTCGCAGGACAGCTCCAGACCTCGTGCTCGAAGATAAGCTGATGTTAGTGTGGCCGCTTTTTGAAGTCTGGCGCGCACCTGAGGGCGCGTCGCAAATGCATATATCGTCTGCATAGATCGACACATGGACGGATTCCGGAAGGATATGAACCAGGTCGATGAGCACCAGGTCAAATAGAGTGGGGCTCAAGACTCCGCCTTGTGGTACGCCTCGGTAGGTGTTGCACTGTGATGACGCACCATCCTCTGTTTGCACAAAAAATGACCTGTCCTTCAAGAAGCTGGATATCCACCGAAAAACAAGGCCGCCTAGTCCAACATCACCCAAGGCGTCCAGAATGGCTTGATGGGTTACGTTGTCATATGCGCCTTTAACATCCAGGAACATCGCCGCTGACAGTCTCCTCAGGCTTTTTTCGTGCTGAACAGACGAGACAAGATCTATGACGTTGTCTATAGAAGAGCGTCCGCGTCGAAAGCCTGCCATAGCGTCAGGATATAACTTGTAGTGTTCTAGATACCACTCTAGACGCGTCAGCACCATCCTCTCCATCCCCTTTCCTAGACAACTGGCCAGAGCAATGGGACGATAAGACGCCACGTCTAGGGGTGATTTACCTGGCTTGAGCAAAGGCACAAGGCGTCTGGACTTCCATGCAGCTGGAACTTCTCCTTCACGCCATGAATTATTGTACACGTCTAGAAGTGCATGTCGGGCTGTGTGACCGAGGTTTCCAAATATAGAAATGCTTTGTCCAGGTCATGGTTAGCTTCTCTGTTCCTCAAAGTCCCAACAAACCTAAGTCATGGACAAATATTTGGACAGCAAACAAACAGAACAAGCGGTGTTTCGTGTCAACCATGGCCCACAATCAAAAAACACATTAACACTGACATATAGAACTTCTAAATTCCGTGCTGCATGCTGAGCAAATTCAGCAGTTCTGTTCCTGCTCATCCGTAGTCCACAAACTTCAGCATGCTTCAGTACTCTGCATTACTTGTTCCTTCTTACCCGATGTGAGATCGGGTATCTGCTATGTTCCTCACTTTAGTTATTGCATTGCGCACACGGCACGGGAAACATCCAACATGCAATTATTACTTGCCAATGACGGAACAATGAGCTGTAAAAACAGCCCTATCCATTTCCGTTCGTACTGTACACATGTCTTATTTTATTTTTAGAAATACAAGAAGCCTCGCAGATGCCCTCCGTATCTGTAATTACGGAAGAAATGTTCTTGAGTTCATGCTGTGATAAATCCGTTCCCACCGCTGCACCGAAACGGATGAGTGCGATACGCTGACGGCAAAGGGTAAGACGGTGTGCCGAGAATGCCGAGGGATTTGCTTTATTTGTGACGGTGTCGATCTCTTTAGATTGCTCGACCGTGCGGTACTACGGATTACGTCCCAGGATTACCACAGGCGTAATGGGTTGGCGGTGTTCGTTGACGCATGTAGGGCAAGGTGTTGCTGTTGTTGTTGCCGTTGTCCAATTCTCTATCAGGCAACTCATATTTCCTGGTGTTTTTTTTTTCTTCTTTCTTCATCGCAGATGGCTTGCGTGCACCATTTGCTTCTACTTGGCGGTATAAATGCAGTCATACCTTAGCAGTTTTTTCTTGGGACCTTGATCGCGTGCTTTGCTGCTTGAACCGACTTAGGAACCCGTTCTATTTATTTGCGCTATCTTCTTTTGCTAACCATCATGGCGTCATACTTTATCAGGCTGAGCTCAAGAAATCGTTCTTTATGACTCTAGGCTATCAGCGATTTTCAGTACAGGATTGTTTGTTTTGATGGCAAGCAAAGCAAGAACTTTTGTCACATATAGTCGTATTACTTTCCATTTGCCAGATGCGGGACATTATACATTCAAATACAATTTGCATGTTGAGAAGAAAACTTGACCAATCTGTTGTCATGAAATATCACTGTCTGTAAAGAAAAGTCTCGTTATCAACTCAACCGGTTGGACATCGTATTGGGATGAAGGACACCGCGGTAAAATTTCTGGGAATCATTTTGACCGCCGGCTGTTGTTTAATGTGTGCGTACAGCTTGCTTCACAAAAATGTATGTCCGCCACCCTCCGATCACTGCAACTGGAATTTGAAATCACGACCCTGCGACTCGCAGCAGAATTCTACCGCCACCGAGAAACCACCAGTGGTAGTTATGGCGTTAAACATGACATCTGCAACAGCATTGCGTTGCATTATCGCAAAGTGGCCAATAAACATTGGTTGTGAGATTTCAAAAAGGAGAATATCTGGTGAGCTGAGCACAGATGCTATTAATGCAGTGTTTGTGAGTTTGTTGAGGCCCATAAAAACGGCTGAAGATTTAGCGGGAATAAAATTAACCATTCTTCTGCTGTCTCCATATGACTGCTTTCTCAGCGTACACAGAGCATCTCCCAGTATGCACTTCGAAAGTCATTGTTGAAGTTTATGTGCAAATTACTAATGCGAAAAAATCCCAGCCGATGAAGGAAGTAATCAATACCAATTTTACGCTCAGCATTTTATTTAAAGCAAAGGCACTTCTTGTGTTCTACGTTTGTTTTGCATAGATTCAAAGGCAACGTAAAATTGGCATGGTGAACGTAGAATTTACATGTTACCTACAGCCCACCATGATATACCCCTGACACCATTGTTTAAGGGCCTCTAAAGAACCTTTAGCAATTAAAACAGCACTCCCTCGAAAATCTAATACATCAAACCCAGCGCATCTGCATGATCGAGTTCTCACACAATTGGGAAGTGCTATAGTATTAGTAAATTTGCTCGGCGTTCTTGGTAATAATACATCATTGATGCTACTTGAGTGCTGTCACCGGAGCTGTCGTCATACGGCCGTCGAGGGGCTGCCACAGCTGCTGCGTTGCTGTGTTCTGCTAACACCGTAGCCGTACGTGCGTACTCCTAGATGACCTCCAACGTAGAGTCGGTATAACACGATGTGAGAAACCAAAAGTACATTGAACTAGGGTCTGTGTCCGAGCTAGTTGGTAGGCGACATTTTTTGGACCGACAAAGCGTTCAAAACGCGGACAGTGAAAATAACGCGGACTTACAGGGCGCTCTTTATATCCTCATGATTTTCCCTGTTTCTGCGCTTTACCTGCCTCAAAATTACATATTACTGGTTAGAAAAAACAACGCAGTGACAATGCTTGCAATTCATGTGAGGTGTGCGCGAAGGGACCATTCATAATTACTTATCAAAGCAACCATTTGGCAGATTCGGCCGAAGGACGAAGCAGGGCGATACTCACATGCAACAGACTAGCAAGCCTACGTGCGAGACAGGCGAGTATGTAAGCTGCCTATGCCTGCAAGATGCGCACCAAGGAGCTCACTTGGGCGAGAGAACCTGCCCTTTACGTCGGTGCCGTTATATCTGCGGGGTAATTTCAGCCACCACAGTCCACAACACTGAACAGAGGAGCCTAAAAATTCTATTTGTTGTTAAAGCAACGGGAAGGTACTGATAACATTCGCCAACTTAAAAAGCCTCCGTGTTTGCTCTGGCTAACCTGTTGGATTTCTTCAGCATACTCACTTGGCATTTTTTAAAGCATACTATCATTAAGTTGACGATAATAACCTTCACATTTCCTTGTTATCCTTTAAGCTAACATCTCCAAACGGAAGGTAAATATATTCTTCAAACCCTGATGTTGAAGTGCTCGCTGATAGATACAGATTTGTCACTTTCGCCCGAAGGGCAGCACTGACTGCGATAGCGAGATTTAGCGTTGCTCTGGAACTGCCCGGATGGCTTGCGTGACAAAGGCGGGTGCCAGATCTTGGCGAGACGCAGAACACAAGGCAAGTCCTGCTGGGCAGAAGGAACAGTGCACTGTCAGCTACCAGGCGTGACGACAGCAGTCAGCGGCGTTTGTAGGTATCGAATATCGGCGCTGCACAAGATCAGACCAAGGAGTCAATGTGATCAACGGGAAACCATCAGTGATAGGGAAGCCCAGTGAAATATTAGATAGCGGTAGCTTGACATTTACTGCTCAGACCACAGCAGACAGAGCAGCTCAACAAAAACGTGTAGCAGCCAAACGCAATGCGTGTCTCTAGAGGCCCTCTAAGTCACCACAGGCGGGACGCTCATGTGCCATCGAATGGGGAAGCACGACAACAACGCCGACTGCGTTTTCGCGCCTGGAGAGTCCGTATAAGTCTTATCGTAATAAATCTGAGCCAGTGCCAGCGCAAAATAAAGGAACGCAGTGATTTGCGTTCGTCAAATCCCTGGATCTTTGTCTTTTCAGCTTGTGTGCAACAACTATTTACTATAGATTTCAAGAAGTTCACTGACCCATTCAATTGCCGCAAGAAGAAATCCTTGAGCATAGCACTGGACAAGTGACGTGCACATTACTATTTCCGATTTCGTATGTACCTTACTCTGAATGCAAGTTAGGTTGTACACAGCACGATGTCAGGTAGGCACTGGAGTCGACCTTCAGGGGTGCTGCTGACACTTGCTGAGCCCGGCGGTGGCCCTCTCTCAGGGAGCCTACGTGCAAGGGCTATTTACCCCCTCTTCGCTCTGAGCGGCTTCGCAAGAAAGCGGCAGTAACAATAGGGGCAAGACGGAGGAAGAGAGCGCACATAGGCGGCTTTTAATCAACGCCTTCTAGTCCAATAACCCCGTTGAATAAAACAAGAACAGCTCCTCAGTGTCTTCTGCATCTAGCGGCCTTTCAGGGTATTCACGCCACTCTACCCTTCAGGCTACTGCGCCTTGTGCTTCATTTGCTGAGCGCTCCGCACTGTCAGCCAAGTGGCTGATAAGTCTGGCGCTCCCTTTGCCGAACGGAGAGATTTATGAGGGCCAGATCTGTTCTCGTAACACCGAAGCCTAACTACGAGCAAGCGACCGATGTAATTACTCACAGCGGCTCCCGCCACCGACGCCTCCGCATTGTTAGCGAAGCCTTCAAAGGAACCCAGAGATCCCGCTTTCCATCGCTTATTCTGTCTACGAAAGGGTGTGTGGAAAAACGCGCGCTGGGGAGCGCCTGTGCTGCGATAGAGCCACTCTCCTTGCTCGAATCTATACGGCCGAATTCACTTCGCACCCGCGATGCGATCACGCTGCTACTAACGGTTCCCCGAGACAAGTTTATTTCCTGTTCGAGCACTGGCTCAGAACCAAGAAAACCAGCCTTCACCGCGGAGACTTATGTTGATCGACCTGTTATCTTTACCTTTATCAAAAAAGAAAAAAGTTGGTTACAACAGCGAAGAGAATGAAACAAATATAGTACGAATAGCACCGTAAGTCCAAATCCTGATGCTAAAATATGCTTCTTATACGTGGACCTTACATTGGATGAGCATGCACTGTCACATTAAAAGCGAGCCATGGGGGTTTAGTTGAGGGATCAAGTTTAGAGAAGAACATTTGCTCCCTTCCACCTAATTTCACGGGCTATAAGGGACCGTATTTCATGAGAGGTATTTGAAATAAAAAAAACTACACGTAATCATGCACTAATTATTATTTTCACACTTATGCGTTTATTCCTAAGACATGTTTCAGCAGAGCAGGCCCCTTTGTTTTGAACTCTCCGCGAACATTCTTATCCACATATCTAGGGGTGTGCGAATATCTAAAACTTCCCAATAATAAACAGAACATTCCATTTTTGAAACAGTTGTCGAATGAAATAGTAATCATTTGTGAATGCGAATCTTTTTCTTTAATAGCTTTGGACTACTTTAAATTGGGAAATGGAAGCAATCAAGCCTAAAATTACAGTAAAATCGTGCCTCTATTGGTACACCTTTAATTAAACCCACGTGCACGCACTCCAGATGCCCCTCAGTAACGGAACAAATGACATGCGTTTAACACTGCACATCGTGTACACGTTTAAGTCGTTTCCAAGAATAGATCCTGAACGCTGGTTCCCCAAAACGTACTGCCTCTCTTTCTCGAAAGTACGTAATTATTTTGAAGCGAATTCTAACACTAGGCTTCGCATAATAGTTCGGCGCTAGCCAAGACAGCCTGTGCCAACTAATATTTGGTCTGCTGTCGCGTTACTGCTCTGCCAAGGTTTCCTCGCCTCTAGCAAAAGGCATCAAGCTTCCCTTCTTATTTTCCTTATGCCCATGAGCTCGCGCAGAACCCTACGTAACCGCACTTTTTAGAGGGACGACTTCATTATTTCTCAAATGGCTGCACCAGCCTTACGTTGCGTCGACCACGTTCAGCAACGGGTTCAGCAGCACACATTTGGCCATTTTCAGTTCAGGCCGCTATCTTCTCTTTAAGCACCTTACCCGAAGTCTCTCCTTCTTGTATTATTGAACGCAATGGGCGACTTGGGCACCACACAGGCGCTTAATGTAGGTTAACGATCCCGTGTTAGAGTCCTTAACATGCAATCTGTTTTGTCGTAAGCTACAGAATAGAGTCACTGAAGTGGCATTTGTTTCCAATTTTTCCTAGGTAGTTTAGTCATAATGTTGGCAATAAAGCCCCACCCATCAATATGCTGCAAACAACAATGCCTGTAAAGTGGCTATCTGCTAGCGAAATTATTTCTTTATTAGCATTTTATTATCTCATAGAGTTCTAACAACAATGTAGCATATTTTAGTCTTTTATTCTTTTAGCAACTGCTGAAAAGTATTACATGGCTATTTAAAGCAATGTTGTCCAGTGTTCCGAGGGAAAATTGGTACATCAAGCTTATATTTGGAGAGAACAATGTGCATATTATGTGTTATGTATATGGAAAATCCAAAGTGGTTGAGTCAATTACGGCCTGTGCAATAAATTATGCATTTAAGCACTTCAGAACGTTATGATTCAGTTTTACGAGTTGCGCAAAATTTAGCACGCAGACTTGGCATAGCAACAAAGTTCATGAAAATCAAACTTAACAAGGCTGGGAATGCACTGCGGTGAATTTGTGTGACAAGTTTCGATGGGTTTGTATCGTTAAATGTGTATGGATCAAATACAGATCTTTGAAAAAAAATTCGGAAAATTTTTGAAGTTACAGTTTGTACAAAACAGATGGCGTCACCCTTAATGCCATGTATGGGAAAATTTTAGCGTTCATGGTGTCATTAGGAGCATTGAAAATATTTAGTGAACCCTGGTTACTTCGGTATTTTAAGGCGAAAGCCTTTCTAGGCTAATGATGAAGTTTGTGTCAGCAAACCTGACCGCCGGAATGTCCGCCGAAGCGTCATCACGCCATATGAAGACATATTAAAGACAGATTAAAGAATGAAAAAGGATTGATAGTGACAGTTAGTGAATGATAACGTTGTAATAGAAATTGGTAGAGGTTAATAATGACTAGTAATGACTAATAGTGAATATTATAAACAATTGATTAGAAATGACTAGAAATGTCCAGTAATGAGTAGTGAGTATAAAATGACTATTAATGATTTCGAATGACTACTACTGACTACGAAATGACAAATATGTCTCACGACAGCTTGTAATGACCGCAATTGTTTACAAATAACGAAAAATGCTTAGTAGTGAGCAGTAATGACTAATAATGATTGAAATAACTTGTAATGAATAGTAATGACTATTATTGACCAATATGTCTAACGACGAATTGTAACGACTACAATTGATCACAAATGAATAAAAATGCTTGCTAATGCTTACTACTGCTAAAATGCTTAATACTTAAGAGAGATCTTAAGAAATCCTGTAATTTTGATGCCCTACGCGAGCTTCGAATGGTGCCTTGTTGAACAAAATGAGGCACGGTTCTTTCTGTCTAGTGAAAGTGAGGGCCAAATTATGGATGATGTGTTGAGAAAGTTTATAGGGCGTGATCAAACTGTGGTTTCTTTCTTTATATTACGTTCGCAAGCCATTCGTAGCGTTACGAGTGTGTTTTACTAGTTCCGCAGAGTTTAGCCCGTGGCCCTAGGAGAACTACAAATTCCATGAAAATAAAATTTAGCGAATATGGGGCGGGGCACACTACGGCAAATGTGTTTGCTAAATTGAAAGCGTTGCTCTATATAGGCCAAGCGAAAAATCTTTTAAGCAAGTGCCCAAAGTATAAAGCACAGTTATCAGCAATGCTCTTCAATGTCCCGAGATACCGTTGATAACTCACCCTTGATGCCTGTTTCATCAGGAGTTCCCCAAGGTCCAGTACTGAGTCCTCTTTTATTCCTGCCTTATATTATTGATCTCCCCCTACACACCTCAGTTAAAATACGTTTTGCAGATGATTGCGTTTTATATCATACAATTACAATTCCTACTGATCATGTTGTCCTTAACAATTATTTCGCTGACTTCTGTAACTGGTCTGAAGCATGGCAAATGAATATCAACTTTTCCAAAACTGTCTCTATGTCCTTCAAACGACGCTCATTTCCTTCTTTGCCTATGCCTTTAGCAATATTAGTTTAAATAGGGTCTTCGAATTCAAATATTTAGGTATCCTAATAACACATGATCTGTCATGGTCGAAACACATTGATGTCACCTGTAACAAGGCCCTTAAAACACTAGGTTACTTACATCGTACACTGCATTTTGCACCTCAAGCAACTAAACTCCGTACATATAAAACCCTCATTCACCCCATCCTCGAACATGGCTGCGTTGTATGGGACCCATACAAACAGTGTGACGTCAAAAAACTAGAATCAGTGCAAAAAAAAGGCAGTGCGTTTTGTTTGTAGGAGATATGACGAGGAATTTTCGCCATCTAACTCTGTTCCCCTTATTGGTCTCACTCCTCTGCCAGAGCGTGGCAAACTTGAATGCCTAAAATTCCTTCACACGTTAATCCATTTTCCTCGCCTCTTCTCTATAGATAACTACTTGGCTTTTTCCAAACCCTCATGTACGAGGAGTCCCCATGCTCTAAATATCTCAACCTTTTTTGCCCGCACTGATTCCGTTAAACACAGTTTTATTTTTGTAAACAATTGAAGTCCGGAATTTATTACCGCGTAACATCCATTCACTACTACTGAAACAATTCACGCAATCTTGTTTATAAATATTGTAGGTTTCTTGTTCATTCCACTCCTGCGCTATACTCATTGAGGCTGTAGTCTCCATAAATAAATAAAAAAAGGTAACTTCCACTTACACTCAGCCTCTATGTAATGAAAACGGAGGTCTGGTTAAAGGCAATGTGAGGTGAAAATGTAACGTTCTTCGCCTAATTAGAACCTTTGCGAGAAATCACCTAATGCTCGCTTATATATGTTTATGCAATATACTAGGACTGTACTACCTTTACATCGTGTTCACTGGAAACTAAAGACAATACCTTGTTTACATATGTTTAAAATTAAGAGTACATTATGGGTGATGTGTGGACCACGGTCAATGTTTGGACGAGTTATCACTTTAGCAGAAAATGACGTATGCAAGTGATCCAGAGTTTTATAAGTGCATTTCACGAAAAAGGCAGTATATGTTCTTTTGCCCTGTGAGAACTTTAACGCAATCCAGATCAAATTAGTCAAAAAGGGCCAGAAAAAAGGGTCATCAAGGCCAAAGGTCTGGCAAAGTAAAATGCGTGTGGAAGAACTGACTTTATAAAAGCTACCTGACAAGAACTAGAAAGAGTTAGAGATGGGCAAGGTTTCAAACGGGTGGGTGATATACGGGCAACGTTTTAGTTAATGTGATTTTTGCCTTTCTCATCTCTTTTATCTCTCTCTTTTAACGTGATTTTATTACTGGCAACTGAAATTATTACATTAAATGCTCAAACCAAATAGCTTTGGTCGAAATTGGATCGTGATACTGCAAGGTAGCACAAGTCCACTGTCTTTTTTCCTTCTTCTGCATGGTGCAATGCATTTCGCAGGGCCATCCGCGCACTTAATCGTCGCTAAGAAACGTTGATCACCCTATTCTGGACGCGAGGACAATAAAGGCCTATGTTCACAACGTGAGGAGTTGCGGCAAATGTAGAAAAATGTCCCTTAGCAGAATTTGTTCTCTGGCAAGTCGGTCCTCGCACTTTCACACACCACAACTATATAGAGTAACCATAGCGTTAACACGATCGAAACATGAACACGTCGTCCTTCCATAAATTCGGGCCATAGCCCAAATTTTATGAAAAATGACGTCGCTGACGTCATTAAAGAAATATTTATTCCTTAACATCTATTATGTTTCCTACACTTCGCACTGTGTTTTTGGACAGCAAAACGTTTGGTGTTCCTTTTTAGGACTTCGTGGTGTACTTCGATCATCCAATCATGAAGGATACAGTGGCCATGAGAATGAGCTCTTCGCTAAACCCGACCACGACTAGGACTATGTAGCCGCCAATGAGAGCAGGATTGTTGAAAGACGAACGATTGCACGATGAACGAATGTCAACACAAAGGGAGAACTGCCCAAAGACAATAGCCCGAGGCTGCGGGCGACTAGAATAAAGAAGTCTACAGCAAGCATACGACAGAAGACTGAGAAGGAGCTAACGCAACGACAAAGTACAAGAAAGCAAGCCAGCGTTTCGGCACGGACAAACACCCGGAATGCCGTAGCGAAAATCCGGCTACGAAGGCCTAGGCGCTCCGTCAGAGCTCTTAAGATGGCGCCACGAGCAAAGAGCGCTGGGCGAGGAAGATAATTGGGAACTTGGGGATTACGTCTTCAACAACAACAAAAAATGAAGTGACAGAAGAGAGCAAGCTGTCGTATTATTTGAGAATAAAAACCGAATGAAAAAAAATATTGATGTCTTTTTGTTTTCTTTTCTTCCCGAGTGCTACCTCATTACTTTTATTCGCTGGGGCTTTTTACTAACGGCGCACGAGGTGTATCAAGAAATGTTGACTTTACGACAAGGAATTACGACTAAACAGAGATAGCAAAACGAGGGAGAAGGAAGGGGAAGACCACCAATTTGCCTAGAGAGATAAGAATCTGTTTATGAACAGTATTCATTGCGTGTAATTTAAAGACTGTAGACAACGTGCAGCATGTGCGTGAATATCCTTGGTATAGCGAAGCTCATCACAACACAGAATCATTGATCCGCACTTACGCATGTATACAGTAAGAGTTAGGCATCTGACGTACGGTGTTTCTTAATAACACATAGTACGTCGGCGTGATTTAACTCTAATATCAATAGGATTACCGTGTTGATAGCCGTAAAATTAAGACGGTTATTGAGTCCAAAGCGTGATAGTGCCATTGTCTTCTGAGTAAAATGTCCGAAATATCACTTGATGTTTAGAAGGCTACTTAGATGCAATTTATTGTTACAATTCACTCCAGGGCCGTGCGTAAAGGCTTTCAAGAAAGCCGCGCAAGATTATTCATCTACCTCCGTCAGCACCGAAAGGAGAGAGATATCAAACTATTACCAACTTTCCACGAACCATTACTTCGTATTATACAAGTTAGCTTGTGCCACGTCTCACATTAAGCTATGTGCTACTACGATGCCGTAACCGGACGGGGCCACGCCTTCGTCAACCGGATTTCCTATATATCCGCTTAGTGGAAGATAAGAGACAGGAGGAATATCCTTTTTCACTTCGTATTTTGCGACGCTCTTACTCCGGCTCCAGTGAATGTCCAGCCGCACGCACTCCCAACGAAATGATCTCGTTTACTACCCCCGCTGCCCCCTCTAGCGCCCTCCTGCCCTCTCTCTTTCCTACTATCCCATTTCCTTATTCCCTTCCTTTAATCTAGGAATGTTCCAGCGTTCAACCCATTTTCGTTGGACAGACGTTTCTTTTTTTTTATGGAACACACTCTGACTGCAGCAGAACGTGAAGACGAAAATAAGGACAAAGGTAATACCCTTGAACCCTGTGTTTCTTTAACGACACGGCTTGATTATTTCTCTCTGTCATCCTGTTTACAGAAGCATAAGAAAAACAGAAAGCTCAATGGTTCGGAAGAAAGCTCGTGTGTAGATACGAAGGGAGAAGCATGGATGGACGTAGCAAGGCTGCTTTGAAACAGCTCCCTGCAAAACATTCTGGTAGAAAGAAAGCGCGTTGAGTGCGAATGATTATCAATGTAAGCTGGCACTAAGAAAACACAATGTGGTGGCATTAAGGTTCGGAGCAGGCGTGCTGAAAGCACGATTAACCGGCGACGATCTTACAAAAGGAATACTCTGTTTTATTTCAGGAGCAGCTTCGTTATTATCCACCGGAACGCGATGCTGAGATTTCTCCCACGTGCGCTAATGGGATTCGTGTGGGCAGGAACTTTTTCTGCCCTTAGCTCTTTTGCCCTTTCGAAGCGCGTTTTGGTGCTGCGTGAGGTGGCCGCGAGTGAAAAAAAGAACACCGACTAAGACAGAGTTATGGAGTTCGTATTGCAATCATGGCGCTTGTTTTTCGCCTAACACGTAAAAATAATCAGTGAGGCTGCAAACTTGCCCATGCTCTGGGTTTTCACCTCCTCAGACGCAAGCACTTCCTAGCGCGACAACACCTTTTAAAGTCCGTTCATCTTGTAAATCGGCTTGTTAGGAACATGAAAACTGCTTATTTGATCCGCTCAGATAGCACGGGATCATTCTCAAAACAGCAGCTTCGTGTATGTAAACAAAGAGTACAAAACCAGAAAACAATCATTTTTATTTACCTGAACACACTGATACGAATTTAACATGACTAGGTGGTTCCTCGGATTCACTTATCATCCTTGACTGCCACGTCATCCGGTGACTTTTGAAATGTAATGCGCTCATAGCTTTTGACGTTGGTGACGACGTATACCGATACGTCTCACAGAATGTATCAACAAATATGACAACTGGTGCAAAGACATTCATTACATGCCTGACATATAGTGTCACCTGCATCTTGGCTTATGTTACACAAGAACATTATTTTATCGAAGTGAGTAATAGGAGAGGCTGGCGCCTTTATAATGGCAAGGGCTTCTCCTTGTCACTTAGCAAAGAAAACAAATATGCGCAACGTTTTGTGCATGAGTTCAGTACACATACGTGTATATAGTCACATATATTAAATGGTCAAAACATAGTAATTACGCTGCAAAATACGCAACGCATGTAAAAACACATAGCGTAACAGCACCATCACCACATAAATCGAGTCTGAACACATTTATCTCGCTCCCTAACTTATTAGAGTAAATGGATAATTATTATTTTTCGAAAACATTCGCGCCTTCGAAAAGCTTTTTCAATGCGGGAAGTGCTACTTTTTGAAGATTGTTGAGATAGACCAAGTATACTTGTTAGAGCGAATGCTCTCTTATGTAAAAGCAAAAAGCAACAAATCTGCTTCCAATACCCTTCGTTGTGGATCGTATTTAGTGCACTCCAGGAGGAGACGATGCACATCTTCGTCTGGATAGCCACAAGAACACTGCGGACTAGAGGCACGTTTTATCATGTATAAAAAGAGTCTCGTAAAGGCAGTACACAGGCGCTGCACTAACGTTTCGAATTTTCTCTTTTCTCTCAGGTCTTACGGAGTGGAAGGTTTATCTAGCTTATCATTTCTTGCTTATTTTGAAGATGATGAGAATTTTTGCCTGGTTTGCTGCGCTACACAGGGAGTAAGTTAAAGGGGGATTAAATAAAAGTGCATACAGATCCGACGAGTTGGAGTTTATGTACAGCGTAACTTTGTGTGAGTTAATACAGAGTCGAAACACGAGTACACGCACGTACGCAAACACGCATGTACCACAAACACACACACACACACACACACACACACACACACACACACACACACACACACACACACACACACACACACACACAAACACACACACACACACACACACACACGCACGCACGCACGAACACGCACAAACACACAAGCTGAGTCTTTACTTAAGTGGAGTTGCTGACAACTAGGGAGTTTGGCGGACGCCTAGAACGCATAATGGTCTCAGAAGCAGCATGTCTATACTTAGGCAGCGCAATTCAAATCCATTATATCCGCAAGAGGCGCCTACTTCCACATTATCATGCAGCCGAGGATACACGAAGGCGAGCTTTCGGGTTCTTTTTTTCTTACCCCAGCATGGCCGACGCCGCGGATGCAGGGAGGCGAGCGCCATGTGGTGTGCAAGGAATCCCGTGGCGCGCGTACTCCGCTGTGATTGGTTAGCCCATTCGAGACAAGAACAGCTATGCCCCATCACCCATGGTCCGAAAACCCCACGTGGTTTGCACAGAAAAGTTTCGGTTTCAAAAGAGGAAAAAAGAAAGAGGGAGAACAAACTTCAAAAACAGCACTGGTACGTAAATATGTCTTACAGCCAGTGTCGGATGCAGCGACGGTCTGGGAATCTTTGATTCGGAAAATGGACTCGAGCCTCGCCATTGTAATTTTGTCTTGAGATATACACACTTGGTGTCGTAGCAAGGACAGATAATTCTAGGTGAACATACAGGGCTCCTCAAGATATCGTACAACCTTCGCCAACCAATGGCGGCATGCTATTGAGTAATGTAGGAAAGTAGAAAGCCCTGATGCTACACTTTCAGTTTATTGCTGCGATGGTCAGGTGAGCTGTCATTGAAGCTAAACTTGTGCAAATAGGTGCGTGTGCATGAAGGGCTGGGTCGGACCCAAATAATTGGTAAGGTCACTTGTGCAATGATTCTCGATTTGCGTGGCAAGCGCTAATTGCCGAAAAGCTTCTTAAAGAATGAAACTGGGAGTTTTCTAATATACAGAAATTATATTGTGTGCATTTGAACTGTGACACAATCTTGCTTTTTAGCTACGCCATTACTTTATCAATTGCTAATAATTAATTGTTTTATTTATATATTTATTTGTTTAGATATTTGTGAACTTACTTTTATATATTGCAGGAGTGGGGACAACATTACATATCAATTCCAAACATAAAATTGTTCAGTGGCAATGAAGAAAGTTCTCCAAGCAAAGAAATCAAGTTTTCCATTGTTAGGAAAAAAACTCTTTCTTCATGTTGGTTCTAGGTTTAAACGTTAAATTGTTTAGGCTGCGAGAGGTAAGCGTACGTTGACGTTCAGTGAAATTAATGTATTTCTCTAAGCGGTTTCAGTGCAATGACTTAATGTCAGATGTATTCAATAGCAAGGAATTATTGATAAAGACCACGAAGATTGATGGAGTTAAAAGCCTAGTAAATGCCTAGTCAGTGCCTGGAGACATTTTGCATAAATTAATAGTCATTTTCAAGGTGTAACACCATGAACAAAAACGTGAGAATGTATCGTTAAGAAGAACACGATCTTTAGAAGAGGTAATTTCACAGTACAGAACACAGTCGTCCGCATCGAGAAATATGTTATCAGTTATAAGTGCTACTAAGACAATAATGTAAAGCAGAAAAAGAAAATGACCGAGAACAGTGTCCCGCGGAACACTAGACGAAACATGAGCAATAACAAACTCAGGAGCTTTACAGCAAACGTATGGGGATCGATCATAAATAAAGCTGACTTTCTATAGTCAACAAATTTAGGACCTCGTTCCAGCAGCTTCGCGTTGACGTTGAAATGTCTGTCGTGTTTATTTTTATTGTGAGACCGAGTAGACAGATTGAAAGGTAATGTTTGGGTTTTGGTTGGTTGTTTGTTTGTTTTTGGATAGTGCACCGCTTACAGATTGGGGAGTTATCGGTGCAAGGCCATACAAAAAGCAAGACATGAAATCAGTAAAATATCTTAATTGCTCTTTTCTAGTGGTATGCACAACCAAAACACCAAACTATTGCGGTGCGTTAGCCATTTACAGACTTTTCATGTTCAAGGTCTTCAAAATTATGGCATTAGCGCTCAATATAAAGTTTACCACACACAAAAAAAGAACATAATTTTTCTCTAATACATCAGTCTGGCACTGTGCTGTTAAAGCGTTTCTCACTAACTGGTACCAGGAAAATACGGTGGAACGATGAGGTCGAAACATTCTCGAAGAAAAAAAGAAACTTTGCCAGTTTCGCTGGAAGAGCGAAGTATTGCCAGTGGTAGCAATGTTTAGCACTCCGCTTGAACTCATCGGGCGGCGTTCTAACTGTGCACGGGGTGCAACACGGGCTCGACGCACCACGCAAGGTAACTTGTGTTGGGTAGAAGTAACGGTGCCCTGGCGACTGCCAGTGGTTTCGAAGCACTGGCGTGGTGAAAGGCACCGTCAGTGGGGTCGCAAGCGTCGCACATCCATGGTGCGCGAGATGAGAGCCACAGTGAACCGTCAAAGTTAGCCAGCTTCCCATTAAACATTAGATAACGTTAGCTTGACGTTTCTTTCCCGTTCCGCTCCGGCAACTGCATACAAACAAGCAGCTCAGCAGGAATGCAAGTGTACCTGTAGTGCGCGTGCGCATGATTCTCATGCCAGCAGCGGAAGGCGCAACGCTGGCCTCGCTCCGCCACCGGTGCGACTCAGCCTAGCGTTGGCGGTGCGGTCATTTTAATTCATCGTTTTTGCAGCCAAACGAACTCCGTGTCTCTGGTGAACACCTAAAGCTGTGCGCTCGTGCCGCTTGTGCGCTGTAAGACACTCTACGTACGACAACGTTACTTGAGTCACCTAAGGCATAAGTCAATTTACTTGTTGGATTTCCGAAATGTTAAAATGAAAGTAAAGCCGCAACTGCTAATACATTGCATCCACTGAAAATTATTATTATTCTTATTATTATTTGTTTTGCACACATATACACATATACACAGGTAACAGGAAAGGGAAAGCGAGGAGCAGGCTGGCAACTGCCACCGGAAGGGGCACAACGCCTGCCTACTCTTCTGAAGGGAGGCGACAGCAACACAGAAATGGAAGATAGGAAGGAGGGGAGGAAAAAGGAAAAAGGAAAGGAGAGCAACAGGACAAATCTAAAGACCAAAGTAGAACACTGCAACAGGACTAATCTAAAGACTAAAGTAGAACGCTGCAGCCGGAATTAAAGTAACGCCGCGTCGAACAGCCACCACAATTATCAACCACGTCCATGGCTAGTTCGCTATCCGGCTGATTGTGTTCTCCACGATGAGACGCCAAGTGAAGCTGCACGTAATCACCGTTTCACGTAATCAACTGCACGTAATCACCGTTTCACGTAATCACCTGCACGTAATCACCGGTTCACAATATACACTACAAGGTGTTTGAACCCGCCACCTCCCATCTTCGAAGGAAGAAGCGTTAGGGTACAGTACTGATCACACACAGTAGGGCCGGTCACTAAAGGTCACGCTACAACTGAATGTCGAATGTTCATGCTACAAACGTGAACCTAAGTTAGTTAGGTCTATAAAGGTTAGTAGGGCGCGATGGGCCTGATCACGTTTAGATGCACAGCCACTGGGGTATAAACATTCCTCGAGTGTCGCACACCGCAGGCCAAGGAGATGATAATTTCTCACTAGTGACATGCGCTGCGCACTGAAAGAGGGACACTCAAGTATAAGGTGCTGAAGTGTCTCGTAACAGCCACAAGACGTACACAATGGACTTTCCGCACGCCCTTGTCTGTATAAACGTTCGTGCACGTTCACGCAACCAACCCTCAGCTTAAGCAGTTGTGCTCTAGCGCGACGAGGCAAGCCTCGACCACGAACACGGGGCGGGAACGTTCCATTTGCGACGCGCTGATCTGGATGCTGCTTGAGTAGGTGGCGACGAATCAGCAGACGAGCGTCATCAAGCTTGCACGTAATTTCTGGGCAGTCACAGTTGTTATGAACACAACTTGAAGCGAGCCGATCAGCCTCTTCATTTCCGGCGATTCCTGCGTGTGAAGGTATCCATTGAGCTACGAGACATACCCCACGTGATGTAATTTTGCTCGCAGAGTCATTAATGCTGCGCACAAGTGGACAATCAAGCTCACTGCGTTGTAACCTGCTAAGGGCAGCGCGGGAGTCCGTAAAGATGACAACCTTCGATGTAATTAACTCCTCTTGCACGTATTTCAGTGCAACATTAATCGCTGCTAGTTCCGCAGTTGTTGACGAAGTTGGATGAGGTATTTGAAAGATACGTCGTACTTCTGTTGAAGGGCAGTAAAAGGCTGCAGAGGCGCCTTGACCGTCGTTGTGTACAGATGCATCCGTGAAAACTTGAAGATAATCTGGAAACTTTTCGAACAAGTGAGATTGAGCCAATTGAAATATTGCCGAAACAGCCATATCAGACTTTTTGTGCATGTCAGGGATTGTGAGGAAAATGGGGAATACGTGTTTCGTGATGCCTTTTGGAGGCGGAGACGTATCTGAAGCAGCATGTTCAGAAATGGTAGTGATATCCATAAATAATGCCGCCATTTTTCCCATGCGAGATAATGGGCGGTGAATCAGACGATCAAGGAGCGATTGACCATTCGATGCGCGGTGCAGACGCTCAATGTGATACAGAGCTCTCTGATCTGCTTGCAGCCTCAGGGGTAACTTATGCGCTTCAGTAAGTAATGCAATAGATTGCGCCTCACGAGGTAATCCAAGCATTAGTCGAAGGGCAACGTGATGATCTCGCTCCAGTTGGGCCATCAAACTAGGTGGTATGTTCAAAATTGGTAATGCGTTCAGCATGCCTGAGAGTACAGATGACTGGTACACCTGAAGAGCCGTTGTTTGGTCGCAACCAGCACCTCGAGCAGTTAAGGCGGCCACATACTTAAGAAGGGAGTGCGATTTGCGTCGTACAGATTTAACGGCAGGACGCCAAGAGATGCGATCATCCACAATTAAGCCCAAATAACGGTGTTGTCGCACCCAGTTTATAGGCGTTTCGTCAAGATACAGTCGGCTCATTGTTCGACGAGCGCGTTGTTTAGGGTGATATGCTATTGCAGCCGACTTAGCAGGTGATATGAGCAGGCCTACTTCACCCAAGTACTCCGAAGTAGCGTTGAGAGCTCTTTGCAAGCTTGCACGAAGTCGCGGACCAAGGTGCGAGGGGCCGCTTATCCACAGAGCAATGTCATCTGCGTAGACAGCTATGCTCACAGGGAAGTCAGTGTCTCGAGGCAAACGACTTGGAAGCGCGGCGAGTGCCGCGTTAAACAAAAGCGGTGATAATACGCTGCCCTGTGGAACACCACACGTCACATTTCGGTATTCACTAGTTACTCCTCCGACACGCACTTTCATCCGGCGCTCCGACAGAAAATTATGCACGAACTGGAGCAGACGACCCGAAATTCCCGCGGTTGCAAGAGCGAAAATAATCGCCTTATGCGGAACTGAATCGAAAGCTTGTTGTATGTCCAGGAAGAGCATGTAGGCGGAATGCTTGTTTTCTTTAGCAAATTCGAGTGCTGAGACGAGGTCTGATATTCTGTCCAGAGCCGAACGGCGGCGACGAAAGCCACTCATGGCATCAGGGAAAAAATTCAGCTCCTCTAGCCTGACATCTAAGCGAAACAAGACCATTCGCTCCATTAACTTGATGATGTTCGAAGTTAGGGATAATGGTCGGTAGGACTTCAGGTGCCTTGCCGGACGCCCGGGCTTTAAAATTGGCATTACCACGGACGATTTCCACTCAGCAGGGATTACACCGGTTCTCCATACTGCATTATACTCGTCCAATATACGGTCATGGAAACTCTTATCAACGTTCCGCAATGCTTGATACGTCACACCATCTGCGCCTGGAGCAGTGCGGCGTTTGGAGAGGCTGAGCGCGTGTCGCAGCTCCTCAAGAGTGAAATCTGCCTCGTCCATCTGGCAAGCTGGACCGTAGGAAGCGATTACGGCGCTGTGACTTGTCAAACAAGGAAGGTCGCTAATTGTGGTGTCACTGGATGCATGAGAGACGAAAAAGTCTGCAAATGCCTCTGCTATTACTTTTGGTGACTGGCCAGTCGCTATGCTCAATGTAGCCGTAGGATTTTTGCAGATTGCAGGAGTGCGGAGAGCCTTCAGTATGCGCCATACATTTCCAAAACCACTTCCAGTATGCAACGAACTGCACAACGCTTCCCAGCTCTTGCGACGAAGCTGTTTTGTATGCCGCCGTATGGCTGCATCAAGGCGATTGTATATAGTCCAGTCGGTGCGTCGTTTAGAGCGCTGCGCCCGTCTATAAGCGCGCCGTCGACATGCGCGGAGCCGCAAAAGCTTGAGATCGGGATTTGGTTTGCCGACATTCCGTCTTCGTTGTGTTGTAGCTTTTTGTAAGCACTCACTTATAAGTTTAAATAGGCTGTCTTGAGATGGTGCCTCTGAGATCAGCTGTCGGAACTTGTCCCAGTTAGTAACTGTATAAACGACATCCTGGCGACCCGCAGTATGTGTTGGTGTTAACCAAATGGGTAGGTGATCTGAGCCCCACGGGTCGGGTTCACATGACCAGGCTAAGCACACATCCCTCGTTGTTATCGCAAGGTCTATAGTGGAATGCTCCTTTCCTCTACCAATAAATGTTGGTGAACCGTCATTCAGTATTTGGAGATCATTCTTGATAATGAACTCGTTAATCTATGCCCCACGATTGTCTTGGGGACGGCTACACCATCGTGGATGGTGGGCATTGAAGTCCCCGCATAACACAAACGAGGCACCACACCGAGACACTAAGCACTCAAGTAGCGACGTATCGGAAGAACGTGTAGGCCTGTGGTATATGCTTGCCACCGTCGTACACACACCTCTGAGGCTCACAGTAACAGCGGCACATTCAAACTCATCGTCACAGATGCCGTCTGTGTCAATAACCGCGAAGTCCAAGTCAGCACGAACGTACACTGATGCTTTTGAAGCATTGCGCGTATGCGCCGCGTCCACACACTGGACAGAGCCACAAGCTGGTTCCGCGCATCGAGTGTTACTGTGGACACCCACGAAGCCTGGCAATCGATATTCGTCTTTCCTGACGTTAGTTTCCTGAAGCGCTACAATGTCTGGTGGAGTCTTCATAG
Source organism: Dermacentor albipictus (assembly GCF_038994185.2). Lineage (NCBI taxonomy): Eukaryota > Metazoa > Arthropoda > Arachnida > Ixodida > Ixodidae > Dermacentor > Dermacentor albipictus. The sequence goes on along the minus strand of NC_091824.1, from coordinate 86,608,787 downwards.
CGACTAGTCGAAGGACTAAATCAGCGTGCCGCGGTCGCATCGACCTGACATTCCATTGCAGCACAGAGGGGCGAGGCTGCTGACAACTGTTAGAATTGTTTCCGGTAAAACGTCTAGCGAAGGCCGTCGAGGACAGGAACGAGTGCCTCCAAAAGTTGCTCTGCTGCTGACGCTGCTGGTGTCTGGCGACCGGCGATTAGTGATCTTATGACGTTGACAAGCATCTTTAGAAGATTGACAAGTTGCACATCGTCGTTGGTTGATACCGGTTTAGGTACTGTGTTTGCAGTGCTTTCCACTGTGGTCGAAGTCTTTGTAGATACTTGTTCCGGCGGTTTCGATGGAAGCGCTGGCCACGATGTGTCTGAGAGGCAGAAGGTCCGCCCCCCTTCTTTCTGATGCGTTGTTTCTTTGTCACTCTTTGAACGCGCTGCTTTTCCAGTCGCTGGGGCAGCACTACGGCGACGGGAGCTCTCATCTCCTGCTGCCTTCTTTATGGCTTTCTTTTTTAGTGCCATTACTTCATTCTTCAATGAGGGACATCCTTTATCCGTTGCCAAATGTTCACCATTACAGTTAGGGCACCGATATGCCTGACTTTCACAGGAATCGACATGGTGATTTCCACCGCATTTGGCACAGACCAGATCTCTGGTGCAAAAGCCCTGAACATGACCAATCTTGAAACATTTATGGCATTGCAAAGGCCGTGGTACGAAAGGTCGAACAGGATAGCGCACAAGTCCAGCCTTTATATGACTAGGCAGCTTTCCTGAGGCGAAAAGTATCTTCATGCACTTTGACGTGCCCAGCCTTCGAACGCTAATTATTTTGCATGGTGGCGTGCAAACGATCATGGTCTTAAAAACGTCGTCTTTGAGATCCAAGTCCACATCAGATACGACACCAGCCACTATATTTGTACCCTGTGGTATGTAGGGACGTGTCTGGACCCCACAGATTTCAGACAAACCAAGTAGAGTTTGCACCATCTTATCATCAGTCGTGTCAACGGCAATGACATTTTTCCAGGGGTTCACGCGAACCTCTTGGATTAGTCCAGGGGCCAGTTTGAAGAAGAAATCATTAAGTTTTTGTCGAGAGATAGCATTCAGGCTTACCATCGCGTCGATGGGAATGAAAGCTACTGTCGTAGTCTTGATAGTGCTGTATATGATAGTCCCTTCTCTTGAGGACGACGCCGGAGACGTCCGTCGTGGGCGGCGGTGCTTGACAGGTATGAAAGCATCCGAATCTTCCGATCTTGAGTCAGAAAGCTCGGAATCAGTAGCGTCGGACCCTACTGCCGAACTGAGCCGCTTCCGAGCCGCGGGCGGTCTATGCTGACCGCCAGACGCGTCCAAGACCATATCTTCCATGGCAAGCTCCGCGGGGAGGATCTCCCAGCAGAGTAGAAGACTTCAGGGTGCAGCACAAACGTCGTTGCCTGTTACTGATGCACAAAAGAATTTAAACAGAGAAAAACTGCAGCACCAGAAGAAAACCAGCAACCGAGCACAGTAACTTCGTCGTCGTCTTTTTCAAAAAGCCCGCTGAAAAGCCCGCTAACGCGCTATCCATGCACATGTTATTGTGGCCCATTCGCAGTGGCGAAACATAAATAAAAACGGGCACGAAATACAGTTCAAAAAAGCATCTGCGGACAATTTAAACCAGCTAAATCGTAAAATCAAATTTGTTGATGCTGCCCAAGAACATTTTCGGTATCCTTTCTTTGTTCTTTCCGACTTTCTAATTCATACAGAAACGAAGCCAATGGAAATCCCCCTCACTTTTATTTTATGTTCAATTACGACTGCTCTAACACACCCGGATTCAACATTTCATAGCCTGTAGGCTTCTCAACGCACACACTGTACGTTGGGTACAGAAGTTTACGGCATTTTATATATTTTCCAGCCGTAGGGAATCCCGACTGGATGCCCGGAAATACCCTTAAAACGGTGACAAAAGGGCGAATAGCGTTTGAGAAGCTACGACGGGACGACTTCGTGGTTGACAATCGTCGCCCGCATTAGCAGGGTCGTGTCAAATGCAGCGGGCTGCTGTTCGAAAGATGATTATCGCCTGCTGCTCGTCGCAAGCGTGGTGTCGCGTGCCAGCAACTTTGCGGGATCTGACGCGATGCGAATGTGCTCGCAATGGGGAGGAGAAAAACGCGCCGAAAGGGAACTTCTCCCCCACGGCTGCATGACTTCACCACCGGAGCACCACTGAAATATCTTGCGTTTTTGTTTTACTTCTCTTTTTAAAAAGAATGCTACTAAACTCCCCTTGCCAGTTCAAAAGACGTTGTAGGTAACAAGTAAAATAACGTACTGATCACCGCGGAATACAGTCAGTGATAGGCGTCCCGATAACTTAAAGCACACAGATAGGGAATGCAAACGACGTTAAGGGAAACTGCACGTTTTACCGGAATATCCAAGGCAAGATGTCGCATCACACGTGGCAGTAATTGAAATCTTTTTATCCTATACATCCCATTGCTGGGCTACGTTCTGACGTTTCCAAAGCTTCAGCGCTGCTCCTAACTTTTGTAGGATGAGGTATTGTTTACCAATTAGCGATGTCGGATTTGTTGAGCCAGTTAGTGATTACTTATTCGCATGGTAGTTTTTGCATACTTTGGCTTGCCAGCGTTTGACTGCATCAAGCTCCTCTGCAGAGCACACCAACCTCCGCCGCAGCATTGGCCGTTGTCTCGACAACGACTCGCTGCAGCAGTTTGTTTCTTAAAATCTAGTATTGCTTATTTTTATTTTTATTACTCTGTGGCTGAACTCAACAAGTTTTCTGTTGGTAAGGGCTTTTTGTCATTGGCAGCCGGTCTCCGTTAATTATACGTCGAGCATCAAGATTGACGGAAATTTGCTCTGGCGAACGCTTCTAGCGACAGAGCCCTTTGTGAATACTGGCCCTGTTTCTTAACCCACAAAGGGCATGAAAAAATTACCAGCCAGATTGCATCGATTGTTGGCGACCAGTTCTTTTACACTGTAGCTATGTTGTGAGATTTGTGATTTCTTCTTTCAAATGTTTCGACGGTATACTTTTTGAAGTACGCAGAACCTATTGGAAGCAAAAAATCGATTAAGGTACTTGAGGACATGTTATATTTGCAATTAACAGAAATAATGTATACAACTAAGAGTCCAGCAAAGCTTTACATAGACATACTTACCATTTTGTGGGAAAATTAGCATTTTTAGTTGCAATTATTAGCAACTTTGTAGGCGAGATGTTTTTACTATTCAACTGTAAATCAAATATGGCCACGGCAGGTAACAAGGAGGGGCTTTGGTACGGCCTTTGGATAAGCCCACCATGCTAACACCATGTTAATCGATACAGATGAAGAAGAGGGATTCAATGACAGATAAAGGCCTAGTCTTCCAAAGAATTCATTGTTTGGTTCAAAGGTGGTCACTCCTATGATGACAGTCAATTTTTCGCATGGTTTTCTTGGTGAATTCGAGAAATTCCATGACAGATAAAGGCCTACTCTTCCAAAGAATTCATCGTTTGGTTCAAAGGTGGTCTCTCCGACGAATTTTTCGCATGGTTTGTTTGGTGAATTATGGTTAGCATTTTTCTGACGTATAATAAAATGAGGCCCACTGGTGGTTCCAGATTTTGGGTTTCCCCACATTTCTTCCATAGCTTCTCTGGTTCGGCAGAATACTATGCATCGTATTTACCGTTTTCTCTTTATGTGTCAGAAAGTGGTTTTGGCACGTAAAACCTCATAATTTAATTTTTTGGGGTATTAACTCTGTAATTGGTAATAAAAGCCTGCATATATGAATAAGGGAAAATGAGACATCCACCTGCCTTTATCAAAAATTGTCTTAACATACTTGAACTGTTTCTGGTTTACCTAAGACTACTGCAAAGTTCTTCACTACACTATTGAATGGGAAGGCAACGGCATCGTCATTTTTGTTAGCGGCAAAAAAAAAAGACCAAGGCGAATAAGAACTACGCTGCTGTGATCCTCATTGTAGCCGAGATCCGTCAACGCAACAACAAGACAGGGACGAAAAAGATGAGACGATCGGAGGCACTGTCTATCAACTGAAGCTTTAATGCACAAACGTGGGCTATATACGGTGCCTTTTTCTTCAGCTGCACCAAATCTTTAAAGATTACCCGTGGAAGAAAGCACAGTTTTAACCACTGATCTAAATTACCCGATCAGGCAGCGATCACTTCGATGAGAAATCAATATGCACGATTGAATAAGTATCCTAATTATGCTAATAGCCTTTTCAATTATTTACTTTATGGCAAACATCTCTATCTACGAATTATAGTCGGTGAGTACACAAGGCGTATCCACTTGGAACGAATTCTCGGGACTGCAGCAATTTCGAGATGTTAATTTTAAGGTGTACAAAAAATTCATTGGCATTCCAGTTGCTTTTTCAAAAAAGAAAGGGAACGCTGTTTGAAGCATTGAAGCACAAAAGTAATTTAAACACAAATACATTTAGTCGGACACTTTGAAAAGTAACATCTCGACACTGGCGAAACTCAGAAAATACGTTGCAAGTAGCGAGCCTTGCGAGCTCACTATCTACAATTCCTAGATTAATATACGTATCGTGTAAGGTTGTTCAATAAAAGCAATCAGTACAATTATGGTAATTTTTCAATTAGGCATCTTGAGTTTTCCTAGAAGTAATGGACGCCTCAATGAGTAATTTAGATCAAGAATGAGAGTTGTGCTATCTGCTACAGACAATTTTTAAAAAAATTTGGTGCAGGTAACACAGCTCCTTCACATACAGAGTGTGCCACAGGAATTCAGCCAAATAATAAAGATATGTAAATGCCACGTAGCTGGACAAAACCAAGGTAATATTGTTTGCCGTCGCTGTGGGACACTCCCACAATTTCTTGCATTCCGAGTAATTATATAGTTAGGCTTAAATAATTATTCAACCTCTGAAATATTATAATTAGATGAAAAGTGTCAACGAGAAAAATGTAGAGCAATATGAGAAACTCCTATCATACGACATTAACCATTTATATTTGAAAAAAATACCACTGAACTGCTTCTAGCGTGTTACACATTCTGGAAGGAACCACTGCTCGAGTGATTTTTGTCCTCCGTGCCGTCTTACGCTTGTCTTCAGCCCGTGGAGACCTAAACGCAACGACAGGGGACGAGTGGGCCTCCTAGCCAGCGCGCACGATACTGCTGCAGCGCAGGGACAGTTTGAGACAAACGACAGTCAGATTGATGCCCCGTCGCAGGGGGAGTCCCCCTTCCCCTCCTCCTTCCTCCATGGCCCTACTCTCTTTCAAAAGCTTCACATCCTTCCCCCCAGTTTGCCGCCCTATCTGAGAACCAGCTTTATTGATTGCGCGGCTTTCGCTACGCCTCTCTCCTCCTTCCCCACGCTTTTGTATCCGTGCAAGGCGCGTTTTCCAGCTTCGTTTTGATCGTGAAGACGTGCACTGAAAACGCCGTCTCAGCAGAGCGTTTTTGTTCCCCCTCCTTTCTCTGTAACACCGGCTTTAAAACTTCCAAAACACAGGGGCAATGTTTCTGCTGTGGTCCTTACCACGAAACGTTCTATTCTACTTTTGCGCGGTTGTCCAAAGACAAAAATTAAGTGACAATGTAGAGCTGTAGGGATTCTGTCGGGTCTATTTGTGCCCATAGGAGTACTACAATGTACCGAAATAGTGACGCTTTGTGCTTTTATAAGAGTGATTTGATCGCGGACGCAGCCTAGCGCAATGAGTAGAAACTTGCCTCCTCCGAAATTTCTCGCCTTTCTCTCCTCCTGGTGAAGTGCCCTCTTTACTCGTTACTTCTGCTGCAGGATAAGCTAAGCTGTCAGAAGCGTACTAGTCCTTGAGACATGTAATGAGGCAACCAAATAGTGAAAGATCAAGACAAAAGTGCCCAGACTGATACTGCTGCTCAGTTGACACGCAAGGCTTTTAATATACTGCTGCGCAATATGGTGTATCGTCCCGTGTTCTTAACCCAAATCTCCTCAGTTATAAGGCATTAGTTCGTCCAGTACTCGAGTATGGCTCTGTCGAATCAAACCTACACAAAAAATCTGGTATCGACAAAATTTAGTCGGTTCAGAAGAAAGCTGTAGGCTTCATGTATGGTTGCTACGAGAGGTATTTTTCACCCAGCTCCTATGTTCACGATATTAAGCTTGCTACTCTCTCTTCCTGTCGTCCTGTTGAATACAAGTTTTCCCATACTCTGATTACCTCCCCACAATTTCGTCTACTGAGCAGCTGTATCCCACCCACTAGACCTATATCCACGACACACCATCATCAGTTGAATATGTCTCCTTGTCATCACCGCACCGACACGCTTAAGTATGATTTTTTTGTCCATATATACAACTGTGGAATGCATTACCGCGCCGTGTTAGAACTTCATCGCCTGCGAAATTCCCCTTGTCTAGTGTTAAGTACTCATTCCTCTCATCTTGTCTCGCTTTCTGTTTTTGTTGTTTTTCCGCCTTCGTCGCCAACTCTCTATTTTCTACTCCATACTTCTGCCACAGCCCTTCGGGCCCACAGTATGTTGAAATAAGTAAAATAAAGCGCTGACGATTTTGCTGGACGATTTAGTAGCAACGTTGGATGGCAGACCGTCACTTTGTTCTAAGCGCTGGCCGACAAAAGGAATTCTACAACTGCAGCTCCGGCACTTCCGCTGTTTCTTTTTGTTTATGTCAGCTGCCAGTAGTATCACTGTTTTCCTGGGCGGAAATTATAGCCGATGGTTTAGTTTGCTCCTTACCTGCGTGCGAAAATATCGCCCCTGTAATTCCCCACGACAAAGATACATTGACGATCAGCTCGTCGATGTCATCAAGATAAATATCAAATCCGCACTACACAAACTATGTACCAGCTGGACACCCGCTAACTGATGCCACACATTGGACGTTATCAGAAATCAGGTGATAAAGCTAAAGTGTTCCACGCAAGACAAGCCAGGATAGAAACCTAAGACATTTGCACTATTAAAACCAGTGTTTTGTGAGAACTATAATGTGAACGCGTAAACGCCTGCATATTTTCAACAGAGCTGCTATTACTAGCATAACAACCCATCGACGTTATTTGCGCCGTTTCATGTATTCGTCCGAATCAGCCGCAGGCTTTGTGTGTTGGATCCACGTCACCCCCCTTTTTTAACTCCACGCGGGAGAGTGTCTTCCTATACACGGGATACTCCCTTTTTTTAATGCTTTAGAACAAAGTAGCACAAAACACCCATTCTATTTTCCAAGTCTGCTCAGCCTAAGTAGTTTTTGTGATGTTAAAAGATTACATTTGCAATTTTTACGCACCAAAACCACGACTTGATTACGGGGCATGCCGTAGTAAGGGACGCCGGATTAATATTGACCACCTATAGGACTGTTTAACATGCGCCTGAATCATAGTACACAAGTGTTTCGCATTTTGCCCCCATCAAAATAGGGCCATGACTGGGATTAAACCGGCGACATCCAGCTCAGGAGCGCAACGCCATAGCCATTGGCCTAGGACGGCGGTTAACTGAATCTGACGCTGTTCTTTGTTTTGTGGACCTTAAGTATGCGCCACCAATATAGAACGCCTTTGTCTGAGTTTTATATTTAAAACGACATTCTCTTGGATTGTAGATGCTTTTCCCACAAGGCTCTCTTCCATAGTAACTGAAGTTGCCGTTGAGTAACAGCATAGTCATCTCACCAGGTTCACCACATTTGCAAGTTCGCTCCTAATATTACCGAGCCCTGAAATGGCTTGGCGCCTGTATATTTCAACAGCAGTAGGGAGAGAGAATGCCACCGAGGAGTTTTATGCTGGCCATCTTACATGAACATTTAGCGTTATCACCTGAACTACAACGTTCCTCAGATATTGCTAACAATAGGTAGAAGGCTGTTCGAGGAGGTGGGGCAAGTAATGCTCGTGGGCATCATCCTGAAAAGCAAAAAGGTCAGCGATAACAATGTGCGCTTCGGATGACTGTGAAAATTTATCGCTCAGACTATGGCGACCTTTATGGCGTGCTCTCTCTTCCTTTTGGCCGCAACGAGTTACCGCATCAGATGTTGTTAGAAAAATTGTGGACGACGTTACTGCCATGGCCTCGGCGCAACAAAAGCACGATAACAGTGATGAAACGCCCTTATTAAAAAAAGAAGAAAAAGAAAACAGAAAATAAACAGATACATGGCCGTTGGGCCTAGGCAATAACTGAATTTATTAGACTAGTTGTTCCTTATCAAACCCAAGAAGCTCGTGCATAAGGGCTTGCTGTTTCATCATTCTTTGTAGACCTCGTAGTTTGCACCACGTCCCTGGACGGTCTACTGCCCCAGGCATACCAAGGATCGGCACTTCCGCAGAATATGCCTCAAGCGTGGTATGATTTCAAGGCCGCAAATGAGGCACGTTGGTGGTTCTCCCTCTTGCGGCGGATCATCGGTGAGACCTCAAGCGTGGTATGATTTCAAGGCCGCAAATGAGCCACTTTGGTGGTTCTCCCTCTTGCGGCGGATCATCGGTGGGAACGCTCTGTATTTGTCGACATCGATAGGCCGCAGCTGTGGTTATTGCTGCCCCAGTTTTTACTCTTGTGAGTGGGACGTAGTCTCGTCAGGTGAGGCTTGGAAGTAGCGGTGCTTGACAGGGTGGAATGCGCTGTTTCCTTGTCTGCATATGCATTTCTTTCGCTTCTTTTCGTTTGAGCTGGTGATTCCATTTAGTTGGCCGCTGTTAGCGCAGTTCGCGTGTATCATTGAAAATTTGAATTCATGGACGACTTTTCATCGCCTTTAATGCGCAAAGCCAGATGATGAAAATTGATTTACATTGCTGTTATAACACACTGTACCATTCACGCCGGAAGTGAGCCCGCCAACTAAAGATTGTTAAAAGGTTCAAGCTTCTCTCGCTACGTAAGCATTTAGGTTGTCGGTGTGTTGAGTCGGCATACATAACTATCATATTACAGTGAAATCAGCGTCAATATTTTATTTACTGTACTGAACGAGTTATTTTCCAAGAAGGTAGTTGGCAGGATACTGGAATGAAACATTATCAAACATTGGTCTATAAAGGGCGAATTCCGACTTCTGTTCGTTGCTCATTAAGAAAAAAAAATGGCACCTGGCTTTTTTATGTCGGCTACATACACCTGAATAAGACAACTAAGGAGGACGTGTATTCTTCATCGTGCATAAAAGATACGCTACGCTACCTGCATTGAGCAAAATATTTTTTGTCCATTGATGTGCAGTGCAGTTATTGACAGGTTGCTGTAGATTTTACTGACTGTGAAAAGACCACTCTTGTAACACCTGAAGGGCTCTAGTAATTCAATATTTTGAATTTTAGACGCTGCAATTCATTAGCCGTATTTGATGGCACGATGTATTTGCACATGTGAAGTTGGAAATGGTCGACCTGCTTGTGTTACTTCAGTGACGTCACTGTTTTTTCATCGGCCTTTGCCGGTGATCTTCAGTGCATGGCTACTATTATGCTGCTGTTCAGCGGCGCCGTTCTGCAACTGAACTCGTCCTAATGCTACTTGGGACATCGCAAAATTATAGTGCTTGGTCATATATATTGTTGAGGTTTCAGGTACTTGCTCCGAGCCTTACATAATACAGTCTCGGAGCACTAATTACCCTCTGCTACTACCGACGTTCCCCCCTATATGGACTCATGTTCTTACTTCCACCGCTACGTCCTAAATAGTGCCGATATCGTCAGACTTATGAAGAAATGCTTTTCTTATCGAGTCACCGCAGAACTGAGGCATTCTTTACAATTTCCGATTTCTCTCGATTTTATTGAAACACTGATTCCCATTTGCTCTTGCAGAAGTTCGAACGTATGCCAGTGGGTGCGTACTCGACACCACCCTTGCCGAGTGCCAGCATTGTCATGACTGCGTCTTAGTGCACGCCAGTAACCTGCCGTCTGCCGCAGTGAGCAATTTCTCGATTACAGAGCTTGAATGTCCTGCCTCTGTACGGGAGACTTCAAAATTTACGCCGTATACCTTCATCCACTGTCGGTAGTTACGGACCACCACGCATAATGCTGGCTTTTTACGCTGAAAGATCGCGCAGGTCACCTTAGAATCTCGATCCCACCAATCATCGGCTCAGAAGGCAATGAAGGCACTTTTGTGCTTTCTGAGAACGTCTGGTCTGTACGAGCGACTCTGGCTCTAGTACTGTCCGTGCACGTCTGTGTACCCCTCCCTCTCCTTTCTCTCTCTTCTCCTTCTCCCTTCCGCCAGCGTAGGGTAGCCAAACCGGACTCTTGACTGGTTAACATAGCTGCCTTCTTTATATCTCTCTCTCTCTCTCTTGATCCACGAACTACGATGAATACGAAAGAGATACAAAATTTCACCAACGATTATGAGACTCCCTAATGCGAATTTTGAGCGCGGTTGTTTAGGTGTTTTGAATTCGCGACATATTATGCAAAGGAATTTGATTCTGAAGCACAAGGTGCTCCTGTCCGCGGCACTGAGCCTGTGCTCCGCCAGCTCCTTTAGCAGCACCGGCAGACTAATCATTTCCACCGGTTGCATCGCTCATTGTTCAGAAAGAAAGCGTAAAGACGGGAACGCGTGGTTCACGCGGAGCACATTCCCAAGCGGCGGCGTCACCACAGGCGAAGTAGAGCATGCGCAGTAGGTCCAAAGCCCACGCCAGCGCTTTGTTTCCTGGTTGGGCCGGCACTCCGCTTTCCCCTTCACGCTTTTCGCCACACTCTCCTCTCAACTCTCCTCCTCGTGCCTTTCATCCCGCTGCTGCGCTCCGCGTTCGCTTTCATTTTTCGCTGGGCTTGTTCGCTCGGTTACGCCGACGCTCGCAGCGCGAACGGGCGCTTAAGAGCTGCACTTTAAGAAGGAAATTGTATTTGTTAGTGTAAACACTGCCCTAATGCGTTGTGGCAGCGTTATGTATAACCATGAATGGTTAGAACCTCCATGCACGCCGCACGAAACGCGCCCTGTAGCAAATAGTCAATAGGCTGGGGTTTCTAAAAGTACCCGAGTGTATCGCACCGCTCACTCAATTTTCCATCCGCTTCTAGGTGGCTTCCTTCTTCCTCGACCCAAGAAGGCTTCGCAGCTTTGTGCAGTCAACAGTCATCGGAGGAGGAAGGAAGAAAAGTCGATACTGACGAGAATAACATGAAGCGACCGTTCTGTGCGGACCTCAGTTCTTTCTTTTCTAGATTACTCTAGCCTCTCCAAAGCTCGTGATTCTGCTTACTTCACCTAGGCATTCTTTTTAGATTTGTGTTCCATACTCAGGAGTTCACACAAATGTGCACGAAAAAAATGGAGTGAGAGAGAGAGAGAGAGAAAACAAGCGTAGGGAAGGCAGGGAGTTCAACCAGAACAGCATCCGGTTTGCTACCCTACACTGGGGGTGGGGGAAAGGGGAATAGAAAGAGGAAGAAAGGGAGAGAGTCAGCACTGAGTACATGTGGGAGGGACACCTTACACAATGACACTATAAGCGGTCTCTTAAGCCCGTGCACTTTAAGTACCGCACTAGTGCACGAATCGCTTTTCGAGCCAGTGACGGTTGTGGCCACGGTTCGAGTATCTTTGACTCGGTGAATGGTCTCGAGTCTAGTCTGTGTAAAGTTGCCCGCAGAGGGAGGCGGTGGACATCGTAGCGAGGGCAGGTACACAATACGTGCTCGATGGACTCCTCGCACCCGCAGGAGTCGCACATCGGGCTCTCGGCCATTCCCATACGGTAGGAGTATGCGTTCGTGAACGCCACTCCCAACCACAAGCGACACAACAAGGCTGCTTCGCCGCGGGAAAGGCTAGGTGGCAGTTGTAGCCGTAGCGTGGGGTCCAGTTGACGTAATCTGCAATTCAAGCCACTTGATGTCCAGAGATCTTGGGACTTCTTGCGCGCAAGTAGGCGAAGTTCTCTGGCAGCGTCCGACCTCGCCAAAGGTGTTGGACGCGTCTTTGTATCTTCGTGGGCACACCGGGCAGCCTTGTCAGCTAAGTTGTTGCCGACGATGCCACAGCGAGCAGGAATCCACTGAAATACAATGTGGTGTCCTCTTTCCAGAGCATGGTGGTGCAGTTCCCTGATTTCAGATGTCATTTGCTCGTAAGTTCTGTGACGTAACGCGGACTTGATGCTATGAAGGGCTGCCTTGGAGTCACAAAATACGACCCACTTCTCTGTTGGCTCTTCGGTGATGTACATCATAGCGGCATGGAGAGCTGCAAGTTCTGCCGATGTAGATGTAGTCCTGTGCGACAGTTTGAATTTAACTGTAACGTTCTTGGCTGGAACGACGAATGCGGCAGTTGAGCTGGTAGGTGAGGTTGAACCATCGGTATATATGTGTATGCGGTCATGATACGTCTGGTGCAGTAATAGGAGTGTAAGTTGCTTCAGAGCCGGCGATGGATGATTGGACTTTTTTGTAATTCCAGGAATACCAAAATTCACTTGAGGCTGTCGCAGGCACCACAGGGGGGAGGAAGGCTTCGCCGCCGGTGTAAAACTTGCTGGTATGTACTCTTGATGAGCGTTAATCATTCGTGAAAAGGTCGCTTGAGGTCTCTCGGCTGGTAGGGAGGCCAAATGGTGGTCGGGGATCCTTGACAGATGGCGAATGTGCGCTCTGAGAGAGTCGACAGCTACATGTGTCTGGATTGTATGGTCTCCTGCGATGGCAATTGTTGCTGCTGTTGACGTGCACCGAGGCAGCCCCAAACACGTGCGTAGGGCTTGACCTTGTATGCTCTCCAAGGTGCGAAAGTTCGTCTTGCATGCATTGGACAACACTGGTAGGCTGTAACGTAGGAGTCCGAGAAACAGAACCCTGTACAGCTGCAACATAGAATGGACTGGTGTACCCCAGTTTTTCCCGCATAGAAATTTGAAGACTTGAGCAATGGCGACTAGCTTCTTCTTCAGATAGACGCAGTGAGGGCTCCACGAGAGGTTGCGGTCAATGATGACGCCCAGAAACCGAGGTGTCTTAACATAGAATACAGCTTGACCATTGATGGTAACAGGATACGATGACATTTGTTTCCGCGTAAAACCAAGTAATGCGCACTTCTCAGTAGACACACTGAGGCCTTGTTCTCGGAGATAAGAAGCCGTCATGGTTGCCGCCCGCTGAAGCCTGGCTCTTAGCTGAGGGCGAGTCACCGCAGAGGCCCAGATGCAAATGTCGTCGGCGTATATTGAGACATGTACTGTCTGCGGTAGGTAATCCGCTAGTCCTACCAGGACGAGGTTGAACAAAATAGGGCTCAACACTCCACCTTGCGGCACACCACGGCAGATGTAATGATCTGAAGTTGGGCCGTCTTCGGTCTGTAAGAAAAAACGCCTTTCAGTCAAATAGTCTTGAATCCAGTGATACATCCGGCCACCAACTCCAACAGCCTCAAGTGAGTTTAGTATGGCCTCATGGGTGACGTTATCAAGGCTCCTTTTATATCCAGAAAAAGTGCCGCAGACAGGCGATTGAGGCTTTTTTGATTTTGGACCCATGTTACGATGTCAATGACGTTGTCTATGGACGTGCGACCCCGACGGAAGCCTGTCATGGCGTTCGGATAGATGTTGAATCGTTCTAGGTACCATTCCAATCGGGCAAGAATCATTCTTTCCATCACTTTGCCGACGCAGCTCGAAAGCGCAATCGGACGATATGATGAGATCTCAAGCGGTGACTTTCCAGGTTTCAGAATGGGGATCAAGCGGCTCGATTTCCATTGTTTAGGAACGGCGCCGTTCTGCCAAGACTCATTGTAGTAGTTGAGAAGCTCATCACGTGCCTCATGTCCAAGGTGGCATAGGGCAGCATACGTGATGCCATCAGGTCCTGGTGACGAAGAACGCCTGCAAGTCGCCAACGCAGCATCGAGCTCTTCGAGTGAAAATAGCACGTTGATTTCTGGTACACGTGCCTCAGGGATGTCATTCAATCCTGCGTCAGTAATGATGGCCACGGACCCAGCAATCCGTGCGCAGAACTCTTCAGCCGATTGAAGTTCCGAGCGAAGTTGGTAGAGGGCCAGAGCAGCGAAGGGCTTCCTTTGATGCGGAGATGAGCGAAGACCCCTAACCGTTCTCCATATGTGCGAGAGCGATTTTCGGGGATCAAGCGACTGACAGAATGTTTTCCATCGCTTATCTTCCGATTTATCCATGCGACGCTGGATTTTCTTTTGTATGCGCCGTGAAGCCCTCAGATCCAAGACGGACTTCGTGCGCCGATACCTCCTCTCCGCCTGTCGGCGTGTCGCACGCAGCCTATCCAGTTCCACGTCCAAGTCTGTTCGCCTTGTTGACCTTGTAAGCGAGCACATGGACGTTTTCAATGCCTCTGCGATTGTTTCTTCGAAAGTGTGTGAGAGGCCTTCCCGACAAGTGTCATCCATATCCTTCTTAAATTTTGTCCAATCAACTGTACGGAACACAGTAGAGGAGCGTTGGTCAATTCCTCTAATCGTTATGTATGTTGGAATATGGTCGCTTCCATGTGTTTCTACGTCTGTAAACCATTGGACGCTCGAGGCAAAGCGCCGTGACACCAAAGTCAAGTCCAAGCAGCTACTGTAGGTCGTGCCTCGCAGAAATGTAGGGCTGCCGTCATTTACACAGCACAAATCATGGTCGGCAGCAAAGGAGGCAAGGCTCCTGCCTTTGGAGTCCATTTTAGTGCTTCCCCATAGCTGGTGATGCGCGTTGAAGTCACCTGTGATAACCCAGGGACCATTGTTCATTAGTAATATTTTCTTGAGTCGTTCGCCGTCAAAGTGACCCGCTGGGGATATGTAGGCACCAATTAGTGTAAATGACACATTCTTCTTTTGGACATTTAGGCAGACATATTGGTTGTCGTCATGAGGCTCTATTGCGTTAGCGACATATGTGAAGTCCGTGCGGATGTAGATGATCACTTTCGTGCTCGCACCGCGTGTGGACGAGACGAAAGATTCATAACCGGACAGTCTGAGTGGAGTTGATGTATTTGGTTCGCAAATGACCAGTATGGGGAAGCGATTTGTGAAAATGAATTGGCGAAAGTCTGATATACGGGTCCTTAAACCCCTGGCATTCCATTGAAAGATCGACGCACTTTTAAGTTCAGTGCGGAAGGGGACTATTGGTCGAGCCATGGTGCTTAAACGATGCTAGCAAGCACTGGATTTAGTGCATCCAGTATTTGCATAGCGCTTCGAGCTGCTGGTGTTTGCAGCTTGTTCAGTGTAATGCGCATTGTATTAATTAGCGATTGCAGCATATCAGCCACCTGCCTGTCTTGGTCGCACACATCGCCGACAGTAGACGTCGGGGGTTGTCCAGCGAAAGTTTGCTGTGATTCTGTTGGTGAATGTTGTCGTTTTGGTAGAGCCGGCCAAGATTCGGCAGATGTGGCCTTCTCAGTGGACTTGCTCTTCGCGGTCCTTTCCACATTGTCTGGCCTAGGCGGTGGAGGAGGAGGTGGTGTTGTAGGAAGTGGCATGCGCCTTCCTTGAGAAGCCTGTCTTGAGGAGCGCCGGTGACGTGAACGTCGCTTCCTGAGTTTTTTCGGCGGCTTCGCGATGAGATGAATGATCTCTCGCCATCTCTTTCAAGATGGCCATTTCCTTCTTAATATGTGGGCATTTCTTCGATGAAGCTTCATGTGATCCTCCGCAGTTTGAACACTTCACCACAGTCGCGCCACATTTATCTGCAGCGTGGGGCTCTCCGCAGCGGGGGCATGCTGCCTGATTTTCGCAGACGCTGCTCACGTGTCCCAGTTTCATGCATTTGCGGCACTGGAGAGGTTTCGCAATGAAAGGCCGCACTGCATGTCTGAAGTGTCCAACCTTGACATGCGAGGGTATATGTTTGCCCTTGAATGCTATTTTCACGCAGCGTGAACTGCCTAGCCGCTTAACATCAACGATGACCTCATCATTGGCTGGCTTGATAAGAATCGGCAAGTCGTTATTAAGGATGGCGACGTCTACGTCGTAGATAACGCCGGTGACTACGTCAGATCCCAGAGGGATGTAAGAGCGCACCTGAATGCCATCGAGGTCTGTTACGCTGCGTAGAGTGGTCAAAGCAGCCGCATGCTGGACATCAACCGCCAGAAGATTTTTTCGGGTGTTCACTCGAATGTCCGATATTTCATTTGGCACCAAGGCTTCCAGTGACATCGACACAGATTGCCTGTTAAGTAGCTTCATGTTGACGTTGGGAAGCAGGGGCACAAAGATGATGGTATTGGCGTCCGGCCTCTGTGTCTGTCTCACTGTTTGCGTGCTTGACGATGAGGACGTCCTGGTGTTCCGTCGCTTCGCTCTGCGGCTCTGTACAAGCTGGAAGTCGTCATCGGAAGTGTCCTCACTGCTGAGAGAGTAGACATGGGTGTCCTAGCTGTCAGTGTCGCTCTGCTGACCGATCCGCTTCCTGGAGGCGGCCGCCGCTGACGCCGCCGTCGCCGGCAGACGTGCGGGGTCGTCCACTTCCATTGCGACTGAGCAGGGAGCGAGGACCAGCGGATGAACTTAGGTTTTCACAGAAGTAACCCGGAGCTAGAAAGAACAGCGCTGTATCAAAAGACACTTCGTCGTCGTCTCCCCAAAAAAAAAAATGGAGTGTCATGGATTGTGACCCTGAGCTGACTGGCGCTCAACCTTCAATGCAGATAGATTGAAGAGGAGTGACATTAACATTAACGAAGACGACTGCGTCACTCGAAGACGTCATTGATGAGCACCCGTTATCAGTGCTGTAGGGCACTCGCTGCACCATTATTAGATAAGCTTGAGACACCTCCTGTCAGTAAAGAGTTAATTGTCTCAGTATACCGACTCGTAGATAGCCAAATCTCAACTTTTTCTCCTGCTTCCTTGCTTTATACAAATTCTGTCTGATGCCTGTTTAAATGTTCTGGATTCCATTAAAGTACACGCTAATTGAGTACTTCAAAATCTCCAGTTTACGCAGAATCTTGGAAGTAGTTGCTGGGCTAGCTAGGCTAAGCAACAATAGTGATTACCTGAGAATAAGCATATGTCTTGTCGCTTGTTTGCTGTATGTTCTCGTTCTAAAACACTGTTTAATTCTTTTAGGGGAGGGGACTGAGGCGGGATGTTATTGTCAACTAAGGTATGTGCCACGCCCGTTAGCACCAGGTTCTGCACCAAGCAAGCTCACTGTTCGCCATGTGAGGTGGTCTTTTAGTAGTCTGAATTGCGAAACATGGCTATATATATAGTCTCAATAATGGCTTCATCAAGGTTAACTTGATATTTAATCTGCACGGATAATATGTGATGTACAGTTTCTGCAAAAAGAATACGGGCTAAATTACCTGCGGCCACCAGGCTAACTACAGGCTGTTTAGGGATGTTCTTGTGGTGTGTCCTAAATTCCAGCACCCTGTAGAATGAAATAACTCTCGTTACTCACCCTCTAGAGGTCTGGGGTGTCAAGAGTGCAACAGGAACCAGACCGCACAGCCGAACGACATATAAAATGAAGGCGTGGAATAGCTCGTATACTTTGAGCAAACAGTGCATTTTCCAGGAAAGTGATTTATTTATTTATTTATTTATTTATTTATTTATTTATTTATTTATTTATTCATTCATTCATTCATTCATTCATTTATTTCAAAGTACCTTACAGGGCCCAAGGGTAGCGTTGAGTAAGGGGGGCGTCATTGAACAAATGACAAGAGAAAAAAGATATATGAGCGCTCAAAAATGTGAGAGCTATAAATGTTTATAATGACCACGTGCTTGCAAAAGAGCGTAACAAATAAAAACGCTAAATGAATACAAAGAGTTGTCGGTAAAGGAATGAGAAGTACAATTCACGGTAACAAAAAGGCGGTATAGCACTTGCGCATAATAACGTACAGTCGACCAAAAAAGTTTACGGACCAAGAGACCTGACAAAAAGCGGAATATCTCCGCAGCCTCCAAATGCAGCCTGATATTCTCATTTCCAGCCTTTACTGGTATATACGAACAACATTGTGATGTACGGTTTTACTGGCTACTTTTAAAGGCAGCTCGTATATTTAGCATTTTCTGAGAACCCGTGGTCCGTAAACTTTTTTGGTCGACTGTACATAGCGCGAGCACATAAAGCAAACAAAATTGCAACAACAACAACAACAACAAAAAAGAAAGACATGACTCATTTGTGACACTTATTTTATGACATGACATATGTACAGATGAATATATTTGTTATGATGAAGACTGCAGGTTCAGTAGTAGTCTGAATTTATCCTTGCTCATTTGAGCGACAGTGCGGTTAGGAAGCGAATTCCATAGCCTAGTCGCTCGTGGTAGAGCCGAGAAGTTAAATGCGTTAGTGTTGCCATAAATGCTAGTGAGGCTTAAATCATTATAAATTTGTCGTAATGTGCAAGACGCGCGTTCCACTGGCAAGTTTGATGGCTTCATTTGGTGAACATATCTATGGAGCAAGGACAGGAGTGATATGTCACATCGACTACTCAGTGATGGAAGGGAAAGGTCGAGTTTTATTTGAGTTTTGCTTGACTGGTAGCTGCAATTTAGCGAAATAAATCGACTAGCTCGGTTTTGGATGGCTTCAAACATGCGGATTAAGTATTCATGGTAGGGAGACCATATAGGCGACGCTAACTCAAGCTGAGGGCATACAAATGATACAAATGCTAATTTACGGATGTTAGACGGGCAGTCGAACATCCGCAGTTTAACAGACGGGCAGACAGCATATTTCGCAGCTATATCTTAAAATAAGATCAAATATGAAATTATACTTCTGACTTCATCGTGAGGTGCTACTGTATTATCGGGGAGCTAGTTATTGTATCGATTCAACATATTTCTTCAAGTCGAACGTGCTTCGGCGATGCAATTAATATTAGCTAGAACTTTTCCTGAAATACGTACTATGTCTTCGCACTGAATGCAGGTCAGTGTTTAGCACTGTGTAAAGAACGCTACGCGCTGTAGGAGTTCGCTGCTATACTCAGAGGCAAAAGATACCACATAGGACATCTAAAAATTTTACGTGCACATTAATCGTACAGCTCTATTCCATGAGAAAGATGAGTCTGTCGCAATGGAATAAATACGTATGCACACCTGCCAACGTGGCGACCTCGAAATTCGGGAGGTGCAACCAGTGGGGGCCAAGTAAGTACAACAAAATTATATATTTTTTTGAGTCACATCCACGTCGACAACAGCTGTGAATGGCTACCAGTACAGTAACACACGTCTCGGTGCTGGTAGTGTTAGCGGAGACGGCACGTGCGTGCGCGTGTAATTAAAGAACAGGCACTATGCTCGGCATCACTGGCCTCATTCCACTTTTATTATGCTTTCCTGCATAATAAGACTGTGTAGCGGCAAATCTACCTAAGCGGAACCAGCGATAATAAAACGCATATTAAACATTTTCTTCACGCGCACTCCTGAGAACGTCTTGAGTTGAAGTGAACTGAGTTCGCCAACGCTACCTACACACGAGTCTTGTATCTTGGATATAAATCTGGCTCCAGCTTGGAGCCAGATTATTGAGCACAGTTGCGACGCAACTGTGCTGCATGACACTAGTTTTCTTCTTTTTTTTTCGTGGTAGGGTTGGGACACTCTTTCGGGAGACTTATAGCCGCGTACATACAAGCAGGAGGATTGGTCGGGATACAATGGTCTCCTGGACGAATCGGGAGGGTTGGCGGGTATGCATATGAATCTATCAAAAGGGACGAAGAGCAATGCACACCTGCGTAACGTATACGTCCTCTGACAGCTCCTTCGACTAATCGATTGTCGATAGCACAGCAATTGCTACTGCTCTAACAGAAACGAAATACTTTGCCGGCGAAGGATGTAGCAGCCTTTATAGAACTGAAGGCCGCGTTGCGCAAATCTGTACTGGCATACCAACCAGCAAGCAGTTACTGCACAAGTCACTAGCGTTATTCAAATTTTTTATTCCACAACAAAGTCTTCAGTTCAGTTTCCTCCACATGGCTATTGCTGGCAATGACGAATGCGATGCTCTTGCTCTTGCATGCGCCGCAGCATCACATCGCCTGAGAGTCCGCGTCTCGTAGAGTAATGAAATGACCAAATCAGACATCCGCACTCTAGTTCGATCAATTTGGAAGGCGCCACATGCACCTTGCGTAGCTGAGTGCTTCGTCGATAGGAAGCATCAGTGACTGCATTGAGTAAAGACAATCCTCGATGCACCAGCATGGTAATTGAACATGGGAAGTACCCATCTTCGTTCTGTAATTATGGAATGGGACAGAATACATTGAACACTTTCTGCGGCTGACCCCATGTACACTGACTTCTATACTCATAAACAGCATAGAAGCCATTCAAAATCGTGCATCGCGTTTCATCTTATCAAACTACTCCCGATATGCTAGCGTTACCTCAATGAAAACAGCACTTAACTTTCCAGAACATCCTTTCCTTTGCCTCGTAGATGCTTCCGCCTTTCGCTCTTGCATAAAATCTACCACCAGAACCTTTTGTTGAAAGAACAGCTTATCACCCAACCGTCATACATATAATCTCGCTCTGACCACAGTTTCGAAGTTGTTGCGGTGTTTTCACGTACTAAACTTTGTAGTAATGCATTCATCCCTAGCACAAGCAAAGATTGGCAGCACCTTACCGCCCCCGTTGCAGCCATCCTGGATACCGAAACCTGCGAAACCACCATTCATGAAACGCCAAGTTGAATATGTCTTTGTACCTTGTACAATTTTCTTGCTATGTTCACCCACTTCTTTCTGTAATGCCTTGGGGCCTTGAAAGTATCATAAGTAAATAAATAAATAAATAAATAAATAAATAAATAAATAAAAGATAAATAAATACACTGGTAACTCGAGCACTCTTCGCGAAAGCGTACAGAGAAGAAATATTTCTGCATACAGGCTTTAAACCCTAGTGTTTCCACCAGGGTCCGTTATAGCCCGCAAGAAAGCTCCATTACTTCACCTAGCATCTTTAAAATAGATACTAGTTTACTGGATGCGTAGTAACATGTTTAAGTGACATTCCAAAAAGATGCTTAGCGGGTGCCATTTTCGGTGTCGGTCACTACTCTTAACCAACCTGTAGCTATCACTCACCACCATCAAACACTTCAGCCAATGAATTAATCGCAAATGGCAGGGCGGAAGGACGAATGAAGTGAACAATGAAGCGACGAATGACCGTTAAGAGACTATAATGCAGTGACTGTAACGAATGGCGCACAAAATAATAAAGGGCGATAATCCCGAAATAATGTCCCCATTCATCCTTTACCGGCCGGTGGAAAAGAGGCAACCAAAACGGGAGCTCGGCGTGGATTATGGAGCAGTAAACAGGGCCCAGTTGCCATACTGAGAAGCTAGCAAGTACAACGCTGACAGAGGGGATGTTCAGACGACGCCATATTAGAAAGTATATGTACTTGCTGAATAATTTGCCACGAAAACGAAGAATAGGTAACTTAACCTGCCTGTTGGTTACCGGCTTCGTAGGTTTTTGTGTTTTTCTCCTTTAGGGGCTTTTCGCTGTCAATGTGACACAATGTGTCAATGTGGTTTCGAGGTATCTCACCTTTGTCTACCTCCATGCAACATAAAACACATGTTTTTTTTTCCGCAAGTTAAAACACACACTGTTTTAACTTGCGACAAAAAACATGTCTTTCGGCAAGCGTCAACCAGACCAACAAGCAGTTCTGTTCCACACAACATGCTTCCATCAGCGACAGTCTGACAGTAATATCACATCGTTTGTGCCGTGAAAGGCATTCATAATCACAAACAAATGTCCTTTCTGCTCACGATATGGCGGGCCATTTGCTAAGGCGGCCTAGTACCACTGGTAGACAAGGATACCTTACTTTGTAGATTGGCATAAGGGCATGGCGGCGCTGAAAGGCGAGGCCCGAAACTATAGCTACTGCACTAAGTTTGCCACTTGCCGTAGTTTATATTCAACTTTAATACGACGTTAAACAGGACATGGTCCATATTTCTTCGTGCTTCTTAGGAGAAAACAGAAGCGCGACCACTTCGTACACATTGTACACAATTTCACCTTTTATTTAACGTATCTTAAGGGTGCTGACGCAGCACTAGGTTAGACGTAGACATCAACATGGACAGCACAGGACAGCTGGCGCTGAACATCAGCTGGCTTCACTGCATCCATGCTTACATGCATGAAAGTCACACCAGCGTCAAAATGACAGAGTAAGTGTCATATTCTCCAAATTGCCTATGAAACAATATCACAATGCCAGTTATAACATTGCGAACAAAGGTCTTAAGCAGAGGGATACAAAGTTACCAAGAAAGCAATCTTTATATAAAGAACCACCTCAAAATGGCATAAGAGAGTCGTGGTAAGATACAAAAATGAGAAATAACGAGCAATCGTACCCATCCAATTTTTCTTTAATGAGGTAAGTAAAAGTGACGGCATGGGAAATATAAAATGCAAGCAGTGAAATTAAGATGAAAAGTCAGAGTAAGATATTCACGAAGATGCCAACAGTAAAACCGAGGTGTCAAGTTGCGATATTTAATTTGTCCCTTTCTCTGCCCTCATTCTGGGCCTCTCTCCGTCTCCCTTGCAGAGTAGCATGTTGGCAAATACTTTCACGCTGGCAAAGACACTGCTTTTAAAGAAAGGTGTACGTATCGCTGTCTCCCTAATTGCAACGTCAATGTATTGGAAGGAAATGACATATCTGCAGCCCTACGCCTAACTGTTGATGATGCCTACGTGTGAATGTTTTGTTTTGCGTTTTCATATACAAATGACCAAGCAGTCGATAAAATGAGTCGACAGACACCGCTAGGCTTTGTTTACTTTTACTTCCCTCGGCGCAATGAAGGTGCGGTTAGGCCTCAATCTTTTTTGCCTGGTTGCTTGCCACTGGCTTCGCGGTGACCTTTTCTCGGCTAGATGGAAACATTGGCCCGCCTTTGCGGCAGCGGCCCCGATGCGACTTATAGCATGCGGCAAATTTTGGTCATTTATTCATTTTCTTTGTCTCAGTGGCTTGAGCGTTATTGTGTTCGCCCAATCTTGCGCAGTTTCTTTCATATGTTACGCTCTGCGCAACAATACTGGCCGAGCACGGAGTGAAGGGGCCTGACAGAGAACAAAAACCCTCTTAGTTTATTACTCCCGGTGGTGCTGCCGCTGTTACTGCCAAGGCTCCGCGACCCAGGAGCAGGGCTGTCGGCGCACAGTTTGGCTCGTGATTTATGACGTCTCGGTTCGGATTAGATGTGCTGCTTGCACTGAATCTGGAACGGACGCGATTGAGTTTTTGTCGCCGTGAGCAAGCGCGGGCCTTCGCAGATATAGTTCCTGCGGTTGTTAACGCTCGCGAAAGACTCCAATGATCATGGATCCTGCTCCCTGTCGTTAATTAACTAGTTTTTCTTCATGCCTACATCCGTAGTATGGTGTTGTAAAGGGCACAGATTGCGTTAATCACATGGGAGGAAAAGGTACGTGTGTGTCAAATGTATAGAAAATAGCGTCCAGTAGATCAGTTTCGTGTTGTCGCGTTACACGTGTACTTAACCACCGATATGCTTTACGTATCAGTATTTATGGGGCTCGTCTCCCACGTCTTTGGATGAACTCCTTTACAGCCTTTCAGATTGAAATTGGACGGGCTTATAGAGAGAGCGGATAATTGCTGCTCAGCTAAGAAGCGATGTGCCTAGCATCTTTTCAAAAGGCGTATTTTTTTGCCATTTTATACTAAGAAATGTATCCTTCAAATGGCATGCCCAAACGAAAACTGGAAATCGCCCAAATGTGGTGCCAAAAATACCACTCGCCAATAAAAATCAAGACGGTTTCACAGCGATTTGAGAAAACTCCTCCTTCAAAACAGATAGAAATTTGCAAAAGGTTGGGTTTTGTAGCTTTGTACGATTGTGGATGTGACAGCATAACTAATTTCAGTTTTTTACGGTTTCAACTATTCCCCGCAATTCGGACTCACCATAGTCATAAGCGCGCTAGTTAACTTTCCTATTCGTGGAGTACGAGGCCATTGTGACATTATATGTAATCTCAGTGCAAACTAAATCACCGATATTCTGCACGGAATGGCGACCACTCTACCTGTTTCCTGCTCTCAGATAATAAACCTCAAATAGGGTACTGAAGACGATTTATAAGCGAGTCTTAGAAATGCCGGCTGGGCATTGCATTCGCAAATAGCTTTAGCATTGACATCTAGCAGTGACAGCACAGCTTGTGAGCTACGCGGTTCCTATGGAACAAGCAAGCATCACACCTATGACTGATCTCCCCAAATCTTCTGCTCAGCTAATAGGTGAAAGAGTGCGTGTGGGAGGGGGGGGGGGAGAGGATCATGCCATTACAGTGCCTTATTTCGTTATTTGGTCATTATTCTATATGTTTCCTTTCCCCTCATAGTCTAATACGCCATCAGGCAAGTTCCAGCGCAGGTAATCCGACTTTCTGAATACGTTCACAACAAAGGCTTCACGCTGGCGTCAAAGGGGTTTCATTGTGATATTAGTGTTGCTTGCAATAACAAAGTCATGCCATTAGTCTGAAATTCCCATAAAGTTCCATAGTAATTCACAGTAATTGCAGAGTAATCGGGCAAAGAAATCATACGTGCGTGATCGCATTCGGTCACTTTCGATACCTTCACTCTCACCCTGCGTAACCCAGCAACTTGTTGAGAAGAAGCATCACTACTACATCGAATAAGGACAAGATCTGCTGAAATGTTGGCATGACTATTTAAGACGGGGCGTTCTGATTTTCAGAACTATGCCATGCATCGAGCCAGGAGACACCGAAAACTTTCTTTGGCAGCGCCCAAACTTTTGTGACACTTGTTGTCACACTTGTTGTGACAAGCCACACTTGTGACAAGCCACAACAAGCCGCACTTTTTGACAACTTAAAAAAAATGGTAAGAATTTTAGCGTTGCCAGCGATAGTAAGATCTAAAGTTGCGCTTGGGCTCCCCTTAGGGTGTTGGAAATAAACAAGGGTTCATCAGGTTGGCTCGGCACAGCACTCAAGGCTAGTAATGCTGGGCACAAGGGACAGTGCGCCGGAAGCAATCAGGCGTTTTACAACGATGGTGGGATGAGACGTTCCCGCGGTGACGTAAGCGACGCATCGCGATTGCGCACGACCTGGCATCGACGGGAAACCGTACGTCAGTCAGCGCCGACGGTACTCCGTAAGTAATAAAGATAAGGGGATGCATTTTGAATTTACGCGAACTTGCACAGTAATTGGAACCAAATCTATAATAGAACCGCTAATATACGCTACCTTGAAGAGCCCCCGTGTCTTCTCTGGTTAGCCGGCAAATTTCGCTATAATTTCTAATATGAATTATGTGAAAGCGTTGCATAGGCTATCTAATCATAACCATATTTATGCTTTCTTCATATCCTCTAAGCTTACATCTTCGAATAGAAGGTGAATTGTGCCTGAAACTGTGCTATTGAAATAATTGATAATACAAAAAATGCAGTTTCGCCCGAAGGTAGGAATATTGGATGCGATGATCAGTTATATTGTTGCATTTGAAATGTTCAAACAGCGCTCTAAACATACACGGGTGCCACATGCGTGCAATTGCTGCTAGGCACAAGGACGCTTGGCAGCTACTGGGCGTCTCAATAGGCTGGTGTGATGAAGAGGCCCGCCGGTGGCACTGTAGGCATCGATAGTGCAGCAGCTAAGAACGGCAGAAGACCGTCAGCGTTAGTCAGGGCCGAGTGAATTATTAGATAATGAGCTTGGCCTTTGCTGACCCTTGTGCTCAGACCAGTGTAGACGCACAGCAGCTCAGCAGGAGCGTTAACCTGCTTATACTATAGTGTTCGGACACAGAACACTCATGCCAGCTGCACAGGGCCGAATACTATCCTGGCTCTGCCACTGAGCCTATTGTGTAGAATGAATATTGACACTGCGTCCACTTCGCTTCGTAGTTTTTGCAGCCAATCGCACTCCACATCGCCGGAGACCCTCCCACCTGCAGTGCGTGAGTGGCGCATGCGCTGTCAATAGAGGGACAGCGCGGCCAAGGATGCGGCGATTGCAGGAGTGAGCTTCGAGCCACCGCCACCAGTATAATTCAATAAATAGCTCTTCCGTACCCGTGTGCAATACGCCTTGTCTTTGCGGGATGGTCAGTGAAGCCACGATCCATCCATCGGGATTAAGACGAAGTGACTGCGAGCCAGGACGCTATTTCTCAAGCTTAGCTGTTTTGCTTGATTTCTGCGTACATTACTGGAGAGCCGGCCTGGTTCGGGGTGCGGATGCAAATTGATGTCCCCGTGCCTCTGCCGGGAATGGAGACTTCAGTGGCGGCTGCGTCTAGGATGCGGACCGGCCTCCAGAGTGACACCGACGGCGATGACACCAGCGCCTACTCTCTCGGCAGTGAGGATTTCTCTGATGACGCCTTCGAGCTTATGCGGAGACACAAGGCGAAACGAAGACACACCACCAGGGCATCCATGTCTTTGAGCACGTCAACGGTAGGACCAACTCAGAATACTGCACTCAGTACGATTCTATTTGTACTAGAACTCGCTACTGACAACCTGAGGTGATTCAACAAACAGTCTGTATCGGTGCAACTTGAAGCGGTGGCGTCAAATCAGATAATAGACGTTAGAGACAGCACACAAAAATGTGTTGGCTATAGACGTCACACGTGAGACTGCGATGAGAAATTTGACTAAACTTACAGAACTAGGTGGTGTTAAGCTCCGCTCGTACGTAACTCTGAACACTAGTTCAACCACTGGTGTCATATACGACGAGGACGTCTCCATCTCTAGGGCTGACTTGCGATTCTTGTGAAGGCGGCCGTTGATGGCGTCGCCATAACACATGTGTATCGCTTCGGCACATCCAGTTGTGTGAAAATTATATTCAAGGTTGAGACTCTCCATTGGCACGTCAAGGTATGCCACTTTAGACACCCTGTACGACCATTCATCCCAAGGCCGCTGCAATACCGCAATTGTATGAGGCTGGGACACGTGAGCGCCGTGTGCGAGAACACGAGAGTTTGCTCACGCTGTAGCGAGCCGCACGCTGCAGACTCTTGTGCAGCCACGGTTATCAAATGCACCAATTGCCTAGGGTCCCATGATGCTTCCTTGAAGGACTGCCCTAAAATGAAGAAGGAAAAGGCGATCTTGAAGCAGCTAGCGACAGACCATTCGTCTCGTCGGGAAGCTGTTGCGGCCGTTAGAAAGCGACGCTCCCGACACCGCCGGACTTCAAAGAACGCTGTTGCCTCTATGAAGAGTACGCCACATCCGACAACACCTGCGCCCCTGCCCCCTAGGCCTGGGGCAATTCAATCTAAATCGAACAAGCTCATGGCGGAGAAGAATACAACTTGGTCCTCACTACTAAAGCAACAGCCAAAGTCAAAACAACAGCGGAAGTCACAACGGAAGCCACAGCTGATGCCACAGCCGATGCCACAGTCGGTGGCACAGCCGATGCCACAGCCGGAGGCGATGCCACAGCTGGAGACAATGCCGCAGCCGATGCCACAGCCGGATGCGATGCCACAGCCGGAGGCGATGCCACAGCTGGAGGCGATGCCGCAGCCGATGCCACAGCCGGAGCCGGAGTCACGTCAAGTGATAAGCTGCACACGGATGTAGAGCGAAAAGCGCGGGTTCCTGACAAATTGCCCGAAGAAGACCGGCAAGTGGTTATGATGCTCCGGTCTTTGATGAATACCTTTCGAATGCTCTTAATTAACCTGCACACTCCGTCAGCATGATGCGCAAATCAAGTGCTGGATGCTCTCAATTCAGTACTTGCAACTCTTGAGTAAGCATCACGGCTCATCGCCACCATTATGTTCGCGCTGAAGTCAGAACGGCTGGGGTTTCGCTTAAAAATATACTGCCACGCACTGCAACGTACTGCTGACGCCCAGGGCTCCTTGGACTTCACTGGTGACTTCAACGTGCATCACCAGCTGTGAAGAAACAAGATTAGCTTCAGACAGCAGAATGATGGTAGCCTAACGGGTTGACGGAGCACTTGCTTTGACTTGACTGATTTTCAGGCGCTTTGCTGCGTGCAAAAACAGTGTTCCCTCTATCCCACTTTCCTTTTTCTGTGTCCCTTTCCTTTCCCCCGTGTAGGGTAGCAAACCAGACGCTCGTCTGGTTAACCCCCCTGTCTTTCCTCTCTTTGCTATCTCTCTCTCTCAGTGAAGCCACCAAGAGAGCTTCACGCGTTCCCATATCTTTTCTCTCTCTCGCTCTCTCTCTTTATCTCTGTCTCTTTTGTATTTACAAGAGAATTGGTTTTCTGGGTGTGGACTGACATAATTTCACTAGAACCATAGGCAGAGAAATTTTCGGCATCTATCACCAGGGGAAACCCTCCCATTGCTACAAATCACCCCAACAACCAACAGCTACAAACAACATTACTTTCCTGCCTAATCTTCCACCCCAGCCCCCGTCCAACCTGCGTCTTTGCTTCCCTTCTCTCTCATGATGCCTTAGTGACACCAGGAGATTATCACAACGCAATCCAGTGCCATAGCGAAGCGTAACTATTATATAGGTGGAAGAGACGCACATCGAATACATCATTTTTATTTTCCACTTGATTCAGCTATATAGTCAACGGGGTCGTCCTTGTGCTTGGCCTGCTATGCTGTATCCTCCAATTGGTACTAGATGCGAGCGCTGGAGTGTTACACTTGTGATTCCGCGCTAGTACGAAGTAAATTGGGAATGTAATTTTCACTGTAAGACTTCGATTATAGGTCCTTCCATTCGCTGCACAGTCGCCGTAATCGAAGTTATGCTTGCAAAAAAATATAAAACACGTACAGGGTGGCGGTGTGCTGCAGTCGCGCCCGGTATTATCTCCTCGCCGACATTCCCTCGAGATTTTATCTGGAGGCGTGTTGCTGTGAGCCTAGAACACGCCGGCATTCCCTCTTGCTTCGTAATCCCGAAGTGCCATAGATCCCTCGGGAACCGTGCTCGCGTGGGTAGTCGCGAAATGAAGGTCTCACCCGCAATTAGGAGAAATCCCACAGGTTGAGTACGGTGCTTACTTAGTACGCAGATGGGAGCTCTTTCTCTGCCCGTGCTTCTTTTCTTTCCTTACACTCTGTACAAAAGGTTCAGCGGCAAGCGATTCTCGCCCCCGAATCGCGTCTTTCGTTGTTGCACCTGCAGTCACGTTCTCCGGCGTAAACCGCAGTAGCCCCACACCATCGTCTCCCGAGTTTGAAAGTTATCACCCTAGCACGTCGGTCCCATTTTTCACCCTGTGATTCGCGGGAGTTGCATTATGAACGCACTAGCTCATGTTCGTGGATTACAGCCTAAATTAACAGTGGCTTGCACAAGCATGCGTCGGTGCTCCAAAGCTGTGCCAAGGAACTCCTCCGTTGGTTAGGGCGTGAACTGGAAGATAGCGAGCGAACATTGCAGTACATTTCCCATGTTTTCACAGCAGTCTTAGTTCTTTTCCAGCTCCGACGGGAATTGTCTTGGCGGTCTTTTTTCCTTCGTACTTCAGGGATAGTGAGACGCTGGGTTTGGGAACAATATGCAGGGAAAGCAGAGCTTCAGGTGGTATTTTCTAGATCATAATGAAAGTGAATGCGGCGCTCACGATTGTTCTTCGCTCCCACACACATTGAGAATGGTTCTCAGAAGTACCGCCGGCATTATCTCTAACTCCCTGAAAAGTACACGGACATAAGGGGAAAATTTCGGTGAGGATGGAAGCTTGCAGTTCATACGGCAGCACTTCTTTGCTTATAGCCAGAGTTTGCAATGCAGAAAAATATGCCGGCGTCGTGTGAACATTGGACTTGATGCTGTTTTTATTTGTGTGTGTGTATGTGTGTGTGTGTGTGTGTACGTGCGTGTGTGTGCGTGGGCGTGTGCGTGTGCGTGTGTTTGTGTGTGTGTGAGAGAGAGAGAGAGAGAGTGTGTGTGTGTGTGTGTGTGTGTGTGTGTGTATGTGTGTGTGTGAATGACTACAGACAGGCAGTCGCAATAAGTGTGATGGTGGCGAACATTAAGAATCCGTGTTCCACTTCAACGGCAAACTTGTTTACGCCGATGATGTAACGTTATTGTTTTTGCGGGATACTGTAGCATATAAAGGCTTTGCGTCAAGTGAAATTCATTGCTAATGCAAGATACAACACCTTCAGAGGGCACATGTGCGCAGAGAAAGAGGGACAGAGAAGAACAAAAGGATAGACAGGGAAGTTCACCAGATAGCACCTGGTTAGAAAATAATGCCGACTGCTCGGATGTGGCAAAACTTGATCTGTTACTGTTCAGCGGTGGAAAGAGAAGCGCAAGGAAAAAGAAAATGGAAAGACTGGGTTACGGGGATAGCGACTGGCCTGAAACGCAGGACAGTTTGAACAATGAAAAGTTGGTGCAAACTCGTGCCACATGTTTGAAGATCATTGTAGAATATTGTCATAGGCAAAAGTTGTGTTAATAAAATGAACAAGCAGACGGTTGAAGAAAAAACTAACTATATGAATGAGCTATGTGAGCCTATTTAATTATTCTTGTCATAAATTGAAGTGGATGGCAAGTGTTACGCTGTTCAGCAGTCAGCATGAAAAAACTGTATCGTATGTTCACCGTGTTCGAGGTTCGAAGTGGGAAGGGTTAGCTCACACAGATTGGTTCTAACATATTCAGCATAAGAGTGAGAACTCGAGCCACTTTTTTTTGGGAAGCTTCTTATGTGCTGCTTGTTTTTCAAAGATTCGAAATAGATACTTCTCAAAACAGTTAGCTAAAGCGTCCAGATAAAGTATTCGCCCAAATTGAGGTTTCCTCTACATCCCACATGATGCGCCTCTAGGTGCTCCGATGCAGTATAGATGCTTCAAAAATCGTTTTTTGCTACTCTCTTGGGAAGATTGGCCACTTTTGTGTTGTTCTGTTCTTATCAGGGTTGCAAATGTCCCTACAGCCGCATCATTTTTTTTTATTCTCTGCTTTTAGAGTTCGATCAATCGTCTCGCTTTCTTCTTTCAAGGCCATTAGCAAAACATGAAACCAGGACACAACTTCCCGCTGAGGAAACTCCGCATTCTCATGACTGGACATGTGCATTCGAGCTTAGCGCACACCACCTCGAACAAAAAAAAATTAAGGTATTTGTTGAGATGAAGTTACTGCTTCGTGCGCACATATTTGATAATTTTCCTATTAAAGAAAGAGCATGTACCTTCTTGCGGAAACATGATGAACCGCAAGAACTTTTCACGTTCTTTAAACACAGCACTTGTATTTTTTGTTTTGTCCAAGACCATCATGCTTATGCCTCCCGTCTCCTGGAAGTTACAGGAATGCAGTAACGAATCCCCTTGCCAATCTTTTTCGCGTTGTGTTATGTTTCCCACAGCCGTCCTGTCTTTTCATCCACCCCTCCGCAGAGGAATCTAATAAGAAGAACGTGAGCGAACTCAGACGCTGCATGGACTCTTGAGAAAGGTTGACGTTTCATTATCATAACATTATTTGAGCGCTCGCTTTCATGTATTCCTTCCTTCTCTGTTTCTCTTTCTTTTTTTCTTTCTTTCTTTCTTTCTTTCTTTCTTTCTTTCTTTCTTTCTTTCTTTCTTTCTGTCTCTACTTTTTTTTGCAGTAGGTGTTCCGTGTCGTCAAGATAGGCCTCAGTGCAGCTGCAAATCAAGACCCAATCACGATGGACGGACTTTTGACACTCGGCCTATGTGTCACAACTCTCCCTAGGCGTAATTTTTCTTTCGTGCACATCTTTTTCTTTTCTGTATCCCCGGAAGTGGGATGATTGAACAAAGGCACAGACATTCCTCATTGGGATGGGTAGAACACCATGGGAGAATTGCCGATGTGAGAAGCCATAGAACACCTCCTGTGCATCTTTCTTCGCTAGTCAACTCCTTCCCCCATTTGTTGACCTGGACTAAAGCTTCTCTCGGTGAGAAAAGTACTTCGAAAAGTACACGCGTCGCCAGCTTTCTACATTTCCAAAAACAATATTAATTAATTCTTGCTTTGTCTGCCTTCGTTGTCCGTGTTCTTCTTAGTGCTACAAGTAACAAAAACTCAAGCTTCTCAGATCCTGATATCCTTCTCTTATCCTATACGCTCGGAAGAACACTTTCATGTAGGAAGTATTGAGCAACAGAACGCTATGTCGGGGGTTTTTCATGTAGCCCTACATTTTTATCATTGACACTTTTAATCGAATTATAATATTTCAGAAGTGTATGAATTAAGACTAGGTATGTAATTAGGCGGAATAAAAAATAAGTTTGAATATGTTCAAGTGACGGCAAACAATACTACCTTTGTTGTGTCCAGATAAGTGGGATTTGCATATTTTTAAGCTCTGGCTAAAGTTAGCTGGCACACCCTGTATAGTTACTACAGGTACTGATTTTGACATCAGATAATTACGCTATAGGCCCAAGCAACAGAAAAGAAAAAAACGGCTCTCGCGCTTTCTAATGTTTGACATATTGTTATACGTTATTGAGCTTCTGTACGAAAAGTGTAGTAATGGATGTTGGTTCCATAAAAAGCAAGGGCAACCATTGCATTTTTAGGCAACGCTGCTGACTCCATCTCGCCGCGGAAAGTCAATGACGGAGAGCCTAAAGTATGCTTTCCCACTAATGTCAGTCTGCAACTCCTTAATCTGAAGAAGGTAATATAGAAAGAAAAGAAAGTTCCTTGTATATGGTATATGCATGCCAATCGGAGCAAATGATACATCAAAGGCAGCGAAGCTGTAGAAGCGAGTTCTAAGACCCTGCTGTCAGTTCTGAGTGATGATTAATCACCCAAGCCTCGGACATACGGCCGCTTCGGGGGTCCAACGCAGACCGCGCTACCGGACCAAGGTAACAGCTTTGGCCGCCGTAGCCGCACAAACTCCCAGCTAACATCCAAGCTGGGTGCCTGTAAAACTAGACATGAAAAACAAATAATATGGATTACTGGCAAATAAAATGTCGCCAATTCAAATGAGGTATGCGCGAGTCAACTTTTATTTTACATCATTTGATAAGTACGCTTGAAATCAAAAGTGCGAGACTCCAACGCGGGTGGCCTTGCTGGCTGTTCCTTGATTGACTATTGATACAGAATATTGATGCAGAACTCACTTTCGCATGTCTTCGCCACACGAAAAAGCGGTTGCGGAAGTCACATAAACAATTTTGCTGTAAAATTACCGCGTAGCCCCTGCTGCTATTTTCTTCTGTATAACGTTTCCTAATTAGAGCGAGAAGCTAGCAGATATTGTTCGGACATTTTTGATAGCCCCATTTTTATAGCTATGCCAGTAAAAAACCGACATAAAAAGAGCGATGTGAGCAGACAATGGAAATGGATGCTGTACCGATCCACTGAAATCCTACATTTCTGTAGTTATCAAGATGCAGCTAAGACAATTATATGTAATTTTTAAAAAATAATCAAGGCAGGAAGTCAGGGAATTCCTGCACAAAAGGTTAGTGCAAGAAGAAAAATAACTCAAGGCATAGTTACTCTCCACTGTGAAAGCAAACTCGCCCCTCTGTTTATCATAAATTTTTAATCCAGTGTCCAGTGTTTCTTCAACCTCCAAAGTCTTCAAGGCGATGCCGAGATTGTCAATTACATTCTATAACTTTACAAAATTGGTAGCAGCCATGCAGTGCGCTGTGAAATACGGACGTCCCAACTACTGCAAGGGACGCACATAGTGACCGCGCGAACGAAAGGAGGGCAACGCGGAGAACGGATGCGGCCTAATTAATGGGCAGATTTATATGGAGACGCGCTATTTAGTGTCAACGACTACGAGGTCAAGCATCTCTGCACATAACTTCGGTTTCACGGCACAGTATGTGTGTGACGCCGTGTAAATGTCCTCTCTGCATGCCAGTTCCGAGGCTGCTAATTGACTCCTCAAACTATTCAAGGAACATGGGGCAGCCGAAGGGAATGGAGCGTGCTTGTCGTCGGCCGCTATAAATTCCGGCTTACCGACTCTGGGTTGCCACCCGTTGAGCCCGCAGAATGGCCCTCACCGAATCGCTTCGGAATTCCATTACGCGGACGCCCGTAACGAGCACGGAGAGACATCACGATGTTCTTGGATGCCGTCCCGCAATCTGCCGGAGGACAAACATCTTTTGAGGATGCAACCACCTACTATATATAAATATAGGAGTGTGCTGAACTCGGCTGATTCGTGTACAGGCTGACTGGCTTAGTCCTTGCGATAGTGTTCACTCTACGCTTTGTTGCACTTAATTTCTTTGAATGCTTCAAGTAGTAGGCCGCGCTATCTCATATTTGTACGCCACAGTTTTATTCAATAGCCAAGGTGGCCCCGCCGCTGCTGTGTATGTCGGCAGTTGATGCTAAGGTTATACGGGTGTCCACCGCGTCATAATAAAATGTTCTTCGTTGCGTTTGCTTTCATACTTCTTTCCTGCTTCTCAAACTTCCTCATCCTCTGTCTTCCTTTTCTTTCTTTCATCCTCGATTGTCACCTTCCTGCTTGCTCTTTTCCTTCAGTTCTTTATTGTTTTCTTTTCTTTTTTGTTCTAATGTTCCTCCTTTAACGTAAACATTTTTTTCTTTGTTCTGCTGTGCATTGCTTGATTCCGCTGTTTCTGCCTCTCTCTCTCTTGCTACCGCTTCAGTAAATACACTTCCATGCAGTGTGACGACAAGGACGTTCTTAAAAAAGATAGCTATGGGCAGTACAAACCTTTTAGGTTTTGAATACTCAACTGATACACGCATATAGGAGGGCATAATTTGTATCAGAGAATTAAAAGCTAAGTTATACAGCTACAATATGTTCTTTATCCAGAGACTCTTTCGTGAGTGGAAATACGGTATAGGGTATGTATATTTTTTATTTTATATTTCTTTACGTTGTACATGTTGTACAGATTTTGTACCTAAAGCGCTTGCATTATTGTGCCCTTAGTCAGCCAGAGTACAACGTAAGTTAGTGCCATGGGTGTGGTGTCAGGATCAAGTATTGCGCACCCGCTATTCATTTTGATAGCATACACAACACTTGCACTAAAACAAAGAAATATTATTTTCTCTAAATGAAGCCAGAAAAACGTAACGTTTGGAAAAGACGCGTGTTGCTTTCATTATTCTCTTTTCGCAGAGCGTTATTTGTTTATCGCCATAGTAGCCGTGCTATTGCAGCGCGTAAGCCTTTGTGCTCCTATTTTGGCCCCATGAAGAGTGTCTTTCAGCAGAGTGTTTTTTTTTTTTTTTGGAGCCGCATCGACTACTTCAAGCTATATACAAATTGGTGTATATATATAGTTCGAGTGAAAGAGCGTTAAATCTTTCGTGCAGTAAAGTTGTGGCTTTAGAAAGCGCCAATCTTGTCGAAGAGAAACTTCCAGTTCACGAAGTTTGTTGAGTTTTATTTACTGTACTTTTCTTTATTTGCGCCACTCTCCCTCAATTTGTGTAACTCCAACACGAATAGCTGCTGCTTCACGTTCTTCCTTTCCGTTCAATATCAAGAACACCCGGCCCTCTTTTGAAGTAAGCTAACGAGATCAAAGGCATGATCCAAGGCCTTGGAGGCGCTACAATTTGTCCTTCCACAGCGATAACTTGGCATCATCCACAACACCGGAACAAAGACGCACCGGAAGTAAGGCGCTGTGTGCTTCCGTAGGACTGCGTTGTATCCGGTCTACTTTTTCCTGCTCTCAGCAGTTATGTAGCTTCAGGAAGTTTTGAGGACTCATGGAGCTTCCCGAGTTTCTTAGAAGTCAAAAAACTTGTTCCGTGGCCTTGAACGCCGCTATCGGTATTTGTTCATCAACGTTAAGCCAGAATTACAGCATGCGTAGTTTCTTATTAGATCTAAAGAGTATTGCTAACAATCATCACAACTTATAATTTCTCGATGGTTTTCATTTTTGGCAGCAGCTCTCGATATTTGCGCGAACTGTTTCTAATTTGGTAATGATTTCATTGCTTGGGGCTCTCAAAAGCAGTATCGCTAACTTTGTGCATGTATGTGTTCTTATCGGCTCAGAAACATTTATTCGTCAATATTTCAGTCATGCAATATACACATAAGCCTTGTTTCTTGCGTTCAGTTTCCCTCTAGGAGGCGCTTAAGAAAGGAAGTATTTTAGAAATGCACACCAGGCGCAGTTTTGCTTTTACTCGTCGTCGGAGGGAAACTGGCGCAATCATTAGAGCGGGTATCCCTGGGTAACAAAAACAGTTATATTTGTAGAGGGTGCCGTAAGCAACAACTACAAGCAGAGCAAAAATTTACGCACTTTATATAGTTGTTTGCTGCCCGACTACAGCTACTCCTATGTATGGATTGCGTAATAACGACATTCAAACTTTTTTTGGCGTGAACAGAGGAGATAAGCAGCAAGTGGCGAGTGAGGCCTATTGAGGACACTTCAAGAAAAATTTGTATTTGAAAAACGACTCAGAGTGCTCTTCCCACACTACGGACGAAGACGACCTCGGAGAAGGAAAGACGATGCATCAAGCAGGATTTACTGAACGAGCATAAAAGGTGTGAACGGCTCAGGGCTATAGCCGCTCACCGGAAAGGAAGGGCGTGACAACTGTGGAAAGCAACTGCTGCACACACGCGACCAATCCACAAAATGCCGCGGCGACCGTTATGCAGCCGAACGTGGTGGGTGACCGAGCCGCGGAATTGACACTTCGAAAATAGAAGCGATACTTGAGTGAAAGACGTCGTTCTGGGGAGACCGAGACGATCGGCAAACTCGGCGAAAGTGCGAGAACGCCGGTCGGCCGTCGAGCGCCGCGGGAGGATCTCGATGTGCAGCTTTGCATAACTTTATAGTGGATGCGCACCAGCACCGACGCATCGCATAAAGCTGCCTGCCAGAATCCAATGCGGCCGTAAATTTCTGGCGACCGACCTCCTGCACAGAATACTAGAGGGATGCAATGCCGCAAACAGGAGTTCAAAGAGCAAGAAATGCTTTTTCCTTTGCGCACACCAAGGTCTGGCTGCACTTTATCACATTCTATCACATACCCCGCCCCCCCTTCTTTTTATTTCTTTATAAATAAAACCGCACTGTCATGTGTCTATGTTTGTTCCGATTGAGCCTGTCAGTCTTCGCCACGTTTCTTGCACTTTCGAGTCCCGGGCAGCATAAATCTCGCGAGATGGCGCGTGCGCTATACTGAGCTGAATTTCGCATGGCCCCTCTGTCTCTTCCGCTCAATAATTCTTGGAATTCATGGAACTTGGTGTCAGTGGTTGGACTGGCTCTTTTAGGCGGAAAGCTGCCGACGTCTTACTGCCGGAACGACCTATAGGCTGCAGGAAGAGAACGCCGATCCCTCGCCCTGCTTAAAGGTCTGTATTGTGGTGGCTAGAAGAGTGCATGGTTCTCAATTAGTTTCTCTATATATAGCGTTTATGTATACGTACATCTTAACAATTAATAAATTCGGTCTAATGCACATATATCATCGTGAGAATATGATTCGAAAGGTGTTACTTTTGTGTCCTGGTACGATGAACAGACCAGCAGAAAACAGTATGTGACAAAAAAAAAGAAAAACTTGCCGACATGCGTGGTGTGGAAAACAAAGAAATAAAAGCCACAATGCACCACTTTCGTTGTTTTCTTTTTCTTTGTTTGGAGGGAATGGAGGAAACTAACATCGCCGCTGATGAAGTGTTTTTTAATTCCTACTTTCACCTATATCGAGGTCACTTTATATCCCATTGAATCTACACACAACTACATACAGGGTGACTCAGTTAACTTCAGTCAGCGTTTAAAAATAAGCGAATGACACGTAGCTGGACACAACCAAGGTAATGCTGTTTGCTGTCGCTTCGAGATACTCAAAATATTCTTTTCATTCACCTAATTAGATAATTAGTCTTAATTATTCATCTTCTCAAATATTATAATTAGATGAAAAGCGTCAATGAGAAATTTGTAGAGTGAAATGAAAGAATCTTGAGGCAGCCTTCTATTGCTAAATAAGTGCTACATAAAAGTGTTTTTTCGAGCGTGAAAGAAGCCTGCGAATACACGCAAGGTGCCTCGAGCGGCTAGTCGCACGGCACTTCTGCCTGCGTATATATATATATATATATATATATATATATATATATATATATATATATATATATATATATATATATATATATATATATCCGACACGTAGTGTAAGTGCTTTACTTAAGCGCTGAACTGGCCTAAACAATTTTCTACATCTCAATATCTATTCGTAATGCCTGCTAAAAGGACGTTTCTATATTCCGCCAAAACGTTTATGATAGTAACAAAAATTGAACAAATATGGCGAAAAAGAAAAACCAGCATCACGCTCAAAGTGCTTCAGTGCCACTTATAGATAGGCGTTGCAGATCAGTCAGGAGGAACGAGGTAAAGTTCAAAAAAAGTGTGTTTAGTCCATTATTATAGCCATTACGTTCTTCACCTGCCTGACTTTCGCAAACGCATTATTCATTAAAACAACATTCTTTCATGGAATCAATAACATATTAATTTTAGTTGCTTCAATAACGTCCCGTTTGTGTGAGTATTTTACAAGTTGTGAAAAAAACATGATCTTCAAAATTTTTGTTTGATGTCAGTACACGAAAAGGTTAGTCCTAGTTCCACGGATGAAATCTGTAAAGCGCAAAAAAAAGGAAAATGTGCTGCTGAGTAGGAGTTCTAGCATCGATTTCGTCGACGGAGATTAGCGAACGAGTTGAAAAACTGGGACAGCTCAATCAATCAAGAAGGCTAGAGAAGCCGTGGCCGCACTTAAGTTAGAAGTTAAACTGGGTTGGGTGGTTTGACGTTAAGGAACCAGTTGGCAGCAGCTGTTGCAGGAAGAAAGAAACTGTATTTTTCTGTTCTGCGGCAGCTGTGAAGTCGTTGTTTTGTACTCACGGGATGGTGGAACGCATCAGTGCCTTAGGAGTAACTGGCCATTCCATCTGTGCCCTGAAGTGTGATCATTTTGGCGACACCAGTAACAGCGTGTTGGGCTTCTCTGAGCCGCTTAACATCTTTGGTTACCACCAGAAATGTGCTCATTTTGGTGCTTTTATGTTTTAACATTTTATGTCATGACGTAGTAGTCACGA
Organism: Dermacentor albipictus; assembly: GCF_038994185.2. NCBI lineage: Eukaryota > Metazoa > Arthropoda > Arachnida > Ixodida > Ixodidae > Dermacentor > Dermacentor albipictus. The sequence continues at coordinate 86,569,480 of NC_091824.1, read as the reverse complement.
CATATACTGCAATACATATAATTATAGCCTGATTACTTGTATATTTAATGAATGCATAGCAGAAATAATTGCTCAGTCAATTATTAAGAATTTCCAAGTTAGACTTCAACGAAGCGCCTCAAGGAGCACGAATAAAAGTAATGATTTGCTTTGGTAGTAAAATACTGAGAGTAATGATAACTTTGCACCGGGTTCCTAGTTCCTAACGTCGGATCGGAAAATTGACAACCATAGAGGAGTTCCTGTGTTTTCACAGCTGCTGTCATTTAAACGTTATGTTGCAGAGTCAACGGAAGCGCAAATATTGTGTTTCTATTGTAGAAGTGTTAGGATCATTGGAGGCAAGTTTCGACTTTACCTTCCATTGGAGTTTCATTTTGCAAGAGTCCCCGATCTGCCAAAAGTTGTCCGATCGGAAAAATAGCTAAAATTAAATTGTCATTTCCGACAGTGCATGATGGGGCTAATAGATGAATTGTAACGTAAACGGCAACGCGTAGAAAAAATGTCAAACCGATCGATTTCTATGGGCGTGGTAACGACAGAGTCAAGTAAAAGAATTGTGTGGTTGTCGCACGTGTTTCCTGGGATGATGGCAGAAGAGACCGCTGTTGGCAACGAAGCTTTTTAATTGAAATGTTAATAAACGAAAGTCTTGCTGCCTTTCATTGACAACGGCCACGTCTTCTCGCTTGGTTTTTAGGTGAGATAGAAAATATAAATATAAACTCTTGCACTGCGAATTATTTAAACAAAACAAAAGTATGTATCGACACTAAAAGTAAAAGTCCCCTCAAGAACTTTCAAGTCCTCGTATGTCATGCGACATCAGTTTTCTCCAGGGGCTCTATAGCGTAAAACTATTCCAATATGTTTTTATTCCAATCTTCTGACGTCAAATTTGCGTAACCGCCGACCCAAGCATCGGGCGGTGACCCGCAGGGTTCTCCGAACAGGCCAATCAAACGCTCTCCTTGTTCATAGGCGGTCACTTTTGTTTACTTTAAGAACGAATAACATTGCCTGCCTACAGTGAGCGGCATGCCTTATTTAATTAATTGACAAGGGGCGAGGAGCCCGTTCAAGTGGAGAGGGATTCGATGGGGCCGAGCCATTGCACTGAAAATCGATAACCGGATGAAGAGGGTGGCGTTGGCGTCTGCAATTGGTCCGCTTTCCCTTATTTGGCTTGAGGTGGCTTGTCGGCAATTGCGGTGGCATGCAACGGAAAGTTAAGAATGCCGCTAAAACAGATCCTCAGCAAAGAAGAGTTGGCAGAGCTAGGTCGTAAACGTGCCGAAAATCGTCGAAAACATTACGCGGCCACGCACAAAGCTTTACTGTACGCAAATAAACCCATGCTCTCCAGCATGTGTGAGTAGCCAGTGCCTGAGCGAAAGGCGGCAGCCATTTTTTATTCATTTCGGAAAAGGACCTGCTGCGGCTATTCAGAAGAAAATTCAGTTTTGTTCGGCATAATAATGCATCTTTAATGGATACACGTCATTTTGACGTGGTGAGCTTTCGCGGATTTGTGACGTCGCGTGACAGACGGGTGAAGTGGAGGTGTTTCAAAAAAAGTTTTTAGCCAATCGCGGAGGGCTGATTGCAGAATTGGAATAGAAAAGTTGGGAATAGCTTTACGTCATGGCGCTCCAGATGCAGGAATGGTACACTCATCTACAGATGTGGTCATTTGTGAGCAGTACTGACAAGCTGCTGGTGATTAGCTGGTTGGCATCCTCTTAATGTCTCACCAGCGTTTTCACTCTTTTCCCATTCAATACTTCCTGTTGGTGTGGGCGCGAAAATAACGAAGCAACGTTTGTACACTTGGAAGCACACATTTAGAAATCATGGCATCAGCAAGAAGTATCACTTATCTAATAGAACGAATACCTAACGATGAAACTTGTCAGCGAATTGCACTGCGTGGACTAGTAGGTGTCCCTTCATCACCGGAACCCTGCCTTAGTCCAAACATTTTTTTTTCTTCCTCTTTCTGCCAGTCATATGGTTTCCAGACTTTTGATGGCGGCTCTACCTGTGGGCTGAGAGCAGGGTAGGGTGCATGCAGTGAAAAGAGTCGGAGGAAGCAAATGCACACCCCTTTACGTTTTCATAGAAACGTTCCGAGCCGACGAGCAATGACGTTCTGCTACTACGCTTGTGTTTTCTTTCGTTCAATACGTGCTTAAACAACTTGTTTTTTTTTTTCAGATGAGATGGCAGCGTCCGCATTGTTTCTTTCCAAAACCTAACCTTTTTCATGGGTTTAAATGACGGCGCACACATTGAAACTAAGGAATATTACTACTCGCCGTTGAAAGCTTCCCATTAGCTTAGAAAATACTATCCTCTAAAACTGATGGCGGCGCTAAAAGGGACGAACACACGGTGAAAAGACGACATGACGAGGAGGTCTTTTCACCGAGTGTTCGTCCCTTTTAGCGCGACAATCAGTTTTAAAGAATACATCACCAACTAGCCCAGCAGCAAGTTTTATTAAAGACTATCAGCCAAGCTCCGAACAAACATTCGTAAAAATCAGTCCGGACGACCGAAGGGGAGGGAGGGTGTGAGTAGGACGTTTTCATTTCAAGCTTGCTTTGAGCACACGCGTTTCGTTGGATACGTAAGCGCTTGATAACTCTGGTTTTGCCTTACGCAAGGCACACATACAGCAGCAGAAGCAAAGTTGGGACAGCCAAGACTGACAAGCAACACAATGTTTCCTTTTTATTTCACAATAAGTCCCTCACCGACTTTGCTCTTGAGATTTCGCCTGCCTTTAGAGCTTTTCTGCATCGCCTCACTCGAAGCAAGCGCCCTTCTTGCACTCTTTAACATAAGAAAATTTGTTAACTGGAGGTGCGAAAGTTCACGAGTTAACCTCTTTAGAGAGCAGAACTTTTCGTAAGTCCTAACGCGACATTTGTAAAATTGTAAAGCGATCCCACCTTGGTAATGTTTACGAAAAATTCGGCAGCTGGGCGATATGTTATTAAGTGCACCCATCGACTAAAAAGTATACGTGCCTTCATTCCTGACTGGCGTGGACCTGGACTATCGCAACACGCCACCTAAAGTACTCACTCAAGGCAAATTTAGAATATTCCAAATATGCTGGGTAAATGAACGATCATGACACAAACTTTTAGATGTACCGAGCGAAACACCGGCTTCCCTTAATCACCGGTTCACGGTTTCCACGGGGCAAAAGAAGGAACTAAAAATTTAAACAATGGGGAGGGATTTCATAAATATACAGTTTTACCTCCAACACAAACTTAACTGGCAGAACAGCGTCGGAGTAATAAATAGTCTTGGATGAACGGAAGCGTCCTGCTTGTGAAAATTGTAGACGGCCGGTGAAAACGCTCAAGCATAAACAAAGGGTGCGACGAACGAGTTCGGCCAAAGCTGCAGGATTCGAAAGGCAGAGCGTGCGGGGCACGAGACAGGAAGACGAACATCACTCTCTGGTGAAACCCTCGTGCAAGACAGCGCGGCGTGGAGGAGTTGGGGTCATACGTCGAACCGGGAGAATAACAGAAAGTAAGGGCTCAAGGCGGGCGCGGCGGGCGCTCTGCCAGGCGGGGTTCGGTGGCTGATTCAAGAGGCGCCTGTAGCCGACGCTATAGGGAAGAGTGTGGAAAGAAGGGAAAGCACGGGGCTCACACAGTCCACGATGACAGGAAGAGGAAGGCGGTCTAATGGGTTTTTGATTTCCCTTTCCGCGGGACGTCGGGGTCATTAGTCTAGCATGCTTCGACTTCTCTGGGACGAGGAACAAACCTCTCCCCAGCACGCACGCGTTTCCAGGAAAAGCTTTGGGCGAGCTGGCTATGGCGTCTGCGCAGGCGGTCGTTTTTGAAAAGAGAACTCAAACGCAGACAGAATGATACGGCGAGTCGCTTGTGTCCTCGTTCCCCTGGTATGGAAAGCCAGACCTTTCTCTACCCACCACATCTGCTGTGGCCTTATTTGCAATCCTCACTTCCTTTTTGTGTTGTACACTTTCACACCTTACACGTTTTTAAAGTATGTGTTATTCATTGCCAGCTATACCGCCTCTGTTTTGAAGCGTTCTTGCAGCAGCTCATTCAACTCTCAGAAGCGTTCCATCTTTTCAAAAGCGCCTGCTTGGCCCGTGACAGCTGGCGCCACCAGACGACTTTCTGTTTCGCAGCCAGAATATCGTCCCTACGGGAGTGAGCTGTGATGTGGCCACTGGCTACGGGTACCGTGCGAGCCAACATTTCTCCGAAATTCAGACGAAATTTCAAAGCTGCACTGGTCTTAATATTGCTGAACTTCGAACATGTAACAGTGAACGAGCCTGTAAAAGAAGAACCCAACTTAGGGTTCGCCCTTGTAGTGTGCACACACCCAACGATGAATTCTCAGAAATAAGCTGAGAAAGCTTGAGAAAGGGCACTGGCCGTCTTCGGGGTAACTAAGCCGAAGGAAACTTCATATTGAGAACAGTTTGCGTGAACGATTTGCAATGGCATTCGATGTTAATTGCGTGGTTGGTATTAGTTGCATAAATATTTACCTATTACAAAACTATCATTGGCTTCTGTGCATAGTGTAAACTACGTCAGCCTAACGACTGAATTGTGGAGACTGCCTATGTAAATCGAAAAGCTCGGGTTCACTTCACTGTTGGTACGACGCACTCCAACGTTATTTACACTGTTACGACATTTTCGCCAGACAACTGTGCGGAGACCTTGGACAGTCGATCAACCTATAAAATCATAATGGCTTAGCATATTTCACTCTACATTTTCAAAGCTATATGCTACCACGACTTGGTGTCTAATCATAAAGCCTTTCATGATTGGCCTCCTTTCACACCTAGAGGAGAGTATACTTGTATGCCATCCTCCATCTATATTTGTAAAAAGTTGCTATAGCTACTGCTGAGAAACTATCAGACTAATTCGTATCCGTATAGCTCAAAAAGCTCCTACTTGCTTAAAATATTTGTATAAAGATCCTATACCCTAACGTTTGAAATTTCCGCTGTATAATGAGATGCCTCGTCATACAAGGCAACAGTTATTGTGATAGACTAAAATCTGAATACGGTAGTCTACTTACAGATTAAAAAGTATTTCATTGCTCGACAAAACATGCAATAAAATAAAGACATGTCTGAAAGCGCGATTTCCCGCCTTATCTTTCGCAGAGCTGCCGACATGGCAGGCGGAAGCCGTCACTCGTAGTAGCAGTATTGATTTTGATATCAGCAGATTTACCTTCTTTTGCGCTCAAGCTTTGCTGTGCGCGTGATAAAAGTGCCAGTTTCGCCCGAAGTACGAAGCGTTGACAGCGGTAGCAAGGTTTAGCGTTGCGCTTGGACTATTCATTTGGGGCTTCCATACGGAAATTCAGAGATGAGCATGCTTTTTCCGCAGTCCATAAATTTTGCATGCGGTCCATATGAATGCCCTGTTACATTTGTAACTTTTCCTTTGTTGCTTGCTTTTCAAATCACGTTTATTGATTCTTCATAGCATTATTGCTTTCATTATACCATGCAATTTCGCATTTCTACAGTCATGCACCTATTATATAGCAGTCCTGAAAGTCTCTTTATGGTTATAACTGGAAATTTTTTGCTGATATCTTGACCTGTCGTCCATAGCGGGTTTGAGGCACGAGGCACAACGACTTATCGAGCAGTGGTCAAGTGATGCACAGGTGTGACAAACTATAGCAACGTAGCACGCAAGGCAGCTTCTGCTGGCTATAAGAATAGCGCACTGGCAGCTACAAAACGTTTTTTGCACGTGGGCAATTCTGAAGGGGGCCATTCCCCTGCTGACGCAAGTGTCCGTAACATATTTTACATAGCGGCCAAAACGTCATATCCGCGCCTAGAAGCACAAGTCAAGCACTTAACAGTACAATTTTTAGAGTAAACATTTATCTACGGGGCTCCTGCATTGCCCGGGGCCGCTGCGAAAATGGTGCTAAAAAGCGCCCCCTGTCCTGAACCGGGTAGTACCAAGCGCGGACGTGTGCTTCGGAAAGCACATTTACAATTTAGACCCACCACTTTCGGTTGTATTGTACCATGACTTGGAGCGAATATCGGGCGCCGAATATTTTTTTTTTCAGGGATGGCACGCTGCGTAAAGGCAATAAATCATGCAACGCCGAATACGTGTACGCCGTTCAAAAAACAAGCGGCGAAGTTTTAGAGCGCTGTCAATAGCAAATGATGCGAGTTGCGTACGAAGTTGAACTTAAGGTAAGGTTTGCATGCTGCTAGATTCAGGTGCACAAACGCGAGGAAATGCTTGCTATGAATGAATTCACAGCAGCCATAAGCAGACATCATGTGTACGGAACTGCTCGAGCGCACGACGGTACGCGCCGCGACGGCAGCGGTCTTTCGGCATGCCGCTAAACGGCGGGCCTCCTGCAATCTTTGTTGTCTGGATGCCGCTAGACAAGTAGTTATGCCTGCGCTGTAGTAGCGGTCATCTGTCCCTTTAGCAACCGATAAATAACTGATGCAATGCATATATGAGCTCGCAGTAAGGCACGCGCGAAACGCGCTGCAGCGCGCGCACGTAGGTTGCTCGCTTGATGTAGCTTTTAATGACAGCGCTCGAACATCGATGTGCTGCAATCAATAATACCTTGCTGCGCTGCCTCGACGTGCTGGCCTGATGTCAAGCATGTGCACATTTAACTCTCTAACCTGTGCTCCTCGTAGTGGGGTAGTGAATTGTCACCGAATCAGCCCGACCATTTGTGGTCATTTGCACGCACCTGGTCACTTCACCACTTCGCACCAGTTGAATTGTTAACTGTCGCTGCGGCCGGGTCTCGAATCGTGAATCACCAGCCATGCGTTCTCCTATGTCGGTCTGCCATCGGGACTGTAGGTACAAAAGACCGAATTTTACAACGCAGATAATCAAACAAGCCTCAAGACACCCGAAGCAGTCAGCATGGCGCGAAGTTTCGCTCACCAAGTGCGACGAACTGCAGTTATCCAGCGCGCCCGACGCTCGGCGTCGTGAGGCCTTGAAGGAAAACGGTAGAATCTGAGGTTGGGATTCAGGCCTTCTTGTTCATGGCAGCCAACGACGCAGCAGTAACCATGGTGACGCTTTTTTGAGGCTGAGCTAGGTCTCTCCGGATCGGCTTCGCCGATTCCTTCTGCATCCAGCATTACGTCTCACTGCACACGGAGAATCCGTTTTCTTTAAACTATAGGCTGCGGCCAGCTCGCAGCGTGGTTGGCGCTGTCTGTGACAAGTGACGAGCCTTCTCGTACTCGCAACAGAGCTGAAAAAGTGCGAATTGACGCAAAACTCGGGATAGAAATGCGCTTCGCCATAGCCGGGGCTCAATACTATCCAAGCTGGTACTACCAAGATAACGTTTCTCGCCGCCACCAGGCGCCGCTACTATACCTCAAACTCCAGCGCAAGACTCCCAGAAAAGAGACAAAAAGGATTACCTGCACCAACAATAAATACCAGCCTGTTTGGAAGTCTCTTTGATCATAAAAGTCAGTTGTGAAATGATCTGAATGAAATGTGACTGCGAAGTTACAATTTGTTCTGCATTCCGAGCTAAATGAGAGTTTTCTGTAAACTCAGCAACGTCATAAGCAACAGCATGATAAAAGGCACAGCTTAACATTTAGGTGGCATAAGATATCGTATCTTATGATGATTTACATCAAAATCATTTCTCAAAGTTCTTTATATAAATACATTATGAAAGTACGTATTATAATTGTATTCAAGACCATGAAAGAAAAACAATTTAAAACGATCATCTCTGTAGCCTATTGGTTAGAGTATTAGGCTTCTGTGCTACAGGTCTTTTGTTCAAATCCAGCCGTCGGACAATTTTATTTACGTTTATTGATTTAAATATATATATATATATATATATATATATATACATATATATATATATATATATATATATATATATATATATATATATATATATATATATATATATATATATATATATATATATATATATATATATATATATATATATATATATATATATATATACACCTTCATATACCCGGAGCACCAAGGCGGCGGTGAAAATTTTCCTGGTGTGTCCATATAAAATGCCCCAATAAAACAAGTGTGACTACACGCGCAAATTCTCGTAGGCCGTAGAGAGTTACACTACTACTAGACCCTGTGGAAAGCTTATTGCTTCAGCAGGAGCTGTATCAATGGCAGAGCGCTTGAGTGCGACATGGACCATTCATAAAATGTTGACATCCGTTTACAAACTAGGGCAAAAACAAGCGTCATTTCGAGTCCAGGCCATGGTGGAATGAAAGAGGAAGGAAACGGAGGTCTACTAACCTTCGCAGTCTCACAAATGCGCCTGGCAGTCTTGTCACTCATTTCTGCCACAGGTCCCTTCAATCTATAGAGTGCAGTAACTAAGATTTCGAGAGAAAAGAAAGCTTCGCTTGCTTTTTTCCTCGCAAATTTCGTATATTCATGGTTGCTGAGCGCTACTCGCAGGACACATAGCACAGCTGCTCATGGTGGGATGCAACTTTTCTTTATGTTCATTAGGTCGAATGTCTAGACGAAGGGAGCAATTTTCCGCGTAGCAGTACTAGTTCCTGGACACAGAGGAAGAACGAGACACACATAGCGCTGTGCGTGTGTTTTTTTTTTCTTCTTGTGCACCCATGATCTAATGGCGTTACACTGAAAAAAGGCGTCGTGATGGCGTACCCACAAGCTCATATCTCAGCACAGAAGAAAGCCAGTCCTTAAAACGCATAAACAAACAAGTATTGAGTATCTTTATGTGCAAGTACATTCCAGATTCGTAGAATATAATGTCACGTTGGTGGTGAAGTTAAAGAAGCAAACACGTCTAAAGTGAATACAACATTCCATTAGTCCAACTTGTTCTCGGAAAGCCATGTAATGCTCACATCCATATAGCGGTGAGTACAGTTTTCAGTCGTCGAATTTGAGCCCAAGGGCCATGACCATTGTTTATTTGTGCGTTATGTGCGTTATCACTAGCATCACTTACATTCGAGAAATTAAGAGCAGTCGCGTGGCGCACGCATTTTCTTCAGACAGGACTCTCTTTTCAGAAATATTGCAACTATGGTCCTTGCAACAGGGCTGTACTTCGAAGTTCGTTACCGACATAATTGTCATCAGCCTATTATGAACTTATTGCAAGACGCGTACTCCTCTATAACTTTTCAACTACCCTATTCTTCACGAGTCAAATCCACCCTGGTTCGCGAAATTTCTGCTCTTGAGCACTGCTCCGCACCCACACTCCAATAGGCAATTCGAAATGCACTAGAATATCAACCCTTAAAAGAAGCCTAGTTGTAACTAACTTTTCATTCGATCTCTCTAGCACAGGGACGTGTTTCAATTGTGGAAAAGAAAAAAAGTGAAACTTGCTATAATGGTGCTGTTTATTACCATGAAAGATGGGAGTTTGGCACCGGAAAGAAACCACTATTACCTAAATTTTGACCACGAAATACAACTGAAGATATCAGAACATCACGGAAAAACATAGCACCATCAAAAAAGTCCGTGTATTACTGAGAAAAACCGAGAAACAGCAGAAGGTTATCAGGCGACAAAAATAGCTCCCGCTCAAATAATATAAAGGCCTGGCAAAAAATATAACTTTACAACTGCTGCTGTTGCCCCAATGATCCTATCAGTCTGGGGTAGCTAATGTATGACTGCCTGAGAATAATCCCACATAGCCCCCCGAAGAAGGCAACGTTTCCAAACAAACAGCTTAATTAGAAATGCACGAAATCGAACCATAAAATTACGATGTTCCCAAAATATCCCAATAGATTACGAAAGAGAGTGAAAGTTCGTGTCACTTTGCGCTGAGATCATCGGGGTATCAAATGCCATTGATAAAGTAATATCACAATGTCTTTCTCCTTACACATAAGCTGGCAGGAAGGCATGGCTTTCCTTCCACACCCTCGACTACACTCGAAAAGGAAATATTATATACGACTAGCGGCTGCACAATATTCAGCAATTTGGTGACAAACAACCCATATCCGCATTAATGACCGGATATAGTCAACATGAAGCATCGCGCACATCCACATAAAATGCGTACCCACATTGCACACCCAGGATTGCTTTGAAGTAAAACCCAAAGAAACGTGCATAGTGGGGCACACAACAGTTCACAATACAATGAAAAAGCGTTGCTGGAAGGCTGTTCCGAAGAGCCGGTGGTGCCTAAGTGCGATGGACATATGTGGTCGCGTGACGGCTACAGGAGCAATGTATTTACGTCGCGCGTCTATGTGATCGGCACAATGGCAAACGAATGCAAGTCCGTTGGTTACATGAAGAGCTAGGCAACGATATCTTATGACTTGCACATTAACATGTTTTGCTTACGTGCAGAAATTTATGAGTAGATCGGGACACTCTATTTGTCCCTTTAATAATTCGACGTAGCTTGTTACTAATCTTGTACTGGTTGTGTGCTCGAGGACTTCTTTGGATGAGTACTCGTAGACCACTTTATTTTATTCAAGTTCTGCCTTATTGTACTGTGTTTTTAATACGAGAAAGATGGGCTTCGGGATTTATGGTATTTATGCCTTCTTCTTTTCTTGCCTTCAATATTAATACAGAGAAAGCCATACGATGCGGCAGTGATTTCAAGCTTAGTCTCAGGCGACAGTGAGACATTCCCGCAAGATGCGACGAGGTCTCCCGTAAGTATTCGTTATGTTTCAGACTAGTGTTAGGAGTCCAGAACCAAAGACGTACCACGCACCAGCGTTCTCTTTCTTCTCCGACTGGAAAGTCCGCGTCCTCAATGGTTCACCAACAGGCGGGGATCCCTGGAAGATGCATTACAAGAATAAGTTATTTAAGGGATGCTAATTTCTACAGAATTGTAGAATGAAATAGTCCTTCGCCGTTAACGCGCAAACAGAATCTCCATTTCAGAAACTATGAATAATAGAGGACAAGGCCACTTAACCACAGGAAAAAAGATTGCAGGAAGCATTTTGAAGCAGGAATCCTAGGCTCACCGACCTACTTTCTCGGGGTCACCTAATATATTACACCTATTGCGGCCACATCACGATCACGCAGTGCCCTTCTCGCATGCTGCGTTTCCTATCTTTTTGAAGCACGCAGAACGAGGCCTCGCCCCTTTGAGCAGTTCAAGTACACAAATTTGAAAAGTACGTAGGTTTTGCTTAATGAGAGAGGCAGGCTATAAGAACGCGCATTGCATGAAGAAAAGAGAATCGGATAAAAACAAGCAACAAGTGGTAGAATTAGTAGAAATTCGAGAAATGAAACACAAGAGAAGAGGAAGAGGATTTAGGAAAGTTTCCGCGTGTCAGGATGGCAGAAATTCGGGGCATAAAGACAGCAGCAGCGATACGGGAGGCATCTCGCTCGCTTGCCTGGGAAGAGACCCAAGGCAGCGTTTTCCAGATCAGTTGCGGCTAACCAGCACTCTTTATCATTGAAGCACTCGCCCGCAACAAGACCGCCATCACCTCTGTGGTGCTTGAAAAAACCTCCTGTGCACCTTGCTTTTCGAGTAATAGGGAAGAAAGCTAACCTGACCACCGCGGCTCTCAAGGAGATAACTTTGGAAGTTTTGCATTGCTCGTACGCTACCGAATCCGTGTTTACACGGACGGTTCCGTCTCGGAAAATTCGACGGGTGTCATTGTTATACCATCTCAATCGGTCGTCATCAAGTTTAAGACTTCACACGTAACGAAATCTACAGGTTCCGAGCTGGCCGCTCTTCGCGCTGCTATCGAATACGTTGAAGAAGAACCGCCTAACAAATGGGCAATATTTTGTGATTAGAAAGCAGCCCTCCAGAGCTTGCGAGGTTTGCGACAAATTTGAACAGCTGGTGCCTAAAATCACCGAAAATTGCCATTGCGCTTCTGAACGAGAACATGATATCATCTTTCAGTGGCTGCAGGGACATTGTGACATCGTTGGTAATCACCTCGCCGATGACGTTGCCCGACGTGCCCAGGCTGGCGCACCGACACCTTTATCGAGAGTAGACGCAGCAAGAGAGCTTCACAATCTCGCTCGTACCACCACGTTAAGTTACTGGCATACAGCACACAACTTTAAGTGTCGTTTATACAGCCTCGACCCATGACTGAAATTTAGATTACCAGCAAAGCTTTCACGACGTGACGCAACCCTGCTGTGTCGGCTATGCGTAGGAGTAGCATTCACTAACGTCTACAGCTATAGTATTGGAATGGCGGACTCACCAATTTGCGCCAATTGCAAATGTGAAGAGACCATCAGTCATCTTCTGTGCCACTGTTCTCGCTTTGATAACCGACGTCGGACTCTCCAGTGTGCCTTGAACAGACTGGACGATAGGCCATTTACAGAAGCAAAGATCTCGGGAGCCTGGCCTCACAGTTCATTAGCCCAGAAAGCGGTTAGAGCGCTTCTTCACTACCTGAAGGCAACAGACTTGAGTGCCCGACTATAGACATCCTGCACCTAACTTAGTGCATGTGAAAGTGTGGTTAGACTCATGTTTTCTCGCTCTCTCTATCATTCCCCATTACCCTCCCCACGTGTAGTGTAGCAAACTGGACTCAGTCTGGTTAACCTCCCTGCCTTTCCTTCTTCCCTTCTCTCTACGTTCGTGACTACCGAAGTGGCGCAGCCATCTCGCGGCGTTTGTCTTCTGCGTGGACGTTCCGGAATAATGTTTCAGATCACGAAAGCAAAAACTAAACACGACAAAACTATAAGAAATTTGTTCTCGTAATCATCTGAGCATGCAATATTTTTTATTTATAAAATTGATCTTTCCGGCCTTATCAGGCATAAATCTAATTTCTCCCAGGATATGTGAGAACGCTTTTTACTACGCTTGATTTCGCAAATATTGGCTCTCTTGTTCAAGAAAAATATATTGTTTCATTGTCACTTTGGTGTGGTCATTCAGTTCCAGCATCTGCAGCTGCATCGGCGCTTGTGAGTATGCAGTTTCAGTTCCGAATGGTATTTCCTTATTTTTATTGTCGGAGGCACGTACAAGTAGGGTGATTTCCCTTCTCCGCGGCATTTTAGTAGAAGAGGCGGACATTACTTTCACAACAAAACGCAAACTGCAGCTTACGTTTACAAGCCACTGCTTCTATATATTTGTTTGAGTTTGAAAATCTGGTGCACCATGATGAAATTATCTAAAAGAATTACTGAAATGGGGAAAGATCAAAATCACATAGATAAACTAACTGAGCTGCAAGACCCAAAACAAAGTGGTTAGTACTTTCCGACCAACTGTACATTTCGAACAGTATTTGCTAGCATAAGCTGCCGTGAAATGTGTCCCGAGAAAAACAAAAGAGAGCTTAAAATATGATCGCGACACCTTATGTACATGGACATTACGGTATGCTTGCTATATTATATACAATGTGGGGCATCAAAAGTCATAAGGCTCTCTTCATGAAACCTTCTGAAAGCAGATGTGATAAAATCCGTCGAGCTTGATTCCCTGACGGCGTTCACACAACAATTCCCTATTTCTGAGGGTCAATAACACATGCTTCCGATAGTAGGGCACCAATTATTGTTGCTTTCTACGTCAGGAGCATTCGGAAATTGTAGGCACGTACTTTTGTAAAGTGCCTTTTTAACCTTTGGTGGGACATTAGTTTAATTTATTCAAAACAAGACGATCGCAAGCTTTATATTTGTTATGTAAGTTACATATTTTGCCAGTAGGAGATTCTCTGACAAATGAAACCAAATATATTTCTGGTTAGATACTTTCGTGAGTGGTGCATAACTTTGAACAAGATATCAGCTGAGTTATAGACCAATTAGAAAACAACGGAATATATCGGCACGTCGACACGTAGTCTCATATTTCATTTACTAATCAACATCCGATGATATACAAGTACTGCGAAAGAAAATGTGAATCCCACTCCCTTATAGCCTTCGGTGAATCAATCGTCTGCATACAGTCTTACTATGTAATGAAGACCAAGCCCAATATCACTACTGTGTTTAAAAAGTAGGAGACTCAAAACTTACTTAGAGGGAGTCTTGTATGCATTGTAGCTATTGTAGACAGAAGTCTGTGGTAAATCATTCGCTCTTTGTTGACACAGGTAACAAAAAAAAACGTAAATGACGAAGTTCTTGCTCAATAGCTCTTCCAGCAATAAATTGGTGGGCGCGCGAGAAGGCTACAAAAATCAAGCCAATGATAATTGAGTTAGAGAATATTTAGCAGAAATTCTGGTCAAATAATGGATGTTCTATATGTGACGTAGCAGTCGTCACTACGTTTATTCCGACTCGAAGATACGGCGAAGCGATCACGCCCACAGCACGGATCACACTCGAGAGCCAGCCCCACAAGCGATGATGAAGAAGAACCCCATATGAGCCCCACATGATGATGATCATGTACAGATGACAAAGAATAGCTTATATCTCGCTACACTAATGTCCCCTCGCGCGAGAGCGGCCATCCTGGCCACAATTCAAAGGGGCGGCGAACGCCTCGTGAAAGGCTTCATACGGGACACGTGGACAACCTCAGCAGCGCGGCAGCGGCGGTCACTTGGAACAATAACTGGTACCACGCGATAGTTAACCGGGGAAGTCTGCTCCAAGACTTTGTAGGGGCCGATGAACCGAAGTTGAAACTTGTCACACAAGCCAGGAGTACGAACTGGTGTCCGGAGTAGCACTTCGTCGCCAGGGCGGAAGCACACGACGCGATGAGAGGCGTCGTAATGCTGCTTGCGGTCCTGTTGCTGTGCTTCGGTGTTGATGCGAGCGAGCTGGCGACAACGCAGAATGCGGGACACATATTCTTCACAGGAGGATGGACATTGATTGACAGTTGGCGCGAAGAAAGAGGCGTCAAGACAGGAACTGGGCGAACGACCATAGACAAGGTAGAATGGCGAGTAACCGGTCGTGCGTTGAACGGCGGTATTATACGCAAAAGTCACGAATGGCAAAATTGCGTCCCAGTTTCTGTGATCCGGTTCGATGTACATGGCTAGCATGTCTGACAGCGAGCGATGAAATCGCTCTGTGAGGCCGTTAGTTTGCGGATGGTAACTGGAGGTAGTCTTGTGGGTGGTTCCGGAGGCTCTGAGTACTTCGTCTACTAGTTGCGAGAGGAATGCTTTTCCACGGTCGCTCAGGAGGACGCGAGGAGCACCGTGGCGCAGTATTAAGGATTGAAGTATGAATGCAGCAACTTCAGAGGCTGAGGCAGAGCTCACACAAGTTGTTTCGGCGTAGCGTGTCAAGTGATCAACGGCTGTCACAATCCATCGTTTACCGGTGGGAGTCACAGGAAGAGGACCATACAGGTCAATGCCAACGATTTCAAATGGTTGCGACGGACAAGGAAACGGTTGCAGTTGTCCGCTTGGAGCTGATGTAGGGAGCTTTCGACGCTGACATAGGGCGCAGGAAGCGACATACCTCGCTACACTGGCGGACAATCCAGGCCAGTAGAAGCGACCTTTGATGCGGTCATAGGTTTTCTGGAAACCAAGGTGACCAGCAGTCATGCCGTCGTGAGAAGCCTGCAGGACATGAGCACGTAGAGAGCGTGGCAGGACAGGAACCCAGCGCTGACCGTCAGGGTGATAGACATGACGGTACAGGACGCGGTTGTCAATCTTAAATTGCGTCAGCTGTCGACGAAGGCGGGCGTTAGGTGGGCGCGAAGCTCCTTGAAGGTGGTCTATGATGCGCCGACAGTAAGAGTCCGCCAATTGATGAGATTGGAAGAATCCGTTGTCGTGTTTAGGCATCTCGTCTACATATATTCATCAAAAAGATTTTAAAAGCAGAGGGAGAGGGAGAGGCATGATTTATTATAGGAAAGGCAAAAATGCTGGTCTGAGCTAGTTCTGTTCTCACCTACTATTCTGCTAATTTACGTCGGAGTTTCATTCATTAGTAAACCAGAAACGTCCCTCACTGCTGTATAAAACTGACTAGAATGCATATTGATGCAGAAGTTTCAATAAAGCGATCATGCGAATTAAGAAAGACAACAGCTCTAGGAGGAACATATTAGCGTTAAAAGAATATATTGTCAGAAATGATAAATCTCTGTTCTTAAAACCAACAAAAAGTGTTCTCCAAAACTAAGGGGGAAAAAAAGCAAGAACTTTCGTCCTTGACGGCTCGTGCTATTGTTCCTGGATGATTAATTGGCCCTAAATTATACTCCTAAAGCACTTCATGCTTAACATTTTTTTTCTCAGGGAGCTCCAAGAAACAATGAAGCCTAATGCTTCTGTGCCTTCTATTCAGCGTAAATGCAAAGCAGATTGAAAGCAACGTGTGCCTGACAGCGATAAGAAATATGGTCCAATGTTAATCACAGGTATATGTTCAAAAGTAGCGGACTCTTTTTTTATCGTTACATGAAAAGTTTTGCTTAATCGAGCAGGCAAGCGGTAGGAGCTATTCTTTCATGCCTACATGCAAGGACATACATAATAAAACAAACTTATTTTTGCTCTTAGGTACGCCCGTTTTTAATTTTTTTTCTGGTTTCGCGCGTAGGCATCTCTATACTTGAGCTCTGCAAGAAGTATCAACAATCGCAAAGGTTCCCAAAGCTTCCTAGATTACTGATAGCACTCAAACAATACAAGCATATTTTAAGCATGAAATTGTTTTAGCTTCCGTTGTCGACAACCTTCAAGGGACCTTGCACCAAAAGCCCGAGTCCGGGCACGCAAACCAAAACCATAGAGAGAACCTGCGGGCAGGTTGCGAAAACGAGATAATCTGGGCAACCAGTCAAGACCCCATTACGTACGCTGGCTACTTCCCAAATAGTTTACCAAAAATATTGCTTCCAAGTTCTTCCTAACGTTTGGTTACTATGTCACTCCAGCCGTAACTTGTGCTACGTTGAAGTTTTATTTGTCATTTTCAGTAGCAACGTTCAAAGGGCAGATACAGGGCACTATAGACTTGATTCTCATCTTTTGGCGCTGAGTGTTCTTTTTAGCGCCAGCGGTCCACAACGGTGAGTCAGCGGCCAGTCCGGTGCGCCGGCAGCGTCCAAGCCGGCAGCGTGGGACGCGCCACGAAAAGCCGTTTTACCGAGACGATACTCGCAATGTTCTTCTGTCTGTGACAGGAAACTATTACGCTTACATATTGACCAGTGCATAGTATGGTGTGGTGCGTTGTGCCGTTGCGAAGATGCACTACGCCCATTTTAAGATTGTGGATAGTATCACCTCCAACCAATCTGTTTTGTGCCGGTAGCCATTTCATGCTCACATTTACTCTCGATCGCGCGAGAGCCAGCATTTTTTTCCATGCCTAATGGTAACAGGAGAGCAGACAGTTGGGCTAGTTGGTTAAAATGCATACTCAAAGTTTGTGCGGAGAGAAGAGAACAATGCCGAGAAAAGACAGGAACTAGCGCTCGTCCCTGTCTTTTCTCGGCACTGTCCTTGCGTAAAAAGGGCTGTAGGTGCAGGGCGCTGGTTATAAAATAATATTCTATAACCAGCGCCCTGGCAGCTGCAGCTCTTATGAGCATTTGCTTTTCTTCCCCTACCTTTGTTTCGCGTCACATAGACGGTGCTTAGAAGTGGTGGTGTACCTGAAGGCTATTCGACGTCTAAATATGGCGTTTCACGTAACTTGAGCCAAACTTTAAAAACTGGCTCTCCCGTAATCGAGAGTAGATGTAAGCGTGAAATGGCTACCGGCAAAACAGATTGGTTGGCGATGATACCCGCCACAATCTTAAAATGTGTGTAGTTGATGTTCGCAACGGCGCACCATACCAGACCGCATCGCGCCATACTGTGCACTTGTCCATATGGACACAATAGTTTCCTGTCACAGACAGAACCTCACTGCAGGTCTGGTCTCAGTGAAAGAGCCATCCGCAGTGCGCCGGACGCTACCGGCTTGAACGCTTCCGGACTTTGCTGGCGCGCCGGACGCATGCACCGCGGAACTCACAGATCGGTGACGTTGAAGAGAGCACAAGCAACTCTGTCCTAGCGCCAAAATATGACTATCAAGTGTATATCGCCCTATATACGCCTTTTGAACGTCGCTATTGGAAATTACAAATAAAATTTCAGCTTACTAGAAGTTACAGCTGAAGTGATATTGTGAACAAACGTAAAGAATAACTCGGAAGGAATATTTTTGTAATTTGCATGGGAACTAGCTAGCGCATGTAATTCGCTCTTGACTGGTTGCCTCGATCATCTCGTTTTGTTCTCGCAACATGCGCGAATGTTCTCGTTTGAGTGCCTGCATAGTGGCTATGAGTTTTACTCAAGGTCACTTGAAGGTCGCCAACCACGGGAGGTAAAAGCAGTTCATACTAAAAATATGCAAATGTAACCAACGTAATGTTCTTAGCCACCGCTTGGACATACTCAGATTATTTTTGCATTATGAATAATTACATAATCACACCTATTTAAATTATCAATATCTCAATTATTATAATTAGATTTGAAGTGTCATAAGAACATTGTAGAGCAACATGAGCACTCGCGATAGAGCTTTCCGCTTCTTAGTATATGTGCTACATGAAAATTCATTGTTCCGCCCAAAAGGTGAAGCACCGATTGCGATATAAAATAATAGATAGCTGTACGAAGTAAGGATAGCAGGTTTATCGGCCGTGTAAACTTGTAAAGATTCGCTTACTAACAAAATTAACGCTGATGGAATTCGTACGCGCGACTAAACGAGGACGTAGAAAGAAACAGACACACGGGGACAACGCTGTCTTTGTGTGACTACTTCTTTGTACGACCTTGTTCAGTCATGTTTGCATATTCTATCATGGATTCAAACCAGCTAGCCCGCCAATTTGTTTTAACTAAATTAACCAGCACGGTGTCATGCGCGCACTGGTAAACATGAACACATCTCGCTCGATGAGCGCGAAAAATTGCTGTCAAAATTCTGGAGTGAGGAATCACGGCAGCAGCAAGCGAATTGACCTTCGTGCATCTCTCGCTTCAACGCAAACGAAACGTCGATAGCGCAGTGAATACGAAGCTTCCGGCACTATGCGCACTCTGCAGCCATTGCAGATGGCTTCGAAGATGAGGCCCGCACGGGCGCACACTTTATCGACGCCGCATACCGCTTTCAAGACACACGAGTGCCGGCAACGCACGGCGTCTGCCAAAGGCGTCTACCACGGCGCCCGCGATTCGCGGGGCCGACGCCGCAGTAGACGCCACGGTTGTCTCCACTCTGTAGGGAGTGGTGGGCGAGGAGGACATCGAGGCACCATAGCAGCCGCCGGAGGAGAACGCCCCTCCTCCCTCGCCTGAACACCCTGCCTCGCACGCCATAGAAGAGGGCACGCTACCGGGCCGCGTTCCTCGCTCGCGCACGGGAGATTGAAGCGCGTTCGCCGGCTCACCTTCACACGCTTTCACTTACACGGAACCTCACGGCGACGGCGACGGCAGAAATCTTCCTGGGGTGTCCGTATAGTTGCTCTCGGAATGAAAGCGTTTTTCGGAGCGTGAAAGAAGCCCGCCAATACACACAAGATCGTCGCGTGACTGGTCGTTAGAGGCAATTTGCATGTATACTCGTGCATCTTTGACGTTCGAAAAAAAAAACACTTATGTAGCACGTATTGGGTGACAGAAACTTGTATCGGATGTTTTTCATGTTGCTCGAAAGTTTTGTAGTCCGAATAAATGCATTCGCGTGGACGTAAATAAGTCACAAAGCTACCACGAGGGCAATGTTTTAGCCAAGTTGTATTAAAGCTAGCTTCAAAATGCGCAATAAGGCTTCGACTGGGGCTGGTTGGTATGAAATCGTTCGGTTGGCGCCCTACTGTTACACACAGGACAAAAAGACACGTGTGTCTCAGTCACTTTCTGTCCTTCGTGTAACAGTACAGCGCAATAAACAAAGCGACTTCAATATGTGGTCATCGGCAGTGGTAATTATTACCATGGCGCCAGCGTGAAATGCTGTGGTGCCATCTGGTGACCAAAACTCAAAGCACTTGCGCAGCTCTCGCTGGCGTCTGAGACTTAACAGCGTCAAAAAAAAAAAACGCAGCTTCCACCGCAAGGCGAAGTATCGATTGCGATTGCAAATGAGCAGATGGCTATGCGAAGTAAGGATAATAATTTTATCGGCCGTACAAACATGTGAACATTCGCTTACTAACTGAATTAACAAGCATGATGTCGGCGTGCCCTGCGAAACATGAACACACAACATTCCAAGCCCGCGGGCACTCGCTTATTAAATTATATTAAGTTAGATTAAATTATAAGAAGTATTTTACAAGAGTATAATTGTTAGATCAATTATGTTACGTTATACAATAATGCGTATTAGATATGCAGATCGAATCTGTATACTATCCTGAACAAATGCGAAGGCTTTTCCAGATAGCGTATGTTAGCGGTACTATCTTACAATTGGCTCTAAAAATAGTTGATGGTCGTTTGGCGTTTGTGAGTTCCGGTGGGGTTTGGTTGCTGTTATTAATGTGCGGCCATTAAGAGTAAACTGAAGAAAGTGCATGCGTGTGAAGTGAGGGAAGCCGATCCCGTGGCAGAGGCAGAGATGGGATTGTATATATATATATATATATATATATATATATATATATATATATATATATATATATATATATATATATATATGTGTGTGTGTGTGTGTGTGTGTGTGTATATATACAGGGTGTGCCACATAAGTTGAGTCAAGAATTTAAGAATGAAAGGGGTGCCGGAAGCGAATCGAACCGAACACATACTATTCTCAATGGCCTATAGTAACTCAGCCAATTTATTGTTTCCCCCATCACTCACGAATTAATCAAGTTTAATTACCCAACTTGATAATTACTGGCTGAGGACCCCAAGTATAATAAACAAATTTGTTGAGCACCTTCAGAAACCACCCATCGATTTCTTTCCGTTAAGATACGTCTCACGTAGTCCTTTTTTCCGGGTTGCAAAGAGAGACCACGAAATATGAAAAAAGCCGCGTGACGGAGCGCTTGCGCAGTGGTATCGTGTTGCTCACAGGCATGTGTTGCGCGAACAAGGCCGGCTCCCGTGGGACTACGGCGAAAATGCCTGCCGCTTCCTCGTCGGCAGTGTATGCATCATCACCCACAGCCGCAGCGTCTCAATTACAGCGTCTCGGAACGTTAGCTATCCCGAGGGAAGAAAGCGATGACACTGCCCTTACCGCCAGGGCTTAAGGTTTCCTTTCAGGGAAAGGGGGCCCTCATAGGGCGTCGACCAGTCACAAAATATAAATTAAATTATGGGGCTTTACATGCCAAAACTACGATTTGATTATGTGGCACGCGTAGTGGGGGACTTCGGAAAGTTGGACCACCAGGAGTTCTTTAACGTGCCCCTAAATCTGAGTACAAAGGTGTACTCGCATTTCGCACCTACCGAACTGCGGCCGCTGTGGCCGGGATTCCAGCCCATGATCTCGTGCTTAGCAGCGTAACACCATAGCCTTGGTGACCAGTATATCTCGTGCGCACTCGCACACACGTGGGCCCGCGTGGGCTGCGTGCCCCACGTCGTTCACGTGGGGCACGCAGCAGCCGCCGGAGTAGAACGACCTGTTCTAAACATTGACCGCGGACGCTCTGTCAAAACGCTGGCGTGAGGAATCGAGGCGGCAGGAGCGAGAGAAGTGACCTTCGTGCTTCTATCGCTTCAGCGGAAATTCAGAGGGGAGAAAACAACGCACTCAAAGCTATGAGCCGTCGGCCCACATAGTCTGTGCTCCAAAGCAGATCGCTTTAAGGATGGAGCGCGCGAGACCGCGCGCAGCGGAAGTACAACGCCCCTGCTGCATCCCCTCCCCCGGTGCCATGATGCAATGCGCATGACGTAATACGGCGCGCTTCCTTCCCTTGGACACGCGAGATTGAGCCACCATTGTCAGCTTTAAGCACCGCTTACCAAGGATAAAACAACATGACCGTACCACCGTGCAGTTCTTACGGCCAATTACACTGCCCTAGCTTCGAGATCGGTGCGCTACGTGAAAGGTCAGACACGAATATATCCCGGTCAGTTCTCAAACAAAAGCTAAGCGCTTTCACTATTTGTCGTTTTTTTTCCGATGGGAGAAGCACTAAAATTGAGAGCAAGGTTTATTGTTGCGCTTGAATTCCTAGGACGGTAATCTAACCATACGTGTGCGTGACATGTTGCTGCGATGCAGCACGTAGGCTAACCTCTGCTTACCAAATAAAACATCTTAGCAGCCACCACGCGTCTCTGAAGCCAGCGGAGCGAGTTACGCCAGTAGTATTGGAGGCGTTGCACTCCTACGGTGCACGAGATGAGTCCGGAGGCTAACCGTGGACGTTAGTCAGCGTCCAGTGAACTATTACATGAACTTAATTTGGCGTTTACAGTTCACATCAGAGCATAGGAAGGGCAGCTCAGAAGGGATGCTGGTGTGCTTGTGGTGTTCTAAAAATAAGCGGGACGGCACGTTCACGTGGGGCAGAACGTCAAGCAACTGCTTATTCGCAGCCGAAACAGCGCCTCATGTGGTAAATGAGATGAGACAGAAGAAATACTGACATTGTTTTTAGCTTAAAGAGTACTCTGTCTACCTTCTCGCTACATATTTGGACGATTGCTGGAATCAATATTTCGTTTACTTTCTTTTTTTTTTCGCAAAACATTATGGGTTAAACGTACAGGTAACAATTGGCGTGATTTAGTAGAATTTACAGCCACGTATGTAGAAAGTTCCTTCTTTAACCTGACCGCGGAAATCTCAAGACATTCAACTACAAGCACTACTTCCATACCTACAGGGCTGTATGTCCTGTAGTCACGTAAAGTGATAAAGCAGCCATGTTTCAAGGTGAAGAGTCAGACAAACAACAAAGATTTTGTTACTTAGGTAACAAATTAGTGAGATTATAAACGCTCGCGTGAAGTTCCGTGTCGCAGTAAAGTATTTAAGACTCTCAAACAAATAAAATTTTGTAGAGATTTTTTCAAAATATTTATCATTAATAAATTCTTTCGGAAAACTTTGGCTAACGAATGCCTTCTTTAAGATTGTCAAGCTTGTGCAGTTCCACGTTTTCATATCTTCTAGCGCCTATACAACAAAACAGATATCCAGAAATGACGCTTAGCGAAACGGCAACACTTGTCTCGTGACAGTGAAGGTTAACGTGTGCAGTAAAGTGCTCCCTGCGTGGAAAGTGTCGCAGAAGTTTGAACGGTCTGAAATTGAGGACACTTAATCGAGACCTTTCCTTTTACTTTCTCGTATTTCCTTATTTAGGACTCATGCTTCATTTCGGTTCCGTTATCTTTACTTGTTCGTTATACTTTGTAGAAGGCCATTGGAATGATTCATAAAAAATTTATCGGGCCCTTGTGCTTCGCTGTCTTTCAAAGTGTTACTCATTGCCTTGTACGTTGCACTCCCCTGTTCCCGGAGAAAGTTTCGCACCAATTTTGCGGCTTCGACACGGACAAGGCACTTCAGGTCGTACGCGATTGATGGATGACCCCCAACTCGTTGTGAAGCAAGAAAATAAAAATATAGAAACGATGTTGTAGAGGAAGGGTGGTAGGTGGTAGGGTGAAGCCTGACGATCGGAGACAGCCTTCGGGGCAAGTGCTCCGGACATCAATCCCTACTTCCCTTCGCGCGTAACGCGAACAGAAATACGAGCAGCAACACATCCAATTTTCTTCCGGCTTGAAGAAGAAACGCGTGTCATTTCGCTTGATCGGCAGCTAAAGCGACGGCTTCACGACTAGCTGAAAAGCGAGAAACAATGAGAAGCGGTGGCTGCCTTTATTTTGTGCTGCGAAGGTCTGCGGAGTTCCGCGATATTGATTGCCTGACCGCGTCTGTCTGCTTCTTTGCTGCACAGCAAGAAGGACGAAGGCCAGGGACTTCAGCTTCGATCCACAATGAGTTACCCTTTGTGAAAAAAAGGCATATTTTCTGCCCTGCATAATCAACACAACCGGAAAGCAAGCCTATGCAGTCTATCTTGACAAAGATGTAAACCCATCTTCGTCGGGCTCTTCATACTTCTGTGCTTTAGTGCTACATGACAGGTCTTCTACCACATTGGGCCTTAGTTTACGTCGTGTGTGCTCTCCTGTGCACGTGGACACAAACGTGTATGTAGTGCGTAGTTCAATAGATTAGGCTTTGCTCGTACGACGTACGTTTAAAAAATATTATTGAACGCATCACAAAAGTTTTTCGATGGTCGGTATATCGATACAAGTCCACTACAAAAAGCAAACATTCTTAAACTGGTAATCGTTTGGTCACAAACAGTGGCAAGAAAGAGAAGAAGATTGAAAAAAAGTTATTCTGCGAATTGAGACGAAAGACGTGCTCAGGAGAAATGCTTGAGTGGCATACTTGGACAAATTAAAATGAAAAGAAATGAGCAACCGTCGAATTAAGTGGGCGCATGTTGGTGCAGTAGTTGTGTAACATGCAACATGTAATAGAGTATGTACGGCTCCAGCATAATTAATAAGAACGCGCTGAGAATGAGTATAACAAAGACAAACACTAACACACCTTTCGGAAACACGTTGAACACCTTTAGATTCCTGTTTGTGTGTTTTCTATACTTCTGCCCAAGCTTTTCTGCCCCAGTAATTCTACTGCTGGCTTCTCTTTCGTCACTTGGCATCCAAATGCCAAAAAGTAAATCCTTTCCTTCAGTTTACTTGGTACAAAGCTTATCTCTAGCTTTGTGTCATAGTTATTGTTATTATTAATAGTATTGCTAATATTGTTAATATTGTGAGTGCGCTCACCGTCGTCGTAGTTGTGCGCATAAGGTCACAATTTTTTTTTTTTTTAGAAAAAGAAATAAGCTCTTGTTTGCCAAGAACAAACCACTCGTTGCCTTCGGCATTTCCAGTTCCCGACGGACCAATAACTGTACTTCACAGAAGACATCGCAGAAACGCCGGAGATACGTATCGGTTGCGCTATGCCATTGAATCGTGAAGTGGTGCTAGAGGTAAATCCCTCGGGAACGACGTTTGAAAAGCATTTCTTTGCTTCAATGCCTTAACAATCGATATTTTTGTGGGGAAATAAAGTAAAATATCGTTAGACACAATAAAGATCTGACGCACGTACAAGCAGAAGAACGAGAGCGTGGTAGAGAGAGGCTCACTGTGGGAATGGCAGTAGCGGAGACAATGCCAAAATTGCCAAATAATGTGGTGTTGTAAAGGCGGCTACCTAAGATCGGAGTTGGGGCTGTTGTTGCGGTCTCGCGAGAACGAACGAAGGGTATAGAGCCGATATAACTTGAGAAACAGCTTTTGCCCCTTTATACTGCGTTTCGACCAAACACTGGAGGCGATATCTGTGGCGCCACCAAAGGCTGCGTATCTGGGGAGTGTGCTGCTAAGTTTTTCCAGAACGTTTTTCTTCCTTGAAGTGATTCTTTCGTACAAGGGTGTCCTACTTTTAATCCTCAACGAAATGAGGTTCGGGCCACACCCCCACAGCTACATCATTAGACAAGCTGCAGCTGCTATTCGCCGGCGAGCAGATAATGAAAGAATCCTATATATATTTGCTTGGCTTCCTTCTTTTGATTCGTAGTTATAAACTTGGCGCTACCTAATCGAATTGAGGCCTCTATATTTCAAAGCATAAAGGAAGGTCTACCGGCCATAGTACTACTGAGAAGAGTTACATCGCTATCATATTGTGCGGCTGATGGGCCATAGATGAAAATGAATTTGCTCGTGCGATATATTTATTGTGCCATGTAGCGCAAGTTAACGTCCCGAACGTTTGCAGTTTAAGGGTACTTGATTTTCTGCGCAATCACTGTTTATTAGATTATTCGACAAGAAATACGCGCAATGAATTTCAAACAATCTGAAGGAAACAGTCAACATTATATATATATATATATATATATATATATATATATATATATATATATATATATTATAAATTTGAAGTACTTCTCTGCATTTACGTTTATCTTGGAATGCATTTTCGCTCCCTGTTTCTTACGTCAACGCCGGCATACCACTGCGCTTGAAACTGCGTGCTTTGCGCACACCTCCAAGGCAAGTTTGATCAGGCATGGGTAACAAACTCCCTTCATGAGAGGGAGGCAGTGGAGGAATCAAAACATACAAATGCATCACATAATTAAGCGCCGATGCTTTCATTGCGTTCAGCAATATTTCATACTTTTGTCGAATCACATGATAAAACATAGTACCTTTATATACTTAACACTTTGATTGATGGCTAACGTTGGTGTAACTCGGACATACATCTAATGAATTGGGTGCGCCAAGGCTCTGCAACTGAACCAGGAGTGCGCGCAAATGCTGCAGCCTAACTAAGGGGTCCCACTGTGTGTCGGTTAACTCTAATAAAATGACTTGAAGAGTGAAAAATTAGCAAGCAGCACGTCGAGGCCTTTTTATATGCAACCTCCAATATTTATAGACAAAAAAAAGCTGTAGCTAATTTACATGTTTCTCACACCGACAGAACATTCAGAAAACGTTAATCAACACAAATCTTATTTTGCCGCTATCATTCCAAGATAAGGAGTTAAGATCCACCTAATCAAACGTTAAAATCAATTAAATTATGGGATTTTACGTGCCAATTGACCACGTTCTCATTATGAGGCACGCCGTAGTGACGGAGCCTAGAAATTTGAACCTCCTGGGGTTCTTTAACGTTCACCTAAATCTAAGTACACGGCTGTTTTTGCACTTCGCCTCCATCAAAATGGGATCGCCGCGGCCAGGATTCGATCGCGCAACCTCGTTCTTAGTAGCCCAAACCCGTACTAAAATGTGGTTTCCAGAGCACTGCCGCCGGCAGTTAAGCTACTTGGCCCCTTTCAACCAATAACTTTTGACGATGATTACAAAATGTGACAAGTAGGTTAAAATTCTAGTTGAACTCGGTTAAGGGAAAGCTGTCACTTCAATGGGTAATGCAATGTCGGTTAATGAAAATTCATCAGGGAAATCCGCTGCATCCGAAAAGTTGCCGGCCAGAGGCAAACCGCAAGCGCCACATTTTTTTTTTCTTTTGTGCTCGTTTTTATAGGCGACGACACCATTTCTTTCGCTAAACAATCCAGTTGGGCTTCCAAATACAAAGCTATACCATTCTTTCAAGACCCTCGTGTCGCAAGGGTCAAAAAGTTGTTTCAGGTAACACCGTGAAATGTAAGATATAGATGTAGCACATATATTTATTAGAAACACAAAGATGTTTTACTTTGGTTATTCGCTTGTCTGCCATCAGACACTTTCGCATCGTTGTATCTGCCCAGACAACCTTGAAATGCCGAATATTACGCGTCGTGTCTGATGTTTACTGAGTACGTGATTCTTACGGCGCCTGGTATACGGAACAGGTGAAGTGCATACACGCTATTCGCGCGACCGGAACGCTTTCTCTCGTGTTCATATGCCCGATAATGAGACAGTCAGCTGTAGCAGCGGCACTTTGCTTTATTGTAGCAACGCCTTTTCTTCATTTGCTCCTGACCATTCGAGCTACTGTCTACTTCTCCTTCGTTACTATATCGCAGCGAAATGAGTGCTCACCTACACTAATTCCTGCTTGCGTCTCTGTGACTTCTGCAGAACTATCGTCGCACGGAGAAAACACGGGGGAACGCCTATATAGCGACATAGCTGCGAACGTTTTGTTTCCCAGCAGCACTCGGTGATCCCTTTAGATTGCACGACGACGTGGCACCAGGGATTACGTCTGGGGATTACCGTCGGTACTGGCGGCGGGAACGACACGTTCGCTGACGCGTGTAAACGAAGGTATTCGCGCTTGCGATGCCGTTCCCTCGGTCTTTCCGCGGCGCATCTTTATTTATGACGTTATTTTGCATTTCCTCACGAAATTTGCCAACACATCTATTTGCTCGCGCTTTCCAGCGAATGCAAAAACGCCAGTTTCATCTTTCTCTCCTTATGGCGTAAGTTTGCTCATTTTTCAAAGCAGTCGCGTGATTTTATCCCCGGAGACAGCTAGGTTGAGACAGCACAAAGACACCTAGGTTTATGGGTAAGGTAAATACGTCAAAACTGTGGCATAGTTTCATCAGTTTGGTCGTTATTTCTTATTATACATCCAATTCTGACAACCTTCCGAACAACATTCCTCAAGGTGGCTCAATAAACATGATTAATTAAACCTTCAAGCTCATCAGCAGACACTCTTAATTTGAGCCCTCACATTAACTTACGCAAGGTGGATTTCTTGTATCAACAAATGCGTACCGTGCCTCTGGAATACAATTTTTTTAGTATATTTTGCTCCTACGAACAAAATTGTAAGGAATAGTTAGAAAGCCAGGCGTGGGTTAGCACACACGCACATACACAGAAAAAAAATAGAACTCCACTCAACCTGTGTTTATTATTGTGTAGGTACTACCATGGGGCGGTTCACGGTCTAGGTCGGCAGTGCTGACATCGCAATTTTCTACTTCGGCCGTTTTAGAAAACCCACTACAGTGTGGAAATGTTTCACTCTTATCTGCTCATGCTGCGGTCGGGGCGCCAACACTTTCGAAGTATTTAGTTTTTCTTTACCGCTCCTAAATTGTCGTCCGTCGTCATATGCAAGTACTTTTCTAACAGACCTTGGTTGGCCACGGCATTGCACAATTCCAAAGCCAGCTACTTAGTGCGACGTCAAAATTATGCAGTACTTTGTACACGGATGACTTTCTGTTTCATTCCTTTGCTGCGACAGCAAACTCAAGACTGGGTGTTCTTCACCCGTCTTTTTGTTCTTTCCGTTACTCCGTCATCGTCATACCCTCGTGAGGCCACCTCCTATTCCAGAGCTTAAGCTTCGTCATATGATAAAAAAAATCAGCACCTTGCCCTCCACCACCGGGAATCGAGCCAACGTCCTTGCAGCAATGTGTAGTCGAGAGCCGCACATGCTAATCACTGCGTTTTCACGAATATTTGGGCTACGGCAAATTCTGCAGCATTTCATGTTCCACAAAAACTTAGCAACGTTCTGTGCATATATTTCCCGCGCAACGAAGGAAAATAATGCAGCTAACAAGAACAGCGTTTTGTGGATCACAGACAAGAGGGTGGTCTTGAGGAGGTGGTGGTGTGCCACTGTGAAAGGCCTGCTGCTGCCACTAAAATTCACTCTTTTATTAAAAGCTAACATTTTTCTTGCCTCTTCACATCAGTCGCAGGCGCTGTGTCAATGAGCGAACAGCTATTGCCACTGGGTTTGTGCTACTCGATATGTGCTTCATGTTGTTTGTTTGTTTGTTCATTTGTTTGTTGTTGTTTCGGGATTGCTCATGTTTCCGGTGGTTAAGGGAAAACAGCCAAATAGAGGGGAATGAAATAGGAAATTTCTCAAAGAAAAACATAGTTTGCCCGAACAAGTAGCCTCTGTATATGCACCGAAACGCACCACTTGGGCCACAGGTATGTGCAAAAGGGCATGTGGACATTGTTGGCGAAACCCCTCAAATGAGCATGCGCCAATGTGACACAAAGGAAATCGACGCCTTAAACGTATTTACATATTTGCCGTGAATCAATATTCTTCTCTAAGAAACATCACACATCGCCTTCGTCCTCATAACAATGAGAGACAAAAGCTATGGGTGATGAGGACGTGCACGTGTCATCCAATATCGCTGCTACCTTGCTAACTCAAAAAGGCTTCGCGTCATTTAGATTCGAACATTGGAAAGGATTTGCATTTTTTTTTACTTCTCGCTGTGGCACTCATCTGCCGTTTGGAAATTTAATGCATGAAGACAGAACCATTTGTGCACCGCATCTATCGTTGACACGTGAGAACAACGAAATGACCCCCGTACGTTTCATAATACACAGCAAATAATCTCGGTTGCAAGGCATCGGGAGAACAGTGAGTCTCCTATTGCAACGAAGGCAATCACCGATCAGTCAAGGAAGAGGCGGGGCATTCGAGCCGAACACACGGGAAGCCAGCAGACGACAGTGGAGCAGCGAGGACGTCAGTGCGAATAAGCCGTCTCATCGAACGAGGAGTCAAGCGAATGACAGCGTGGCAGAGCAAAAAGGACAGTACCGGCCGTCGACCTCCTGCCGGATTGTGTGTCGAGTGGTACGACGTCGCTGGATGTTCATTCAGCGTAGTTGGAAAGGAGGCTGGCATTGCGGGGACACAAGTAGAAGTAGGCGACGCGTCGCTGCCTACTTGCGTCAACCTACGAGGTGCCAGTGTGATAATGACCTCAAGTCGGTGCCCTCAAGGTGCATGAATGCGCATGCGCAGGTTGCTGGGAGATGCTGCTGTGGATATACGAGGAAGCCACTTGCGACTTAGTGCTATTTACGATACATTGCGTATTAGATTAAAGCTTGGGATCATTTACGAAAGTAATCTTCTGGGCCAGCAGAAGTGCAGTCCACTATGCTAATCAAGAAGCTGCGAGCGTGCGCTTGGGATTGCAAATAACAATAACTTTTATTGCGACAGCAGTTAGGAGCTCAAAATCAGGTTTAGCCCACTATGATTGCCGTGACGACATGGCAACGTCAATGCCAAGTTGACTTACTGTGTCTTAGTCAGGAACCCTCCTCATTTCTCATTTTCCGCCTGGACATATGCCGAGCAAAAGCAAAACTTCCCCACCACTAGAGAAGGAACTCCTCTTCATTCGAGAATGTGACATTTGAAGCTGGAGGCTCGAACCGCTGCTCCGTCACTTTTCTTTGGCAATTAGCGATTCATCCAAAGCTTTTTCGCATCACGCCATCTTTCAGAGTTTCGCCGTCCGTGTATGTACGCATTTCAGAGGCTTCACCAGGGAATGTGTACTCCCTGCTTTTTCGAGGACACCGCATTAGAACTAATAAAATACCAGTGACGGCTCTGACATCCTGCTGCTGACGCCGTAAATCAGTTAATAACCGGCGCAACTAATAATATTAACCAATGAGGATGACGTGAGCGCACGTAAGGGCTTCCCAAAAGGACAAATCCGGAAAGCTAATTACAATGCGAAGCCTCCTTTGCCCATTCCTCCTTCTTTGTGGTGGAAGTTCAACCGAGTTGATGACTGGGCCATGGAGTATGTGCCACTGCGTGTGTGCTGCTGGGAATGTGCAACTAGACCCGTGCCGCTGGGTACGCGCCCATTCTAGACCAAGGCCCCAGAGAAGGTATAAGCTCACTGTGTATGTGGCGAAACAGAGAATCAGAAAAAGAGGAGCTTCATGAAATGTAGACGCAAAGATTGCGGACGCTATTGACGCGTTATAAAAAAAAATGTGTTTCGGTTAGCCTCAAGGTACTCGAACGGCGCCGTAGTGAGCCGCTTGCATCTAATATTTTTAAAGCGCCCTATATCTACGAAGAACTTTGTGGAAAACACGCTTTGTGACAAGAAGTCCAGTGAAGACAACGATAGAGGATAAGAATGCTAACTGCTGCCGCTTAGTTTAAATACCATCAAGAAAATCTGGAGGACGCTTAAGCTTCGCCTTTAAGAGTGGAACGCGATAACATTAAAAAATCCCTGACTGTTTGTCACGCTTCCCGGAAACCACAGCTTTCTTGTCGATGCGCGGAGGCGAGCGCCATCTGGATGGCATTGTTGCAAGAAACTGAGCGGGCCGCGCCGCTTTATGAATGGTTGAAATGCTGGGAAATGGGTGTGTGTTTGAGTTTCCACGTAACAGAGTTATGTTTTCAGGTACATTTAAATTACAGTACGACGCTATCACGTCTATACGTTGGGTTTAGGTTGTACTTAACGATCTTTCTGACGCATTTTGCTTTCGAAAATTCCCTTAGTTCAGTAACGCCTCTGTGCCACGCGGAGGGCCTGCGTGGTTGGGGCTAGGAATGATTTGTCGCGAAGCGACGTCTGACGCTGACACCAGATTTTTGGTGACACGGGGCCATTAATGCCATCCGGTTAATATGCGTGAGGTCCCGGACGCAACTTCTCACCATCGCAGTTCTGGAATATAGTGCCGAGGATGACGTCAGTTTTTCTTATTTACTGGGGCGGGTTACCAGCTACCACGGAGGAAGCAGAGCTTAGGGAAGGCCCCTGTATTGCCGGCCATGTTGGAGAGTGTTAGAATTACTGGAGACGCCAAGGGACGTAGCTCCTCACCTTGCTGGTGCACCAACATGACACCTCGGATGACGTCAGTGCAGGTCATGTATAACTGAGTATTGTGCGTATGCGTGCGTCAAACTATATTTATTTCGCAGTCAGATAGCTACGTAACGAGTCAAAATACCTGTCGCATATATGTAATTGATAATAGCAAATTGTCTATTACGCAGATTTAGGCCTATATGATTGTTGAAGTACACGCTTATACAGTAAAACTGTGTCACCGAGAGGTTAAACCGCGCATATGTTCTCGTAAACTAATACAAATTTATAAGACAATTTATCTGAACACGGAAGCAAGGTAAGCACCACCAAAAATCTA
The DNA here is from genome assembly GCF_038994185.2 of Dermacentor albipictus. Taxonomy (NCBI): domain Eukaryota; kingdom Metazoa; phylum Arthropoda; class Arachnida; order Ixodida; family Ixodidae; genus Dermacentor; species Dermacentor albipictus. The sequence goes on along the minus strand of NC_091824.1, from coordinate 86,536,884 downwards.
CTGATTTCAGCAGTGCATTTCTTGTGCAGATATATCCAAAAAAAAAGAAAAACATTCATTTTAACATTCAACGATAACTTTCCATATCTAGCGAAAAACATGAGTTAACTTCAATTAATTTGCGGGATATTACATTTCAGTTGTTTTAATATTTAAAGCATATACAGGTAGCCATGTTTCCAGACGTCTCTTCCAACCTCACGCTTTGCATGCAACATAACAGAAAATAGAATCTGCAGCAGCACGTGGCCGGTAATACCTGCGCGATCTTTTCTACGCAAGCGCGACGCTAATTGTTGTTTCAATAATGAACTCCCATTCAATATTTCATTTTCCTCTGAACACCATTAATTCACTGACTTACCTTCTTTAATTAAGTTTTCTGAGCACACTCGGCCGATGGCCTGCGCTCGTGTAGTCATTACTTTTTATTCGCCTCGTATACAAACTGCGTTACCCCGAATATCAAGAAAGGTCACGAGCGTGCAGAAAACGGAAATAAAGCTTTCCTCCCACGCACTAAGCATCAATGTATCTCGCACTTTTCACGAAAATAGTTTGTTAGTACGCTAGTGCTTCTCTGCGAGCTCAATTAATTTCCATTAATTTTTCTTCCTTCGAAACGGGGAAGAACTGCACGAGAGAAGGAAATGCTAACAATAAATTTGCCGGCTCCTTCGCGTTTACGTATAGCGACTTCGCTTGGTAGCTCCTCGCTCTCTGTTTAAATAAGGATAAAAAATGCGCGAAAGCGATGGAGGGCAGTCGCAACGAAACATTCGCTAAGCCTTTACTGAGAAACGCAGATGAACGTGAGTAAGGTGCCTTCACTTCGGCCGCTCTCTCCTGAGCCCATTAAGAGGGAGCTCGGTGCTTTAAGGAAAATGAAAAGTCGCTCACTCTGGAGGAAGTTACTCATAGCCGCATTACAGTTCTCGTCGTCCTCTAGTAAGCGCACCAAAGGAAGTTAATTCTTCCAGCTAAAGGACGTACCTTTGTTTGCCCTGCTACTGCTCGCACCTTTTTCCGAGAGATGGCCCATAGCCATTCACCAAAAACATACAGCGTGTGGTCAGCTGTTTTTGCTGTTTTACTCATAAAACCTTGGTTTCTTGTTTTTTCCTTCATTTTCTATAGATGACTCACTCGTATGTGTCGGAATGAGGAATGTGGCGTCACTGATTGTGATGATGGTTAAGGTATCGTATCAGTAGACTCTCAAAAACGTTTACACCCTTTGAGGCTTATCTTGTCTCACAACGATAATTGCCATCTGACTTGTTTGCGTTTCTTTTTTCTTAAAAACTCGGCTCGCCCTACGCTTTCCTGTCAAGAATGCGGCGTCAGGCTGATAACCCGCATGTCGTTCTCGAATCGGAAGCACCGGACTCGCAGCGTAAGAGAAAGGAAATGCGGGCAAGACAGACGACGGTTATTGTTGTAGGACAAGATGTGACACAAAGGGTACAAACTTTTTTTAGGAGTGTAGCCCGAAGGAGAGGCGCTTTGAGGCGTTTAAGAACTATGTCAAACTTTGCACTCTTCGTGCCACGTGGAAAAGTAACCACCACTGCAGCAAATGTGCACGACAGCGTATAAATTCAGCTGGAGATGCGCCACTGACGATGAACAGCGCGTTTCTACTAATAAACGCAGCCGAGCAGTTGCACCAAGCTCGAAAAAGGTTCTTCGCGAGGACTTCGCAAAGCGCGTGTCTTGTTTGACGATTGGTGTATACGGTGAGTGGCGTATATCAAGCACAAATACACAGCGTCTGCAGTAGAGAAGTGAACTTCTCTGGACCATTTATCACTAGCCTACCATATACCATGCTCATTCACGATGATAAACTTAATATTGTCTTCGACAAACCGAACCTACGTTTCCCGTTAATTTCTGACAACCTCCTTCAAGAATTTCACCGTGACTGTTACCCCTCAATTAAAGCTTTACCAACTCGCAATTTGTGTTATACACGCACTCCGGTCTGCCTGCTGGTCGCTTATAAGAAATCCGCGCGCATGGCGTCTCTTACGTGCGCTATTACGCCGCGTGTTCGGAACTTTTGAGCTTCTACAGCATGACTACGATGGTCGTAACGAGAACCTGAGCCGGAAGCAAAGGTGGAGGGGGGTGGCTTATCAGCAGAGCGACGCCGGGTTGAACCCAGGGTTAACAATCATAGCCCGCACTAGGGGCGCCACGTCAATGGCACTGCCGCTCTGCCCTCCGACCGATCATTATCGGCCGCTGCTCGTCGCGACCAGGCCTTCAGTGGTGCTAGTTTAAATGGCCGTGGGTGACGGCGCGTTGATGTGCTCGTAAAGCCGACGTGGAATCGGTGCTGAAACTCCGATGACAGAGGGGAGGGACTCGTCGACTGATCTGGTTTCTGTTTTTCTACTTCTTCTTTTCTTTTTGTTTTGTGCGAGAACACGCGTGCTTTAGCTTGATACTCATTTTCTATGTAGCGGTTGCAGGCTACTGCGACATAAATGCGTGAATAAAGCATGTTCGATGAAACTGCTTAAAGGCCACAAATTTGATGCACGTTTCTTTTTGCCTCTATAGATTATTTTTATCTATTGCGAAAAAAAAAGTGTTTCACTACGCACTGCTCCCTCACGTGTATTTTTGCGGCAATTACTTGCTGGACGCGTGCTTTTTCTAATATACAAAAAAAAATCGAAATATAACGATTTCGCGACTGCAATTAATCCTAAAGGGTTAACAGCGAACACAAACGGCGACAGAGTGAAGAACAACAGGACACAGCGCACAAACGCCTTCAGTCACGCTCTCACAAAAAAAAAAAAAGAAGAAGAAATGTAATACCTGGATGACGCTTTGTAAAGGGCAGAGGGTGATGAGAGTCCGATTTTTTTATTTCTTTTTTTTGTATTTAGCTTTATTACCTATCCCATTGGCCGTTTCAGCATATATATGTGTTGCTCCTTCAAATAAGATACCAGTTGTAGTTTAGCGCTGTGTCCTGTTGTTCTTCACACTGTCGCCGTTCATGTGCCCTGTTAGCCCATTAAGATGCTTTACCAACTAGCCCACCAAGCCATCCTTGTTAACAGCAAATAATAAGCCACAATTACCACGTTATTTTTGTGTTTTGTTGCGTGTGCTCCTATATTTGCTCCATGGAGCCAAATCTAAAAGAAAAACATTCTTTTAAGGAAGCTAAAATATTTTCCTGGTAATACGTCTAGCGTGCTAGTTGAGATGAGGATGGCGATGTAGTGACTGACCAGGTAATACGTTGTACATATGTACACAACGTACACAAGCACGCACAGTAACAGACAAGTAGCTCGTGCGCTCGAGGCCAGCACCCTCATGAAGACTAAGTGCTCCTTACAATTATTCCTAAATCATTACTAGAACTGCTACAGCGTGCCAGAACATAATGCAGCTACAAGCTGCTGCTGTCTGAATTAAAAGCACATATGAGAATATGTCTTGAGAACGCAAATTCCGTGATTTTGAGATGGAAGTATCCACCATATTTTTTAATAACGCGCGTTCAAACGCAAAAAAATGAAGAAAAAAAGAAGAAAATGTGATTTAAACCATTGCATACAATACAGTAAATGAAGAGCAGTTATCACGCCAAATGCATTTTCAGCAAGTAATAGTTAGGATACCTAGTTAAACACCTGTAGTCACGCCTTGCAAGGGTGCGCACAGAACTTGACGAAACGCGCGAAGAAATTGACAAAACACGTAAAGAAATTGACAGCTTTGCAGGTGAGATTGCTGCTCAAGTAGGACATAACGTTCTCAGCAAACTGGAGCATTAAACAGTGATAACGGCGCAGGAACTACGTACTTATTGCGTAAAAAGGTACTGTGTAGAAATCCAAGTACTCAATTATTCAAAGTCTAGCATTTAGAACATGGTGCATCGGTGCATTTTTTTTCCGCATAGGAAATAATATGCTAAAGATGGGGGGGGGGGGCAACAAAATATGTATAATTTTATTCTACATATGTTTCGGTACAGTTAGCAGAAAACTACCATTGAGAATTCAACTTTGTCTTGATTTCTTTGGCAGCGACACTCGTGTTAATAAACCTAGCTCAAATTGAATACATTAGAGCACTTTTGCACATGATGGAGGTAAAATGAAGCACATGATAATTTATCGGAGCTCGTATTGTTACTATAAGGTGCCTTTTCTCAAACACCTTACTTTCATACGTTGTGTTCACTTTCTTGTGCTTGCAAGAGATCTTTGCTTCAATATCAGACCAAAAGCACTATTTTATTATCTTAAAGCTTGTGTCTCAGGCATCTCTGTGGATAAAGAGAGAGAGAGGGAGAGAGAGAGAGACAGCTCTTTATTAGAAAGCAGAGCGGCTGGCCGGCTTACGTTTACCTACGTCATACTAATGAGACGCACGGTATGAAAAACACTGCAGCAAGATAGGCAGAACACCAGAATATAAGATTTAAAAACATATAAATACAGACGTGTAAGTCTAGCAGTTTCAACGGCATCCTCGTCATTGTTATCGAGTGTCATAGGTAAATTAGGGCAGCCGATCTTTGTGCAAAGTGCTTTGCGGTATTTTTGGAGTATATGTATACAGTGAAGTGGACGCGCGTATGAAGCGGTTAATTGATGTTCCGGCGGGGGTCCGGCCTTCTGATGGAGGTCGGACCCCGGCCGAAACGTCAATAAACCACTTCATACGTGCGCCTACTTCACTGTGAATATTTACCCGGATACAGAATCGCTGTGTTCTGGTATATATATATATATATATATATATATATATATATATATATATATATATATATATATATATATATATATATATATATATATATATATGTATGTATTTATATATGTTTAAGTTTATTCATGTGATTGAAGTTCTCCACAGAAAAAGTAACTCTGGGAATTGCCCGGTCTTCAACATTGGCAACTCTAGCAGATACCATAGTCAAAGACTGGGGAGGGACCTCCAAATTGAAGCTGAATTGCCCATGCAAGTGTGAACCAACTCCAGCTGAAAATGTTTTGCTACTCCTATTGCGTACTAGTTCTACTCCCTCCGCAACAAGGGCCACACATGCGCCATCTCACTTTGAGTGCCGAATAGTTGTCGTAACGCAGCACGTTGGTGGACAGGCACGCATACCGCGCTTTGTGAATGACGACTGTCGTCGCGAAACTGAAACTTATCGACGTCGGCACGATGGCCGTCGCCTGCACCTCCGGTGATGGCAACGGGACTCAGTAGGGAACGGCACTAACACATTTGGCACTTCTATCATTTCAGTTTTACTGAACACCATTCTCCTACGCTCTATGGAATTCGAGTCCGCTGCGTTGAACATTGACTGCGCGTGTGAACACGATCACCTAGTCTCTCCTTTTCGTTGTGTCATCTTTTGCTTGGTTTCATCTTTACCCTTTAGCTTTATCATATCACAACAGTTAATCTCAGTTGTGATGTGTACTTCGAAGAGAGGCCAAACACCCAACGCTCATCGTATGTCTTTGTCAGAGCAGTGGTTCATGATTAACGCGAAGTGGCTCAGTAGCTATGCAATTTTACTACTGAGTACAGGGAAGAAATTCTGCAAGAGTACACCTAGGTTACACGTCCATTTCGTCTGCTGTTGAAGTTCTGATTGGCTGGGCTGCGCTGCACGTCCGCAGCAGCGAGGCGCCACAGCCAGTCAGCGCTTCAGCAGCAGTCGAAATCGACATGTCCACTATAGGTGGACTCTCGCAGAATTCCTTCCTAGGTCGCGTAGCAGATTGCAAACCACTGGCGCGTTAGTGTGATGGGAAAGGAAGAAAAGATAACTTCTGTACTGAGCTACAACATCACCTGTTAGAATCTGCATATGATCGTGGTTAGCAAAAGAATGCGAACACGGCGAATAAGTTAAAGGAATGCGGGTAGCGCACAAATAAAGAAATTACAATTTCAAATTAGTTTCCTTAGCAGGTACATTTACATTCGTCTTATTTTAGGAAAAACAACATTATGAATAAATCTAGCTGATCAATCAAAAAAATAATTGACGATGGTCTATGTGCAGATTCAGTCTTCATCGACCTAACAAAGGCATTCGACTGCTTAAACTATTGTATCCTTATTTCTATGCTTCAGGCTGTCGGTGTATGTGATCCTGCCCTCTCACTATTAAAAAGCTACTTATCTATCAGAGTTCAAGTTTTGTTTGTGTCTAATGCCTATTCCAGGCAACAAACCACTAACGCTGGTGTCCCTCAAGGAGCCTTCTTAGGATTGCTAATGTTGTTGATTTAACTTAATCAGCTACCTAACTGTTTGTCTTCTATTAAGTGCATTCTGTACGCTGATGATTCTACCATATTTGCCTCTGATAGAGCCATGTCAGTTCTCATTCACAAGCTAAATACTGATTTAGAAAATGTTTTAGGTTGGTGTAATGATAACTTATTTATTAATGCCAAAAATACTAAATTGATTGTATTTTTCTCACATCAACAACATTCGGCATCCTTCCCTTCTTCAACTTTTGGCTCACACTCTCTCCCTCCCACTCCGTGCTCATCTTTCCTTTTCTCTTCTCTGTAACTTGAAATATAAAGGTCACATTTCTCACATAAGAAAGAAAATAGCATACAATTTTGGCGTTCTTATTAAAACTCGTCCCTACTTTTCACGTGACACATTATTCTCGCTATACCACTCATTCATTCACTCTCATAATAACTGCGGCATAATAGGCTGGGGTAACACTAATAACACTCACTTGGCATCCGTCGATATAATCGAAAACCACTCCCTAAGAATTATTACAAGCAGTTCACGCTTTGAAAATGGAAAATTACTACTACATGAAAACAACATCCTAACCATTTCCGAACGCACCAAGTGTGATCTAGGGATACTATTGTAGAAATATATGACTAAGCAACTACCACCAATCTGCTTCTAACCTTGTAACCTGATAGCTCATAGTCGCACTACATTTACACTCAATTGTAATTTTCTTCTACCCAAAGCACGTACCAACGTTGGCGAACAGCCTGTGGAATTTTCTTCGATATCTCTTTGGAATACTCTACCACCCATAATCAAAAATGCAATACATTTATACCAATTTAAAAGAGAACTAATAGCATTCATAATACGTACTTACCGATAATGTCCGTTTCGTTCTAATTTTATTCTGTCTTTAATACTGTCGTGCTGCTAACAAGTGTTGTTATTACTCGTGTGCTATAAGCATGTAATGTCGTTGAGCGGAAATACGAGTGGGAAGAAACGGAGTAGACAGGACAGATGCCCCCTTAAAAAATTACTCAACGACACTACATCATGCACCAACTGGCCCAACACTCTACGTTTCTCCTATAAACATGTTTCAATAGTACTCTTAGCCCTCAGCTGTGTTACTGTTGCTTTAGACATTGTATACCATCATAAGTGTCTTTAACAGGGTGCCCTGATACAGTCTTTGAATATGGGACCTCCTTATGTATAATACACACACTTAATATTTCTAAAAGAAACGTGGGAGACAATGTACATATTCGCCTTAATATGATGAGCTCCCATGAACTCCTGCGCATACGACTCGAATTTAACGTGGAGCACTACAAATAGACGGCATTCATCATTTTATTAACTTATTGGTTCATGCTGGTGAATCAACATTGAACAAAGGAAGCTTTTTCCACGAGTAAAGCTCTCCGTTCAGAAATTGATTGCCTTACTTTCCGCATGAAGCTTAGCGCTACTCTAAATGACTAATACACTAATACACTAATATTCACTTGAACAGCAGCGAATCTGCACCTAGAGTTTCTTAATATTCTGTAAGCAATGCAAGATTATTGGAGTACGGTCAAGCATGACTGTCCACGCTAAAGCACACTTTACCATAATCTAAACGTTATAACGTTCCAGATGTGCTTCGCGTTACACCATTCCACTTCACTTTGATGGCGAGTATTCAATAAACACACAAAGCATAACCGTTTCTTACCAACGAAAGAAACCAGAGGGTGTAATCTGAGCTGATGTGCAAGTAAAATTACACTATTTTGGCATGTACGCTCCTGTTATTTGTAAAACTTAATCAGACAAAAAGTGCACCGAAGAGCATCTCCTTGTCGCTTCCGCGGGGCACCCCAGTATAGCGTATTCGAGGTGGCAGCTATACACGCGAAAAGCGTCCCTTATTGCCTTTATGGCCTGCTATATTATTGTTCCTTAAACTTCAATCGTTCGTCAATAAAACTACACAGCTTTCTCAGTCATCACTCGACCCTTTAGATTATTCCTAATGCCCGCATGGCGGCTGCTCAATGGAATATAAAGAACCACTAGCCTCTTGGCGCGCTTTTGTGAAGCTAATCATACTTGAACAACACAGTATTGGTTATATACCTACATAGGTGGACAACATGGACCATTATGTTTATTATCCTTTAGCAGAGATTTAAAGCACCGTGCGTCCAAATAAATTCCAAAGGGATGATTTAAATGCGCGAAAGCCAAAATATAAATGTTAAAATAATAACGGTAGGGAAACAGGCATGCAAATAAAACATGTTTATTTATTTATTTATTTATTTATTTATTTATTTATTTATTTATTTATTTATTTATTTATGTTTGAGCAGATTGGTTGTTTAAGTTCTTTTGCATCGAAAAAAGGACTTAGTCGGAGGCATAATGTTGAAAACTTCTCCAGTTAGGCCTCCCATACCAATACCTACCTACTTAAGAAATATCCGAATTAGTTGTAGAATTGTTCGCTACTCATCGACTCAACGGTGTCCATATATGCAAAAGAAGGAGGCGGTAATTACTGAGGCTACATTTGTCAGAGAATCTTGTAAGTACATGACGGAGTTCATGTACCCTAGCACTATTCCTATTCGACAATTAACTGACGGTTTGTTGCATCAGGGCCTTTGGAATGATATTGCACATTTTGCATACTTGCTCTTGGATGGTGAGCAATACGGTGGTTAATACGCTCTTACCTGGGGCCGGTAGCTGTTAGTGTGTCGAATTACTTCGGACTTTAGCTTTTTTTTTTATTTAAGTTAACACCAAGTAGACGGTGTCGTGCAATGGTGAGCTTGTTTATATGACTTTCCCCTCACGAAACTCTTCGCATTGCTTTTCTTTTTCTTTGCAATAGGACAGAGCAGAGAAAATCTGTTTTAGCAGAGAAGAGTAATACTTAAGGAACATATCTTTCAAGTTTCCTTTTTCTTCAGAGAGAGAAAACGTTAATGATAGGAAAGATGAGGAGGTTGGTCTGTGAACCTTCTGTCCGGCCCGCTACTCCACAAATAGGCTAATGGTTAGGGAGAGACAGGGAAAGAAAGAGGGAGAAAGGAAGTGACAATGCAAAACTACAGTGAATGTTGGTGGTCAGTTCAATGCGTTGTATATGCACATGGTCTACAGTTAGTAAAGAGGCACGACACATGCTGTCTCGCGCTTATTCAATACTAATAGAGTAGTAGGGAGTCCGCATTTCCATAGGCGAATGCACAAGGAAACTGACTAAGCATAACGACACATTGTGCGTATACTCGGTACAGGGGTGACGTACACGAACACTTTACACATAGGCATGCGTCACAGGGGCTGTCCAAAAATCGTATTTGAGGGCCTTTATATAGCAGCAAGCACTGGTTAGAAAGGTTCAAATATATTGAATTGCTGTCCTAGAAACAAGTGTGCTCACACCGGCGAGTAGGATTCGCAAGGCTCTAAAGTCCTTGAGCATCGCCTTGATTTGTTCGTCCGACGAAGGAGATACAGGTTTATTGTGTAGCGGCTGCGCTTCTCCGCCATGAACTTGTGGGGACATGGACGGCCACACTGCAGAATATTTGTCTTCAATGTTTAAATCACCTGTAGGTTGCTGTAGTTGTGGCAAAGAATGCCTCATAACGTAATGCCACGCCTGAAGCTTGATTACCTGCTTAAAGATTCACAAGCGTGCTAGCAGTTTCTTAAGGTGGTAGCGGCCACACTTGGTCTGTTGCGTGTGCGTTGATTGCTGCTGTATCACTTCAGGTGCAGCGAAAGATGAGAAAGGTCATCGGGATTAATCATTACGCCTACCCTTTCGGTGCGTGTAGCATTGCGCTGAAGAGCCGCACAGCTTCTGCGTAGACGTAACCAGTTCTCAGCTCAGCGGATTACTGTGTCTTCGCTAGGCTCTTCGCTGCTCGGCCTAGAAGCGTCAGTTATCGACGTTTCTTACTGTGGCGCCTGCGTACTCACTGTAACGCCTGTTTGCGTTCGGGCACATTGGGGACAATTCATTGAATAATTGACAACCTGATAACAGAACGTTACATTAGCCTCGCACTGCAATTTTACGATTGACACGGACTTGTAAACTTCTGGATATTTTTTGGACATCAGGAGTCCGTTTTTGCACGCAGTCTTCTAAGGAAGTGCCTATGCAAGGCGCTACATTGATCTTGTGCTTCACACTAGAACTCCACAAACGCGTACACTGAGCTATTGGGTTTAGCGCATGGTTTAAAACGAGAGCACGGTATTCTCCCGGCTTACTAAAACGCTGTTAAGGGGTCATTCTCTTTTTTCTTTTATAGCACCGCTGTCTTAAATCAGCAAGGCTTCGCTGCTTGTGCCTGCACTCACGTAATCTAACATAATCTAAAGTAATCTAACGGGACCTCGAGGAAGAGTACGCAGGATCGATGCAACGGGCTTTCCGCTCGCTTTTAGTCAAAGTGCAGATTATACTGTCAGTGTGTACTATGACCCGTGATAATGGCCCTGGACCGGTAGGTAACGGGAGCCATGCACTGAGTTCTTTGTCGTCGCGGCGCGTGTGTGCCCTGAGCCTCACGTCGTCGGGTTTCGGGCCTAATGGAAACGAATGTGGAGGCGTAGAAGTACCAGAAGCGTTAGGGTTAGCAAACTAGTTGTCCGCGGGCTTCCATTTCCTGTTATTCCTAAGCTTTACTTCCTCTTCCTACGATGTTTCGGTGCACCCTTCTCTAAAACATCTTCATGAGTTGTTGCTGGCCCTTGAAGCAAGGCAGTGCTTAGAAATTGAGTTCGGTCCAATGAGGTTATTGCGGAGAACTTCACGATTGTGACCACGTGAGCGAAGTCACCCCCATGTTTATATATAGGAATAAGGCGGGGCTGTCGTAATCAGGACTGACCTTTGTTCTTTTTTTCTTTTTCTCTTTGCTCATGGAGTGCTGGTATCGCAGTGACAGAGCTGTTTGGCGAGATTTCTTTCTTCATATTTTTAGCAAGAAAACGGTAGCGAGAGCATGGCTCGCCGCTATTCTTGACTCTGTGGCATTACCTCAAACAACGAGTTGGGTTCTCCAATAGGGCGCTTTATCTCAAAAATATAACAGGGATAAATGAATATATATATATATATATATATATATATATATATATATATATATATATATATATATATATATATATATATATATATATATACTAAACGTAGCTATGTGGCAAAACTAACCATGCGGTCATGTGACTGTCGAGAACATTGTAGAACTCACAGCAGAAACCAGCGGTGTTCCGCACAGCTGCCCGTTCATCCTGTACTATTTACTACGTATTACTTCCGGAACAGCGGCGGCTGCCTGTTCTTTCCCTTCCAGGGAGCTCTCCCACTCCCTGTCGACATGGCTTGGCGTACGGTGACAGAATAAATCTGGAGCCAGCGAACAAGCGGATGCTGACGAGGAAAACATGACGCGACCACTTGCGACGCACTGATCCTTTGTCTACTGAACATTTGCTGGGTCGAAAAAGTCTTCGAAATGAACTTGTTTTTGCTTGAAATTAGGAATATTGTGTGCAGAGGTTTCTCCCCTGCGCAAGTACATAATCCTATACGCCAGAGTCTAAGGAAGTGTATTTGTTCCCTGACCCCAACATTACTAAAACTAAACATTGGAAGTAGACGCAGTTACAGGAGCGCAGAATCTAAGTGGAAAAAGATAAGGTTGCCAGACGAGCTTTTGAAGACACCAATCGTGGTTGTCTCTTAGCGGGTCTCAAAGGATACGGCGAACACTGATAATGTATTTTGCGGACAGTTGCAATCGGTGACGATTTACACCTCTAGGTAGCCCGAAAAACGCACTACTCTTTTATAAGGTATTCTCGCTTTCTAGTCGTTTAGTGTTTAGTGTTTAGCGCCCAACGTAATGACGAAGTAAATTTGGCGCCCACCGGCATTGAAGCGCTGGGTCACCACAGCAGACATCAAGTAGATAACGCAAGCTGCTGGCGGGGCCGGACCGACGGTGACCTCGGAGATGTGACGAAAGGGGGGGGGGGGCGACATCGAAGAGACAGACGCTCTTCTTCCAGCCAGTTTCAGTTTCAAGGAGCCTGCCAAGAGGAACTAATTCTTCGCGTAGCTTCCACATGACCTCCACTAGTCAAAATTTGTTCGTTGGTATAAGTAGCGTCGAGGACGGCTCCAAAAGTACTCTTTCTCATATATATTAATGATTTGCCTGCTAACATATGTTCTAACATCCGCATATTCGCTGATGACTGCGTTATCTACCGGCCTATTACTAACACCGATGACATTTTGTTTCTTCAGTCTGACATTCAGCACGTACTAACCTGGTGTAATTCATGGCTAATGTCCTTAAATGTGAAAAAAACATCTCTGCTATCATTCCACCGACGTCACTCACAACCATCTTCAAAATACCTAATTGGGAATGCAGAAATCGCTTCAGTATCAACTTATAAGTATTTAGGCATCCATTTGACATCTGATCTAAATTGGTCTTTTCATATTTCACAGATTACTAACGAGGCAAATCGCGTCCTTGGTTACTTTCGACGAACCCTGCGACTAGCACCCCCATCAGTGAAATCCCTTGCTTACTTAACACTAATCCGCCCCAAATTAGAGTATGCATGCGCGATCTGGGACCCTCATCAAAATAACCTTTCTATTACTCTTGAATCTGTACAAAATCGCTCAGCTCGTTTCATTTTCTCCGCCTATTCCTACCATGTAAGTGTAACTGAACTAAAACGTAATGCTCATCTCACAACTTTAGCTAACCGCCGGAAAATTTCCAGATTGTGTCTGTTTCAAAAATTCTTTTATCATCCATCTCTGAACTCCATTATCAGCCCCGCCCATCGCATTTCAAGTCGCACAAACCACGGGAAGGCCGTCTACCCGCCCCCTGCTCGCACTTCTGCGCATCTGTCATCATTTTTCGTCCATACAGCAAGGGACTGGAATGACCTGCCAAACGCCATCGTTGATCAGATCGACTCATCGTCATTCAGATCATCCGTAGAAGAAATGTACTGCTGAAATTCCACCCCCTCATGTAATACCCCTTCAATGGGGCCTTTGAGGTACTAATAAATAAATAAATAAATAAATAAATTTGCTGTAGCCACCTATTGTTGATAATTAGAAAGTTAATTACAGTAACTTCGTTCATTACATACGTAATTGCGGAAATTGCTCTGCATCTAGAGGTGGTGAATACGTGCATTCGTATGGTAATCATAATGCTACCATGATTTATATTTTTCTAATTTTAAAAATTTGGTGCAGTTAAACAAAGCACCCCTTCTTTGCCCAGGAACAGCACTGTGCGGCATCTGGCGTTACATTAATAATCTGGGGCGTGGGAAGTGTTGTCATTAAATGTATATGTCCTGGCACAAACTAAATGACAGCGGCATTTTCGCACGAGCAGGGCAATTACTGCAAGTGTGTTTCGGGAAATGGCGTGTTCCCTTCCACCCTTCTAATACAGCGCTTTGCTTCCGCTTTCCAAAAGCTCACATGCCCGTTGGGACCGCGTACAGGGAATCATTCAGCTGATCCGACTGAAGCGGAACGGTTCGCTGAAGTGAACCAGCAATGCTTTTGGGGCGGAATGGGGCAGGATACGAAACATTGGTGACACACCTGTTTCACTTATTCTAGGTTTTCTTTTCATGTAAGCACGCCGTATAGCAGTAGCACTTGTCATAACGGTGTTTTCCTTCAATAACAATCGGTATGGGCAACCTTAATACATTTGTTCGGTCCCGAAAGTGCTTGCTTTTTAATTGTACAACTTACCTACGATAAGTAAACTTTTAGGATTTCAATTATCTTAAAGGACGGGACGTGTCGGGCGCTTTGTCATGCCACGAGTTTAATGAGAATGAAGTAATAGCTGTGCGTAAACCTGCAAGGTGGAGAGAAGTAATTAATAAAAGGATAATGAGACATTCACCCTATCTAGCAATGGTGAGGCAATTGCTACGGGGGAAACCCGTACGTGTTCCTCGAAACAAAAGCCTCGCAGTTTAAGAAAACATTTTTCTGGTCATTCAACTGCTTCAGCTTCCAGGCTTTTCTTCTGACAAACTCGTATGAGTTTCCTTTGTAACAGGTGACTGAAGTTTGTAGAAGTTCGTAGAAGTTGAAGCAGCAGATGGAAGGGCGAAGTTGAACTTATCAACAACTCGAAGCATAGGCAAGAGTTTGAAGTAATAGTTCCGCGGAAACCCGCAAGGTGGAAAGAACTAATTAGTAAAGAGAAAATGAGACATCCACCCACTCATAGCAACTGCTACAAAGGAAACCCATACGGGTTTCTTTAAAGAAAAACCTCGTAGCTGAAGCAGTTGCAAGACCAGGAGGAATTTTTCTTCAAGTGCGAGTCTTTTCTTTCGAGAAACCCATACGGGTTTTCTTTGTAGCAATGGCTACAATTGGGTGGATGTCTCACTTTTTCTTTATCAGTTGAATGAGAAAAAATCGTACTACGCGTGTTGAGATATTTTTATTTCATATGTGTATGCATGGGCTATGACAGATTATGAAAGGGAGATAAATAGCAACTTTATTTACAAACGGCCAGTTGTCCTAGCCGTCGGTGAGAGAGCGCCAGTGAAGCGTTTAACACTCGGGTTAAAAACAGCAGGAAAACGCTGGTTGACAGGATAAGGTAAACGAGACAACGCAGTCCTGCACCTGTCGTTTTCTGAATGCTATGCACAGAATATAAACACAGCTCTGCTTTATTTCATCGTCTGGCACGTTCGCGCTGTTTGGCTCCGACATGTACCAGCACGCCCGAGTCAACACTGCTTCCAATGTGTTGTGCTTCATAAAAAAGGCGCGAGTCGCAAAGATAAAACACTGCTGGTGCATGAGTAGTGCTGGCATTACGGTAAGTGTCGCAATGAAGCAAGACAATGTGATCATGAATTTACTACACTGGTTAACTATGTTTGCTGCACTAGAAACGAACGGCTGTTACTAGATGAGGTAGCGTAAACTCATTCTCGGCTTAATGTATTCGGCATATTTTGTTTTACGGAGTTCTTATAGGCGGTGTTATAGCGAAGTCAATAGGCTTTATCTGTAAGACAAAAAGCAGAGTTAGCTGCGGCTGAGAAACCCTAGGACGCAATGTTTTTTTTTTTTTTTTAAGTTTTGCAAGCAGTATGAGCTACGCTAAAATTAGCGTAGGAAACACAACCGACACCAATATTTCATTGTGTGTACTAAACCATCGTTTTTAAATAATTGCAATAAATTGAACAATTACAAACCTAATCACTCGTTACCAACTAATTCAAGAAAACAGGACAAATATCAGAAGGTTCCTGAGGGCGCTCCTTGCAACATAACATTGGGTGAATCCTTATAGAAGGTTGGCATTTTTGACATGGGGAGTGATGTCTAGGAAAACCTGTGTAAAAGCCAAAATTTTCACACATTATGCATCCCATGCAAATAACTTTCTCTCACAAGAGGTGTCTCTGAGGGAAAGCATTTTCTCCAGCGGAAAAAGAATGCTTTAGAATACGACGGCACATGTCCAGTGGCATAGCGACATACCCAGTTGTGAATACCCAGTGGCAAGTACCCACAGACACGTAGCTAACGGCACATACTCACTGGAACCGTAGATTTCACTATATCCGGTTTGGCCCAGGACTGCGCACGGTGCAAATGGCGCAAACCTAAACAACCAGCTAAGGAAATCAGAATATATGTACTGAAAGACTGCAAACAAATTACGAAAAGTGTATGGGCACAGGAAACAAAAAGAGACGAAAGGAAGAGGAAGGCAGGGAAGTGTACCAGAGGAGAAAATCTAGGTCACTACCCTGTGCTGAGGCAAGGGCAGGGCGAGGCAGAAAGAAGAGGTGAAAGCAGACAGAGTACAGACACGCCATCACAGCCGGTCACGATCACCTCAGACTATCACTGCAGAGCACCTCGTGCAGCCCAAAGACCACAAATTTAGGCTATAGCCATTTGTGCTCTTCTTATTATTATTTTTACATAGTATAATGAGATGCTGGCGTCAACAAATGGTATCGCCTACTCTTTTTGATATGGCCAGGTGACACGAAAATCGATCGCACAATATCACAAAAGTAGAAAAGCTTGTTGTCTCTTCGAATTGTACCAGTGCCGCAGTCGCCTTCTGCTGTGCTGGTTTATGAGGTCGACATTACATAATCTTTAGTTCTGACAATGGCGCACGGTTCTTTGTGAACGTCCTTTATGCAGTGTACAGTGAGGATAGCTCCGGACTTTGCCAAGGTTGATCACAGGCCGTCGTTGTCCCCATGAGAAATAGACATACTTCGCGTAAATACTGGTTGCGAAGAGAGGCGTTTTTCGAGAGAAACGCAAGTGTTTTTTATAAGCTATTGAAAAATTGCTGGTTTTCAAGCACTGTTTTTTTTTGCGAGTTATTGTTAGAAAGCGAGCGTCACCACCTTCTCCATCAACCGAATCGTAGTAATCGTATTGGTACAGCCACGGCTGAACAGTTCCTGCGCAAGCTGTTGTACAAAATCACTTCTATACAACAGTACCATGTAATATACGTGGGAGCCGGAACAAGGCGTTTAAAAAAAGCATCCGTATCTTCACCCGAGCCATCTCGAAGGCCCGGCGGGATACAGTCATGGTCTAAAGCACACGTTGGATATCATATAGCGACGAACGGTGAGTGACTCTGAATGCTGGTCGCCAAGACAGGCAGTGAGCCAAGCAGGAGTTACTTGCCCGCGCAAGACGTACGACAAAAGCAGCCGAGAAGATTTGCCCGAAATTGAATCCTGATCCCCCTTTTTTTTACTAGCAGCCTGTAAGAGGAGCCCGGGAAAACTTCGACCCATTGTGCCTGAGATTTCGGGCTCGGGTTACATTTTGATCCCACTGCCGTTGCATGGCAGTTCTCTATATTGCATTTCTTTTTTGTTCAGTGTGTACCATATGTGTTTGAAAGAAAGTATTTCATGGCGAACGATGGATTTCACGTCGATGAGCGAGTCCACTGCAGCGTTCTGAGCTTAAGCTGCAGCTCAGCGTTGGCAGATGCTTAGAGTTGTCTCAAACTATCCCTATTGGGCGTTTGTTATGTCTGTAGAAATCACTACTGCCTCAGACAGTGTTTCGAGAAAACAGTTAGACCAGACAAGAAACAACGTTTCCATTCGGGCAGATTTATAAATGTCATTTCTTCCGCCCGACTTTAGTGAATCGTCGCGCAATAGTCCTAGACGGATAAATTTGTACGTAGAAATGGTCCCGAATGTGCAACAAGCGCTCTTGGTAAAATGGTCCTATGACTGAATTAGTGATCGTATTATGCTCGCAAGGAGCGTCGATCAGCTGACTCCCAAGGAATCCGCAGTCAATGCGTGGTGAAATGCTGCGTGAGAGGCAGCGCCCACCTTGTACATTATTTCTTCCCACTCCTACGTTTGACGCGACAACAAGTCTCTACCTTTTCTTTAAATTATTCGTCTCACAGAGGTTTCACAGTTTCGTGAAATGATACTAACGCAATAAAAAAAATGCATGGGATTGATTTAGCTTCCATCGAAAGTTGTTCTGCCGATGAACGCAGCCTTCCACACTGAATATTTCTATTTCAAACGTATAGAAAAGAAAACTCCAATGCCAAAAAGAACAACGCCAGTGACTTCTTTCTTCTCTTTACTCAATGACTGTGGTCAGCAGTGGCTAGGCAGCGACTACACGATACATTAGGGACCCCTACTTGAGTGAAAATCCTACGTGATCGCTGTCTTGGTCAACGAAGTGTCGTTGGCACGAAATCGCTATTGTATCGTGCTCAAGCCGCCATCGTGAGTGTCACCATCCTGCCGGCGCCATCATACTATCGTCTTTCTCGCAAATGTGGCGTCGCTATAGGGCATCTGTTGCTATCTTTGTAATCATGCGTTTATTTTATTAACGTTTGCTATTGGGAAATAGTTGATGACGCATCCTTATTTTTCACTGCGCTTCGTACGTACTTTAAGACGAAGCTTCAGGTCAATGGCTCCTATAAAATACACGGGAAAGGAGAAATCGTATTGCACGACAAACGCTGGATCAAAGTTGACGAGGTTTGTTGCATACGAAAGAAAAACTAAAATATTTAGTGATTCTCGGTAGCGAATACTTTTTATCTTTGCTGCCTATAATTTTATTTGAAAAATGTTGCAAATCGCAAATTTTCAGAAAACAAATGCATGAAATGTATAACTGTGTAGCTCCGCAATGAAAGTCGATATCACAATTTTCTAAATTGCATCTAATACTACTTCGATAGCGGAAAAATTCACATAATATACATGGCTCTAAAATAGGCCACTAATATGTGAGCAGGACTTTTTTGAAACCCTTGTAAACAATGTAAGGAATTCCGGCAAGATATAGCTTCATATATCAAGTTTGTACGCTTTGAATGCTCTAAGAGATGCAGTTTACAGAACGGCTATATATCTCCTTGGTGCTGAGCTAGAAATTTGTAAACTTCCAGCGTCCATTTATTCAAACTTACCAGTTTTCTCAAATTTCTTTTTAAAAAACCTAAAACTATACATCTAAATTGCGCTTCCAACCGTCAACAGAAGATAAAGTCTTTTGTGTCAATCGCAAAACATGTCATTAAAATGCGCCCACTGGTTATCTCAGAAAAACGTTTTGGCGTTTTAGATGTATTTGAATAAACGGCATCGGAGTTAGGACCAAGCTAAAGCTTCATTTAAACATTCCCACGCAAATTTCATCGTATGGGCGTTTTCATGTCATTGGGCATTTCGTTAATGTGTCTTTTTACATTCAGTGCATGAACAAAAGGGACGGACGTGCTGGTGCAAGAATGAGCAAAACTGTCACGTTTATTAGCACCCAACTGCTCTTCAGAATAATGAAGAATGGCGTTTTAGATTCCTTAATACCATTAGTGTTTATAAGTATTAGCCGGGTTATATATATGTGTTCAGCATTAAAATTCTCTGTCATAAAATCAAGAAATTCTAAACGCTTTTTGTTGATCTTTTTAAACGTTTCTGTTAAATTGAAGAACTCAGTACCTACTAGGCGTTATTTCTGTATTATAAGCACGGCAAACGTTCACCATTATCGGCATAAAACGTGAGGTTCCGTAAGGATCCCCATATTAGTAATAAATTATGCTTCAACTAAATATATGGATTAGCATTAGGTAAGATAAGGTTCTGATGGCTATGAGCTAATTTATGACTGGAAGCAAAAGTATTAACTACGTGCAATTTCTGTAGTGCTAGCAGTGAAAACATTCGCAATCATCGATATGAAAACACAAGGGTTCGTAAGGATGACCATGTCAGTACTTAATTAACCTCAACTAAAATATTGATTAGGGTTGCATAACGCGATAACTAAACAACGCATATGAGCCAACTTATGACTGGAAGCAAATTCTCGTACTTTTCAGAGAAAAAAGAATCTACACATGGCTAACACACCATCTTAACGATAGCATGTTGTATTCAACGAAAAGGAGCATCTTGTTGTGTGGTTTGGTGTCAGCTGAACATTCATGTTTTGACGCCAAAAATAACGAGAGCGGGTACAGAGAGCTAGGTGATAGGAGAAACAACTCGGGTGGGGGGGAGGGGGGGACTGTTTTGTATTAGTTGGGGTAATGAACCATGCGTCTTTATTATATAAAAGAAAACTTCATATCGATCAAAACAAACGTAGTGAAACCAAATTAGTTTGGTACAATCGTTAGAAGGACTACAGTGTTGCTACTAAATTTAATAAGATGGCAATCTTGTTCGCGTTTACTTCAGTAGCATTGTCAAGGGGATGGTACGCGCATATTCATAGAAGCGTAATCAATTAAAAGTGTTTGCGCTACCTCCGCTTTTGGTGAAGTTATTTACGGCAGAATTGAGAGATTAAAACGGCGCACAGGCCCACAGCAGCATTCTTGCGGCTCTCTCGTCGCCCGCGGGCAGTATAAATTGAATTCTGTTAAGAGAAATTGGATCAAAGAGAGCGCGGGGTCTCTTTTGCATAAATGGGTAAGCGGAAGCACAATTCACAGATGAGATAAACTAGCGCCTCCGTATTTGAATAATCTTCCTTCTTTTTTAAGCTTACAGCTTCGTAAATGTTTGTTGGTGTGCCTACAACTAGCGTTTGCGTTCCTTTGTGGTTGTTTTTTTTTTTAGTATCGCTTTGTTAGAGGTTATAAGAACGGAGAACGCGTAGTGGAGCATCGAAGAAAATGAAATGTAATTGCATGTTTTGTTTCTGGGAAGGAAGGAAAAATTGGAACTTCGAGGGAAGACCGATCCCCCAGAGTGGGTACGTGCCAGTATTTCCCAAGGAACTACTACTACTAACGCTACTACTATGACCATTTCCACAGTAGAATGCTTCGGCTTATGAACTCAACAAGCTTACATCTTTCTGAACGATCCTGGCGACTCACTGGATATGACGTTTTGCTTATTTGCACACCACATGCACCCTACACTGACTTTGCACTCCTTCTTCTTATAGTGATACAGGCAGTTTTTCAGCCCTAGTTTAATATAGGCTTCTGTTGTGTTTTTACTCAAAGTTGCGTATGTAGCAGCAGTCATTATACCACAGTTACTTCTCGTAATTGCAGTATGTGTAGGTCTATAACTGCTCGTAGACTACAGCACTGGCCAAGAGCCTCATGTGTAGTGGATCCCCTTTAAACCTGAGATGGAGAACTCCACTTCGCTCTGACATTTTAATTTCACTGTTACTTTTTGCATACAATCAATCCTCAACGCCTGAATTTTTTTATTGTTAACGCTGGCATTGGTGACTCCCTGCCTGGGAACTCAAGGATGTTCTTGTTGATTAAGAAATAACAAAAGTGACCACGACATACTTAGGAATGGTCCACCCCAATTGGCGCTAAGTGATTATATAACTCCAAGAGCAATTCTTTATGGGGTGTGTCATACAGAGAAAGAGAAAGAGCGCATAAAGCAAAAGTATTTAGGTTAACCACATGTAGGGTCTCCTGATACTTTCCCAGAAAAAGCAGGACATGAAGATAAAGGCAGACGTAGAGATTCGGAACACTGACGTTATGCTCGCACTAGATACGCACGTGCTGATAAGAGAGATTTTAGCAGCGTAGAAGGACTAGAAGTAGGTGCATCCTGTTTGTTAACCGGCACACCACAGAAGCTATGAAGGCGTGTAAAGAAGATGCGCAGAAAAAGAATGCGAACACTACAGTGACATAGCCCCAATGAGGCACCACTGGTCACAAAGAGAGACTGTAGGCTCCTTTAAAATGGCAGAATATAGCCCACATACTTTATATACTCGTAGCCCGCCGGGTAAAGCAAACCGTCAAGATGTACTTGCTCAACGCAGAAGATTTATTATGTCGCGAAGTGGACAGAGATGGCGCTAGTCCATCTTCCCAGTGACAATTCATTAGGATATGTGATTATAGGGTCTCGTGTAATAAAAGTAACATTTAATTATCAGGCACGCCGTAATGAAGGATTCCTGATTACCCGTGACCACCTGGGGTTCTTGACCGTGCATCCGTTGCACTGTGCGCGAGTATTTTTACATTCCGCAGCTATCGCCAAATTATTTTAGCGTAATTAGTTGATCTCATCTTACGCTACAATTACAACCACGCTCGAAGCCAAAAACATTTGATGGCATTATCAATGCAGAAACGTGCGAAATCGGCCTAGTTGGTTCAGCATGGCTAATGAAGGCAAACATCACTGAATATGAAGTTAAACAAGAAAGAATAGGCACCACAGTGCCCTGTCCAACAAATGGAGGGTTTTACTGCGAAGAAAGTGATTAAAAGTATAACCAACCAACATGTGAACGCAAGAAAAAATTATCAGGTAAGAACGCGAGGACATGACTCGTAAGAAAAACTAAGCAGTAACGTTGCTTAGCCAAAGATTAACGAAATATGCGTGACATTGTGCATTGCTCATTTTAAGGGGCGGAGTCAAAGTATTTTTTTTAATGCACGGCTTTCTTATCTTCATGATTGCATTGCGCTTAGTGTTACACTGATGGGAAGAACTAACCCTCAAATTGTTGATACTGATAGAAAGCATGCTTATACAGAAGGTTATGGGAGGGGGGGGGGTAATGGGGTGAAAGATAACATATGACTAGGCGGCGGCATGTGATGATGCCGTGCACCGGAACAACAGCGTTCACTTGCACCTTTTGGCTGGGTAACCTCCCTGCCTTGCCTCTTCACCCCCCTCTCTCTCTCTCTCTGTCTCGCCCTAGCAAACTCGACCTCAGCTTCGATGGGCATGATAGACTGAGAGTTATGCGCTTCTGTTTTTCTTTTGCTATCGCAAGTGCTTGATCGAAAGTGCTATCGCAAGGGAGGTGTCTGACTAGTGCCTTATTCTGAAGTAAGAATTTGTATCAATATCTAGCGATGCGCTTTTCTTGTGCACTGCGGCAGGATTTATTATCACAATGCTCTGCTTTATTGCGAATGACCGTGTACGCGTACAAAGTTTTAAAGCCCTTGACCAAAGAAAAAAGCATCGCTGCGAAACGAACTGGACTTTATTATGCACATAAGAACAGGCCCTTGCAAGAACGAGACGGTTTATTTTGAACCGTAGCTTGCTGACTGGCGCTGTGGAAGGGGGCTAACGATATGCGCATACACGGAAGTCGATACATGTAGTTCTTGATTTATGGTCCTGGTTCAGCTGAAACCATCTTTATAGAATGAATTTTATATTTTGCCGAGCGTTAAAGAACTACAAGAGCTTGCCCAATCTGCGAGATTGAAATTCTAAGAATGCGTATACGGTATGAGCGTTTTCTTTCGCCAGTAAACAAGAATACATTTGGCTGAGCACACTAGGATGATCTTGAGCGATGGCTGCAAACTTTTGTGACAGGAATAGGTTTCGGGCACTTTCTTGTGATACGGCCATTATATTCATTGATAAATTGATCTAGTGGATGTCGCTTGTAGAAGATTTGGCTGCTGTAATATTGATGGCTATCACATATATATTGCAGGAAATAAAAGACAACTTGTGTCTCACAAGTTTTTTGGAGATGACCAGTCTGTTCCAGAAATATTCGAGAAATTTTAGCACTATACGTAGACTGCTAATAAATACTGATAACGACGAAGAGAATTCCGATACTAAAATTTAGTAGAGCTCAATGTGTAAAAGGAAAGCCAACTCCCTACCTAAAGCATACAGCTTGGTTGAAGTAATAAATTAGATAACAGGGAATGTGTGCGTTATTTCGCTTGACCATATAATATTTTGAAAAAGAACTTTAATGTAACCATATAAGTACTTTTTCCCCTACCACCCCATCGTGATTGTCTTGTGTCCGTGTGTGTCCGTGTGTCCGTGTGTGTGTCCGTGTGTGTGTGCGTGTGTGTGCGTGTGTGTGCGTGTGTGTGCGTGTGTGTGCGTGTGTGTGTGTGTGTGTGTGTGTGTGCGTGCGTGCGTGCGTGTGTGTGTGTGTGTGTGTGTGTGTGTGTGTGTGTGTGTGTGTGTGTGTGTGTGTGTGTGCGTGTGTGTGTGTGTGTGTGTGCGCGCGTGTGTGTGTCCTGTCCTGCACGTTCTGCGTTTTATGAAATCTCACTTTATTACATGATTTTCGGAACTCATTCAAAGGAAAATGCGATACCAATGGTTCTTAATGATTTGATTTGTACCGTAATGATGGAGGTCACGGAGATTATCTCGTAAGTGACATTGGTCACTTGACGTAGAACATGGCAAGAGATCTAGCAGCACGGAAAAAGTTTCTCGGAGAGCCCAACTCTTTGGCAAGGGGACCAAATTAGTACGAAAGAGCTTGGGGAAAAGTATGTGTCTCGATGGCAGCGATTGTAAGCGTGCCGTTGACTTTCCTCCCATGCCAACAAACGAAGATGGGCAAGATGGCACGCATGATCAGCACGGGCATAGCGTCGAGGCATACTCGGTCCTCGAATCCCGTACCAAGGGGAGTGAAGCGTCCAGTGGTAATAGAAGGTCACGAACGAAGAGCAAGTAAAAGAGGGAATACCAAGCAGTATCGTGGCGTGATGAATTGTAGGCGAACACGGCATAGGGCCCCGCCACATCCCAGTCCTTGTGTTCGGGTGAAACGTATTTCGATAACATGTCAGTATTAGTCCGATTAAGTCTCTCAGTAAGGCCGTTGGTCTGGGGATGATAGAAGGTAGCCAGTTTGTGCTTGGTATAACATAAGCGTAGGATATCGGCGATCAGTTGATAGAGGAAAGTGCGGCCGTGGTCAGTAACTAGCTGTCGCGGAGCGCCATGCACTAAAATGATATCCCGGAGGAGGAAATCTGCAACATTGGTTGCGCTGCTCGTGGGAAGTGCCCGAGTGATGGCATAGCGCGTCGCGTAATCAGTAGCGACCGCAATCCACCTGTAGCTGGAGCTGGAATTGGGGAAAAAGCCAAGGAAATCTAAATCCACGCGAAAGAATGGCTGTGGTGGAATGTCGATCGGCTGTAAGTACCCGGCCGACAGCATTGCTGGCTTTTTCTGACTTGACAGGGCTTGAAAGCAGCTACATAGAGCCATGAGGAGCGTGTGGGGCTGGGCCAGTAGAAGCGGCGGCGCACGCGGTCGTATGAGTGAGCAACCCCAAGGTGTGCGGCAGTCGGGGCGTCATGAAGCTCCGTAAGCACGGTTGAGCGGAGGTGATGAGTAATGAGAAAGAGCGGGGGAAGACTGTCAGGATGAAAACCACGTCGGTACAGCATCCTGTCGTTGAGGACGAACCACCTTAACGATGGGTCAGTGGGAGCAGATTCTATTCGGTCAATGAGGGTCCTGAAGGTAGCGTCATGGCGGTGCTCGTTGGTCATGTCCAAAAACGGGGAACTAGAACACTTGCGTAAACGTCCGTGTTGGCGTTAGCGGGCGTAGCTGTGTAATGGTACAAGCAGTCGGCGTCCTGGGGCGCTATAACGTAAAACTATTCCAAACTTTTATATTCCAATTCTGCAATCAGCCATCCGCGATTAGTCGAAAACTTTTTTGGACCACTCCTTCTTCATTTGCCTGTCACGCGACCTCACGAAAACCGCGATAGCTCCTCATCTGATATGGCTTGTGCTCAATGATTATGCATGATTTGACCAAACAAACGAAAAATAGTTATTTCCGATTCGATGCCTTTTCGCCATAGGCCCTCGGGTATCGGTCAAAAGTTTTCGGGCTTCACCCACTTCACCTGCCTCTCACGCGACGTCGTGAAACCGCAAGAACTCACCGCGTCAGAGTGACGTCTACGCGTTAAAGATGCATATATATGCCGAACAAAACTGAACTTTTTCTGAATAGCCGCAGGCTGCCCCGTTCCGAAAGGAATAAAAGATGGTTGCCGCCGATTGTTCAAGCACTGGGTCTCGCACCAGCCGGTGCGAGACCCAGTGCATATAATAAATGTTTTTGCGTGGCCGTGTAACGTTTTCGAGCACTTTCAGCACTTTTACCACCTCGTTCTGCCAACTCTTCTTTGCTGATGGTTCGTTTTAGCGCTGTTCTTAAGTTTTGATTGCATGCCGCCGCGATTGTCGACAAGCCACCGCAAGCTTATAAGGGAAAGCGGACCAGTCCCAGACTGCGGCACCACCCTCTTCATCGGGTAATCGATTTTCAGTGCAGTGGCTCGGCCCCATCGAATCCCTCTCCACTTGAGCGTACTCCTCGCCTCTTGTGAGACAATTAGATAAGACAAGGCGCTCAGTGTAGGTAATGTTAGTCGTTTTGCAAAGAAACAAAAGTGACCGCCTATGAACGAGGAGAGCGTTTGATTGGTCTGTTGAGAGAACCTTGCGGGTCACCACCCGATTCTTGCGTTGGCGGTTACGCAAACTAGACGCCAGGACATTGGAATAAGAAGACATTGGAGTAGTTTTACGTTATAAGGCCCCTGGTATAGGCGACCTGACCTATACACCACAGAATAGGAATGCTCTTGTAGTCGCAAAGCCCATCGTCCAAGCCTCCCTCTGGGGTCTTTTAAGGGCGAAAGCCAACAGAGGGCGGGGTGGTCCGTTGCAATAGAAATGGGCTGGCTGTATAACTAGAGGGGGGGGTGGGGGTATTTCGCTACTGTCAACACAAGGGTCAAACATCCGCGCTTGGTAATAGAGTAATTCCGCTCTGCAGGTAACAAAAGGCGGCTTGCGTGCGCGATGACACGTTCATGGCCGTGTTGACCGCGTGCCATGATGGCACCGATTCCGTGGCCACTGGCATCGGTGGGCACCTCTGTAGGGGCCGAAGTAGCGAAGTATCCTAGGATCGGTGGGGTGCACGGTGAACATGGTGGTAAGGCGAAAAAAAAAGGTGTCGGCCTGAGAGGTTCCCCATAAAAAAACGGCACACTTTTCTTCATGAGATCTGCTAGAGGATGTGCTACGGTGGCAACATCTTTAACAAAGCGGCCGAAGTAAGAGCAAAGGCACACGAAACTTCGAACATCTTTTGCGGACTGTGGAACGGGAAGCTCTTTCACGGCGCGAATTTTTTCCGGGTCCAATCGGATGCCGCTCGCCTTGACGACATGTCCAAAGACAGTAATGTCACGGAGTCCGAAGTTACATCTCTGGGAGTTGAGCTGTAGACCGGCCCTGCTCCTATGCATCGGCCCTATCGCAGTCCACCTTACAGTGCCCGTCATCCCCACATTGCCCGGACATTATTTACACACACACACACACACATATATATATATATATATATATATATATATATATATATATATATATATATATATATATATATATATATATATATATATGGCTGAAGGCTGTATATATATATATATATATATATATATATATACAGTTTGATGATGTGCACTTTCGGCTTCAGGGAGCCGCTTTACATTTAGCACTCTTATGCTCAGCTGTGAACGATTTAATGACATTTTTCGGTTAATTAGTGATCATAAATGAGAGAAAGTTGCTTTCAATGTATCCAAACATTACCATTGCAAAGTGGACAACTGGGAAAGGATTCGGGATTTCAAGACAAGGGACTATAACATTGGACACAAGATAAATAAAACGGACGGCATAGAGTTCATTTTTTCCTTTTTGTAGCTATTACATGCATGCACATTACGCCGGCCTTTTAAAATCAAGTCATCAGGTACGCGTCTGTTCGAGGAAAGCATATGTCGCCTTGAAGAAGACAAGTCCACTTGTCGAAACGTTGGCTTCTGCTTTCACCTTGTTTTCGTTTTGCTCATCGTCTTGTAATTGCTCGAAACATGATGACTGCATTTCTGAAGATACGTTTTCCAGCGAGCTACTCTTCTACCTTTCTAACGCCTGATGTCGCGTTCGTTAGACACTCCTGACGTCGATGACACTGCACAGTAGGCTGTAGTACTAACGAGTCTTTTTTACTCTTTACAAGACTTGCTCTGCTTACTGACTTGCTTATTGGCAGCAAATATACCGCTGGTTCTTCCAAAAAGTTTAATTGTTGCATGAACGTCGAGTAAGGTAGAAGAAATCCGTGAAGCAATCAGACTTTTCGCAACAACACGCAGAGCAGGCCTTCATGCAAGAACAAGAAAGAAAGAAAGAAAGAAAGGAAGAAAGAAAGAAAGAAAGAAAGAAAGAAAGAAAGAAGGAGAGAAAGAAAGCAAGAAAGAAAGAAAGAAAGAAAGAAAGAAGGAAAGAAAGAAAGGAAGAAAGAAAGAAAGAAAGAAAGAAAGAAAGAAAGAAAGAAAGAAGGAAAGAAAGAAAGGAAGAAAGAAAGAAAGAAAGAAAGAAAGAAAGAAAGAAAGAAAGAAGAAAGAAAGAAAGAAAGAAAGAAAGAAAGAAAGAAAGAAAGAAAGAAAGAAAGAAAGAAAACGAATAGCTCTACAGCGTCTACAGCGACGAACACTCTAATAAGACACCGAACGAACGAGTTATCGGTCGCTGCATCAAACAGCGACAATATAAACGAAGACAAAATATCAAAAGTCATTCGTGAAGTAGGCAATTTACAAATCTCTCCAACGAGTTGCGAAAATCGAGAGACGCTGAAACAAAGCGCCGAAACAAAGTAAATGACACTGATCCGACATCTCGGCTCCATTGATGAACGGTGGCTCATGTAACAATCCCCTCTTATTTTCGCAGTGTGCGACGCTTTCCATTGTCGCAATCTGCGACCAGTCTTTTGAATCCGTGTGTATTTTTTTTTGTTTTCTTTTCCTTTTGTAAAACACGTTCTACTTGCAGTGCAGAATGCTTGACGTCTAACATTTCAAATCAAACACGGCTGGCCGACTTTAGGGCCTGTACGACATCAGGCTTTAGAGCTGAACCCTTTAAATGGCTCTTCGCTGTCTCCCAGAGAGCTGAACACACGGCCGCTTTATTTCAGATTTCCTCCTGGCTCTACCTAAAGCCCCGACAACGGCGTGAAAGAACGTCTACCGGCTCCTTTTCTTTAATATTTGAGTTTATTTCTAGGCAAGCGTTCTGTCTCGAAATTTCAGTTTGATGGTTTATGTTCTTTCTTTTCCCTAACACTGCAAGTTTAAAAAAAGGTAATAGATCTAATATTGGCATCACTTTCCTAAACGTAAAATACGCTAAGAGGAAAAATAAATTTCATGGTTGCCTTATTTTTTTTTTCTATGCGAACCTGCTGTGCATACCATTGATAATGTTATTATTACCCACGAGTGAATATGTTGTTCTGAAAATTAGTAGCTAACCAATTAGGCCGGGTTGGGTTATGTAGGGCCAGGGTGGCCATGCAAACGCTGCGCCGGTCGCCTAACAGTTGGCGCCAACGTGCCACCGATTTGATCATATTTAAACATAGCCAGGTCAGAGCAGCAATCACCACGCACTATGACTGTTAGCCAGGGAAATGTATGGCTGAAGATATGCCGCTGGCGTCAGCACCGGATTACCGCCGTATCAATGCCTCATTAATCCCATATTTTGTCGTACCAAGGTGCAGTGTTCTGCAGAGCACCTAGGTGCAAAGGGAACGTTGAAAATCCCCGATGCTGATAAGCCGCGCCAAGGTCGAGCCAAATAGGTCGCAAAGCCTCGGGTGTAAGACGTTTGAAAGCCAATTGCCACCGACTTTAGCGAATGTGGTTATGGGAGTAGCGATTGACGCCTGTGGATGTAAGGAGGGAATAAACATTGGGAAACAAAAAAAGCGTTCTTTAATTGAAACAATATGCAGTTTAATTCATCCACGGAAAATAATATTGCAAATCAATTTTCTTGCACGCGTGCGGAGCAAACAAAAGACAACTCTATTTTACGTGATCATGATCAATAAAGACGTATCTTTAAGCTCCAACTTTAAAGGAGGCATTGACGCCGCTATCACTTGCAATGCAACGCAGGTCTTGAAGTGTGCAAAAAGTGTGCTTGTAAAGCTCCCCTGTTACAATACTTCCCCATACAAGTTGCGTGGTACTGCGTGTAAACATTTGTCTGAATTTGGTGACGTGGGTGGTTTCATCCTTCCTAACCTGTTCAATCAAAAGCAGAGAGCTGCGACTGCTAAATAATTGTTTCATTTGGCTGTTTTGATGTTGCGACAATCACTCTACATCCAATGCTTCCGTCGGCCTCCGAAAAAGATAGTATGTTCTGTGCATATGTGGAATGGCGACAACCGCACGGCTGACCCTTTGCTGCATCGCTTTGCGCGCTGAAAGCTCGAAGCACTCATCGAGACGAATTGCAGGGCATGAGAACATACAGCTCAATGGCAGGTCACTAAAACAAGTTTCGCACCTTTGACAGCTAAGTGTCGTCACTGATGTTTTTAACGGATATGGCGTCACATTATTTTGTCTTCCACCGGAAGTGTTCCCACGTCACACAGACGGCGCTAAGCCCCATAAATCACGAAAGAAGCGTCATGTTTTGAACGTATGTCTTTCTATAGAAGCTTCGCTACCAGTTAGATGTACCTTGGCCGTGCCATGAATGACTGCTGCATTGCGCAGCAGCTACATGTTGCGGGAACAAATCTTGGAATGTTGTTGCCTTCGAACTATATGCGCAGTCGAATTACGCGCACAGCGCGGATTACGCACATGGAATGCCTATTCGCTCCCCCCTCCCCTCCTTCTTCTTCTGCCGGCGATAGCTCCCTCAAAGTGGCGGAAACCATGCATTAGCACTCAGCATCAAAAGCAGGGTGCAAATCCTTCCCCGCCACCACTTTTTTTTTTCGTTCTAATAAAAAAGATGCGACCTTCACCGCTTTCATATTTCATTTACTTTTTTATAAAGTTTTGACAAATTTCTGCCATATACACAATGTTTTTCGTAGCCGCCGATGCGGCGACGTTCACAACAGCACTGTGCCCCGTAATATGAAATTTTCTGCATATTGTGCACCGAGACGACGAAGCGAGTTTACAGACACCCAAAAAGTGCGCCGCATAATATGAAACGCAGATAAAGGAAAACCGTGTTCATTCTTTCAAGTTAAATATAGAGCGTCGAAGTCATCAACAGTTGAAAGCAAAATCCAAAAACGCCCTTTGGCACCGCCATGCAAGGCCCTAATGATGATGATTACTGGAGTTTATTGGCGCAAGGGCAAGGATCCAGACGTTTTGAATGATGAGATGACACTTCGTTTTCTAGCAATCTTTAATGCACTGATACAACGGAACGCTTGAGCACCTACTGCTTGAATGCGCTATACACTAATCTCTGGACGTTATAGGCCGCCGCAGCAGTGCTCGTATTACGCATTTGATTCGTTAATATTGCACATAGCCTTGACCGACAAAACTATGCTCCGAGCCTTCGTGCCCAGCTCGGGGACACTTAAGCGGAACGTATGGCACTTGCCGTTATAATGGACAACATTACAGAGTTGATTGTGACTGTGTGCTGCTGTGCAAGTTCGTGTAACTTAATTTTGCACGAAGTGCGCTTGATGATTTATTGTTTCTGAAATGTCGTGATTCAACTCTATATGAGGCTCACCAATCTGTGCTAGAATTCTGTCAACCACTGGACTAGACCCTTGTCTGTTATGCTCGTACCCTTCGTGTGACTGTATAATGTGCTGTGGTGTGAATTCCTGTTATCTTTTCCTTCCGTTATTGTCTTGACATTCTGGTTTTCTTTTTTTTTTCTGAGCTCCAAGCGGGTGGGCGTGGTGTCGATTTTAGGAAACAAATGCTAGCCCACTTCTCTTTTTTCTCTTTCTCTCGTATAGGTATATATTATTACTGTACTGGTAATCGCGCTACCATACCAACTAACATATTACGGTGTTCTACATTTGAAATATAATGTACCCTATTAGTTGCTTGAAGCTGTCTGTGGAGGAGTCGTTGATATCATGTGCTTGATGTCCGCTACTACTTCTCGCAAAGTAAAACAGTGCATATCAGAATGAAACGGGCTCAAAGAAACAATGACTAATAAAATAAAATGTAAACGAAAGTTGGATCACGCTCAGGCACTGTTCGCACAAAGCCCAAGTAACCATATTGATTGTCACAGAAAACACATATATCGCAACAGGTAAGAACAGTTAAAAAAGAAGGAAAGTCAAATAAGGTTAAAATTGAATAACCAACGGAAGAAGTATTAGCGGGAGAACTGTGTCACGCTTTGTGTCACTACTTAGTTAGAAAGTTGAAAAAGGTACTATTACTGTTACACATAAACAGTAGCTTGAAGCCTTACTAACGTTCATAAAACGCATCAAAAGTTGACGTTTATGTATAGTCTCATACAAACTCTATGCACTGCAATAAACTAGGCACATAATTTAAAAAAATATGTAGGATTACAAGTCTCCCACACAATGGAAACTAGAAGGCTCATTCTACATGTTAATGACGACATAACATACGCAATACGCTTTGAATTTCTAAGTAGTAATAGAAACGCCTAGTTAAGGAATACCTTTTTACAGCGCGCGATGAATTAAGAAGCGTCCCAGATGGATGGCTGGCAAAAAAACAAAAGTTTGCTGCGAGTTCTGCAGCTGCAATGAGCCATCGTGGCAGGATTTTCAACTTTCATCTAGACTCCTTTAACTCGAACACAAAATGAAGCCTCTCCTTTCTCGTATGCGCTTCCTCTATGAAGTACATTTTAGCTTGTCTAAAGTGACACGCAAATCTTACACTTCTCAGCTGTGCAGCCGGCGGCAGCAGTTTATTTTGCCGTACATCATGTAGCTATGTTCGCAGGAGCTCAGGAAATAATAATAATACTAAATGCATTGAGGTACAACATATCCCTACTACAGAAGGCGAATACAAAAAAGTAAAAGAAAATCTGAAAGGCACGGATACAATACGGGAGGCTACAGAACCAGTGTGCGAAAAGAAAAATATCTGCATGCGTAAAATGCATAGATAAAATGAAAACGTAAATCACTGGCTACCAACGTGCATCGAACATGCGTCTGTATGCTATGTTACGGCAAGAAGACCCAAGGTGGCTGCGGAGAGGAGCGAAAGGCTATTCGACCGGCCGCTGTTGGTGAAACATTGTGTGCAAACCGTGCCTGCAGCCGACCGCTTTCCATTTCCGGCTTTCTCCGCGAGATGGCTCTCGTGCCATTGGGAAGCCATTCTTAGCCTCCAGGCGTACTCCACCCGCTCCCAATTCTTTCCTTTCCGGGCTTCCTCCAGGGGCGTATGGGGCCCGTGCCCCGCGCAGGCCGTCAGCCGGCTTCACGCAGAGACGACTTCGGAGGCGCGTAGTTTTATCCAGAGTGAATCCCAGCCATGCCGAGCAGCGAAGAACGTCCCGTCGAGAATTGACGCCCATCTCACATTGGCCAAACTAGACGAGGCTATGAAGGGAATAGAGGATAAAGGAGGTCCAGAAGCGCACCGGCAGAGTGTGCTGTGATAGAAGTGAATTCTCCCGCAGTACGTTTCATTGTTTGCGGCTATACGGCTGTGGCTGTGCCTTTTTTGTCGACTATTTTAGAGAGCAGTAAAAACTACTTAACGCAGAATGCGTAGGACATGTGTAACCAAGTTCTCATGCTGAAAGTATCGCAGTTGTCATGTTCAGCATTTAATAGAAAATATCATGATTATGACTTCGATAACCAGATTATGATGACAACTTTTGGGCTCACCAGCATGCTTCCACAGATTGCATAGCGTCCACTGATAACATATAGTAAGCGGCGACTAGTTCAAACTAAAATGTGCAACGCATTCCTCTAGGACACACCAGAAATAGTCACAAGAATGATAAAGGGCTCGAGCATGCGAAACTTTGCGCACTTCAGGACGATAACTAAGCCAGAGAAGAAGACTGAAAAACCATCGATGGGTTGTTAATGTAGGCAAATGACGAAAACTGATTCGGAGCTCAGGAATTAAATAGGCACACAAGCATTACATCGGAGGGAGTGCTGATGCAGATAACGTTGGTTGAGAAAGGCGGCGCAAGTTATCGTATACATGTTTTAGAAGACGGCATGGTGGCCCGACGATGACAGTGTGACGACTATGTAATGATAAAGACAATGATAACGACGGCAGCATGACCACGACAAAAACGTAATCACGACAGATTTACGACATTGGTATAATAACGGTGGAGCATCTGCGTTTTCTGGGGCAATTGTTTGCTCCACAGAGGTAACATATCTGGTTGACCCATCGCTTCTCAAATCATGCAGATCCCACGCAACGGGCGAGTCGGTCTAAGAGAAGCTCTCGGGAGCCAGCAAAACGAAAAGCCGCATCTCGACAAGAGACGGGCAGTGGACTTCGGCGAAGAATGCACCTGTAAACTCTCAGTCAAGGTGACGGAGAGACGCAACACCACGACAGCACCAGCACCAACACGTTTAGACGCCGCAACAAGCTGGCAGAACAGTTGTGATTAACAGCGGGAAAACAAGAAATGTCACTGAAGCCAGATTTTCGAGGAGGCGACTTTCCTTCGCCCAGGCTTCGTCGCCGCTGCTTTTGCAAAAACGACTTGCCTGGTTAACGGCTGGTTGGCTTCCGCTACATTCTTTGTTCTACCACTGTTATTCGCCTGAATCTTTCATCTTCCTCTGAACATCTCTCTTGTCGCGGAGAGCTGGCGTTTGGCGACGAACCCACCGTGACTCGGCTGTTGGAAGAACACGTGGCCTCAGCGGAACTGGTCCTAACCACGTAAACTGGCGGAAGAGCCAAAGAAAACTACTGATTTTAAGGTCGTTTATCTGACAAATAAATATTCTTACACTCAGAAATTTGCAACTCTAACGCCAATGCTGGATCCGTAAATGTTATTTGCAACATTTGTGTCGGAAACACATTCAAGGAAAGCTAGCGCTCCTGAATGTCTTCTCTCACCTCCACCAAAATGTTGCAGGAAGAAAGCAGGCCGACGAGTGTAAAATAACGTATATTTACAACTGGCGAAGATGGCGTTCAGGCAACTGCCAGACTTCGTCTTCGTCTAGGCCAATCCAACTTCTTGGTTCCCTTCACCGTAACAATATTCGTGCAGACATTTGTACAGCTAGACTCATAACTCCTCAGGCGAACTTCTCTTAATCTGGTGATATCTTCAAATTAGTCGTCGAGCATAAGCGAAGTGTAAGAAAAATGGTCGTGACGTCATATGTCTTATTGCATAATCTAATCGATAATGACAAGAAGTATAAATGTTCTCGGGACAAAAGCATAGAAAAACGACGAAACAGCGATTCCAATTCATGCCGAATATAGCCGTTTAATTAAATATTCCTTTCCTTCCCAGGAATGCCTTGACACACACCATTTAGCCAGCCCTGAATAGAAGATGCTACCGCCTTCAACCACGTTTGTTCGGGACTCTTTAAGGCACCCATGTTTAACTAATGAGAGTCCAGGTTCATCACTATTCCTCGACGTA
Source organism: Dermacentor albipictus (assembly GCF_038994185.2). Taxonomy (NCBI): domain Eukaryota; kingdom Metazoa; phylum Arthropoda; class Arachnida; order Ixodida; family Ixodidae; genus Dermacentor; species Dermacentor albipictus. The sequence goes on along the minus strand of NC_091824.1, from coordinate 86,501,647 downwards.
GGCATTGCCGCAACCCTGTCCCGAACTTTTCTTTTTTTAGTTTTTCTTTTTTATGGGAAGAAAGGCCGTGTGCGGGAGTACTTAACGAAGGCGTGCAGCTCTGCCATCTGCTTATCGACAGTAAATACAATAAAAATGTCTGGGTGCTATGCATAGTGACACAAGCAGGAATATACAGCAAATAAGATTTACGCAGAAAGAGAAGTTAAGAAAGTGCACCAGTGAGCACATAGCATTCATTTGGCATATGGTGTTGAAGCAAAATAAAAGGAAAGAATTGAAACAAGAAAAAAAAAAACGAATAAGATTATGGCGGAGCCACGCGAAACCTGCGGGTGGCAGGGTGGTGTTGACAGCCTGCCTTTGCAGAGAAAGTGGGGAACGGAGATCGATGGAATGCCGGAGAGGCGGTATAGCTTTGCCAATCTTCGCTAAGGAACCCTGTGACCCTCAGAGATCGTTGCGTCTTCTATCGCCTTCCCCTAACACAACTGCTCCACTGCATTGTCCCTGTCTTTATGCGAAAACGGGGTTGGCGAAATGGCCTATATTCGACCGATGTAGGTGCAATATGACAAACTTCTTTTTTTTGGTCGGTCCTTTGTTCTTCGTTATTTCGCTCATTTCCAAAAATGGAAACGAATTCAGGGGCACTCGCAATTTAAGGCAATAAAAATTGGTTACTTTCCAACATGAATAATTTGGGAACACATTGCTGACTCACATCCGAAAAGCATTTTTTCGGTGCATAAACGAAGCGAAAAAGAGCCCTCAAGGCGGCCATATGAAATGGAACGGCTTCCGTACATGCTGTCTCCAAGGAATTCTACTTTTCCAACAAAAGCACAGTTAAAGTTCCTCTTTGGCACTCACTCTCATTTTCGTTAATGAATGCGCTTACGCCAGGACCGCAACAAATTATGCCTTATCATATGTTTAAGCAAAAGAAGTTTTTCTTAGTCAATAACTGCAGCGTTCCAATGCATTGGTTTTTGTGCCCGTTTCATGAGGATCTCTACACGTGCTAACCACCGATATTTTCACGCCGTTTTCTAACTGCAAAAAAAATATTTTTGATTTTAGTCTATATTGTCTTCTCGCTATGACGCTTTATTTATTGTATTCATTATAGAGGTCCAACCTGTGGTTCGTAGCTTTAGGATCTCCTTCTCCCATTTTTTTTCTATTTATAACCAATGTCGTTTTTTTTAGTGAAGCGTGACTGATTGATTGTTGAAGTGCTATGGAGGGGGGGGGGGGGAGGGGCGCAAGACGTAACACTATTGTTTTATTTATAAGTGCTTGGCGAGCGCCTCACCGACACGCTGATTCTCAACTTTGAAGGATTCAGCTTCACTTTAACGTTTAAAGTGTACTTCCCGAGAACTGCTTGCAGGTTATGTTCTCAGCGGTTTTGTTCCTTAACTGCCTTCGGCCTACCGCAGCTCACATTTACACTGCTTCAGCGAGACAGATAAAACAAGTGGGCCAACACTAAAAATGCCACAAATGCGTTCCACCCCCATCTCTCTTTCGGCTCTGTGGTGTCCCAAATCGTTTCCGCAAAAGTGCGCAGACTTGCGGAGCACACCTAAAAAAAAAAAAAAGCTATGTGCGCACTTTTAGACTAAAAAAAATGCTGCCTTCTGCCTTTCAAACTTAGCTCAGCGTTTCGAAGCACCGTTGTTCCGCGCTGATGCTAAAGTGTAAAGCCAAAGCTGAGAGAGAGGGAACCGCTGGGCAACTCTCATCGTTCCCCTCAGAGGCGATACTGTTTTAGGTTTTCTTCTTGGAGAAGGTTTCCAGAAGAGCTTTTTTACTTCCTTCCTTTTTTTTCGTTGTTCTTTTTGACCACACTGCCGCGAGACTCTGCTTCCTGATCTCGATAATTCCGGCTGACGTAGTAATCTTCGATCAGCGAAATTGACAAATGCCGTAGGTTTTGACGCTTTCTGTATACTTCTCAATGTCATTTGTTGTCATCCACCTCCTTGTCTTGCCTCCCTTATATTATACTCATGATATCACCGTCACGGTTCGTCTGTGCGTCAGAATTATTCGGAGAACCTATTCGAGTTCCATATGTATGTTCGAAAGTGTACGAAGCGATGAATATTTAGATTCAGGCAGGTTTCACACAGTAAGGAGTTACGCTTAATCCTTTTTGTTCTAAATTTTCTCACTCATACAAAATCTTTATATCACTTGCATCTGAACGACACAAAGCAAGAGAACAACTCCCCCTGAATTTTTGGCAATGTATTGAAGGCTTTGGTTTTTCATGAACGACCGAAAGCTCAAGGTGTTGCAGCTGACGTGTGGGAGAGTTGGTGCAGTGGCCTACAGATTTTTTGAGTACGTTGTATGATGTGTTTTGCCTTTCTTTTTCTTTTGGACTTGACCCTTTGAAATGCGTAAAAATTTGTTTTGCTAACGACTGGATTGTATTTTGCTATGTTCTTGTTTCTGCCAAGTTATGTGACAGGCACCGAGTCAAGCTTCAGCTTAGCGTCATTTTGTCCATGTGCAAGCATTCTCTTGTGTCTGCACAAAAAAAAAATGCTGTAATAAATTGCCTGGACTTGGCTTGATACATGATAGGGAAGAAAAACAGAGCTACTTTTTGCTGTCATATTTGTGAAATATTTATATTTAGCTAAACGCATAAGAAGAGAAGTATTTTAATGATTGGAAAATGTAGAGAGGTCGGCCGGATAATGGAGCATCTGGCCTGCTACTCTACGTAAGGGAGGGGGAAGAGGGGAAGAAAAGGGGTCAAAATGATGGATGATAATGGGAGGAACGAGGTGAATGACACATTACACAACTGGTATCACAGGCGTGAGTCCAGGCCCGTGTCACCTAGGAAACGTGAAAGTGCACGCATTGTCTCTGTCGTCTGCCAACTCTGTGGCCACGCGCCTAGCAAGAGGTCCTCCGACAGTGGTCCATTGTGGAAATGTCTCAATGTATCTGCCAATGTCAGTCTTTCTCGCGCATACTCAGGGCACACCACGAGCACATGTTCTATAGTCTCTACAGCGCCACACACTGAACAGTCCGGGGAGTCTGTCCGTCCAATAATGTGCAAATATTTGCGCGTGAAGGCGACGCCTAATCGCAGTCTGTGTATCAGGCATGTATGAGGGCGTGGAATTCCACGCAGAATAGGAAATTTCATATCGGGATCCAGGCTTTTAAGGCGGACGTGACGAGCGTCTGGCTGGGCCCAGTATGTTCTCGTCGCACTCCTCATTAATTGTGAATCCAGCGTTGAAGAATGTCTATACTCTGCCTCCGTCCATGTAAAAAAAATGCGCTGTTCTATTCCACCCAGGTGTTGAAAGGAGCATGTGTCTGTTCAGACTATACTTTTTTCACAATTATAATTTTGTCAAACATTCGGCACCGTGTATTTGGTGACGATATTAGTGCAACACAAAACTGATGATATGCTTTAGGCAGCAGGCCATGAAGATGCAGTCCAAGGGCTAAACCCCAACGTGGTGCGATGCGTCAATTATGAAATATCAGGAAAAGCCATATTTATCTGGCAATACGTCGGCAAGGGTGGAACTCCGACTATGTTGTTGAGGCAGGTTTTGTAGTTTTTAGCGTAGAAATTTGAAACACATTGGACAGAATATGAGCCATCACAAGTGCTACTTTCAACAATAATTTGTTAGAAGCCTGCAAATGTAAATAAAACAAAATTATGGTGAACACCTGCAAGATCAAAGAACAATATACGTATTTGAGTCGACATATAAATATATACATGTATGTATAATATTCTATACTACCAAACCAAAAGTTGTAAGTGTGAGAGAATAGTGCCACGCACGGGTGCTACGTAAGTGGTCAATGTAGAATGAAAGCAAGAAGTTGAACCTTAGCAGAAGAAATTAGATCAATAGGAGACGTGACGCTTACGCTACGATCGATTATTATCACCCTTCTTCATAATGATTACGGATATTTCTAAAATCAAGGCGTGAGATAGCGAAATCTTTTTTTGGTGTTTGAAGGGGTACACAGTGCTCTTTTTCTTTATTATGATTTCATTTGTTCTTGTACGAATTATTTTTGTATCTTACTTTCCCTTGCACTGTGTCAGCCTAGAGGCGACTTGGGCCCTGGTCACGTTGTTCAGACGGCTTATAGGTCAGGCAACCAGTAAGAACTAGTTGGTAAATAAAGTGAATAAAAAAACTGACTGGAATTAGATTTGTCCTTTAAAGATTGTACGAACACGATTAAGAACGTTGGTGCGCATGTAACGGGAAGCGTTTAACGATGTTTCTTGTATTAGCTGACTGCAGGAAGAAAAACATGCTTTATTTTTTTATAACGAGCTCAAAAACCCATTTCTCAGCAGCAAGAAAGCAAGAACTATTCTATTGTGTGCTTTACTGCATATCACGCTTGGGAAAATGATACAGGAATCGTCGCCTGATTCGGAAAAGCAGACTAATCGTGCGTGGTTAATGGTGGACTGCATTCTGAAGGGATGTGCTTTAGATATTTTTTTTTTGCAAACTCAGGTGACTCGACGAAGTGTAAGCCGGAAGCCAAAGCAAAATGGAAATTTACGTGTAATAATTACAAATATAAAGTAAGATTAAAAGATTAAATCACTGTACAAGCAGTTGCGTATGAATATTGTGTATAAGGACAATTGATAACAGCATAAGAAATTTGGTGGTGCTTCTGAAAAGTATGTGGCAAGTATGATACGATCGGGTAATTTCTTCGAGCTTCAACTATTCGTGGCAAATCAGAAAACTTAAGCTTGACAAATAGACCGGGGCTCTTTGGTGGGGAATTCAATCAGTGTATCAAAATAGACGCTCGCCTGATAGACCTCTCTGCCTTTTCTCTCATTGTTTTTTCTCTCTCTCGGATCAGTTCTATCACAAGAATGTCGTCGACGAACAACTGAATGGTAAGGCCGTTAGAAATCATAATTCAGTGTCGCAGCCATTTATTGGAGCACAATATAAACCGGCCGCCGGCTTGAAACAACTACTGGCTACGAAGAAACTAAAACGCAGGAAAGGTTCCATTTTTGGTAGTTTATGCTTATGGTTCTTGAGTGATGAGTACTGTCTAATTATCTGTCAAGGAAGTGCCTCCTTTTTTCATTGTTCCTCATTAGCACATAAAGAAATAACAAAACTTAGTGGACTCTTTTCACTCAAGCCTAAACACAATTTAGAAGAAAGAAAGAGTGACAGGCATAAAAAAATCTAGCTGCATGCCAAGCTGTAATATGCAAAACTGGAGCAATTCGTGCCTCCTTTTAACGTTGCATCTTATTCCAGTGGTCACAGGGAACAACAGTAGTTGCGGCGTTCGCGAGCTTGCACGAGTGAGCCTTTCCGAATTAGGTTAATAAGCATCTGCTATTCCCTGCAGGCGACCAGATACGGCGACACCACTTCCTGAAGTTTGCTTCTGCGCATGTTGCAGCGGTCTCGAGACCAATCGCCGACCTCCGCGCAAGGAAGCAGCAGCACTGTCTTCTTCCGCCTCTATAATGAACCGGACACGCTCCAGATCGTCTACATTAGTGGCAGCGGTTGTGACCGTGCACGAGCGAGCCTCTGTCAATTCTACTAATAAGAATCTGCTATTCCCTGCGCAGGTGGGCTTCAGTTGTCATTATTTCTCAACTCTCGCACATCACGACTGCTGCTATGCGCTATGTATGCACCATGCCCTCAAATGCTTAACTCGCGAAACGTACTGACACACTTGAAAGTATTCTGCAGAGAAAACTGGCTACTCTGGTCCAACAAGTTCTTGCGAACGTTACATCGAAGCTATCCTTTGAACCTGAAACGATTGTTGGCGCCTTTAAGAAAGGCTTTGATGAATTCCTGGGGAGCCTAGCTTACGTAAACCAAACTGTTTAGTTATTGAAGTCCGAGCACGAAACACTGTAAATTGCGAGCACGGTACTTACAACTAGAAACGCAGCCTTGGAAAAGAAAGCTGAGGAGCTAAAGAGAAAATAACTAAAGAAATACTTATGCCAGAAATAATGCTGAGCTACAAGGCGTACCCTACACTCAAGGCGAAGACTGTGTGGCAATCCTTCGGGTTGCTGAGAGTGAAATTGAATGCCCAAATCGAAGGACGACATCGACATTGCCAATCGAGTGCTATCTGCCTCAAGCACGGAAAACATTATCGCAAGGTTCACATCGAGGGCAACGAAAGCAGAATTTCTAAGAAAGGCGCGTCTTCACACTAGTGATATAGGCTTTCGATGAACAGAATCAATGCCGATCAACGTCAAGGACCATCTGGCACAGGAACGCAAAACGTTATTTTAGAAAGCTCTGTCTCTGACAAAAGAAAAAAAAAATCACTGGCAGTTCCTATGGATGGACGACTGCCTAATTAAGGCAAGAAAGAACAATTAGAGCAGTGTCTTTTGCATTCAAAACGAGGCTGATCTCAGAATTTTTACTAACCATGCGTAATAGCAATTCTTTGCTTCTTCCAACTAGCATCGTTGCTTTCTAATTCAAGCTGATCAGTTACCTATTTCAATGTATGAAGTCTCAAAAACACTTTGATGAATTTCACCTGCTCTTATCATCAATCAAAGTTTTCTTTTTAATGGTTTGCGTCGTAGATACATGGTTAATTGATAGCGGTAAAAATTTGTTTTCTTTCCACCGTGCGCTCAGGAATACTGTCCTCGCGTGCCATCCGGGCATGGCGTTTTCGCAATCTTCATTTCACGAGATAGAGAGTACAAACTAATTGCTAATTGCCTGACTAATTGCCTAATTGCTAATACGTATATATTGAAATAAATAATTCATGTTTCGACACCGGTACTCTATTTCGCTGCGTCTACCTATCACCGAGTTCTAGTGTAAACACGTTTTGCTGTGCGCTAAATGAAGTTCGCATACCATTTCTAAAGAGAACAAAAACATAGTTGTCACGGAAGACATAAATATAAATTTTCTGGGTGGGGACTTTGCTTAGAGCAGTGCATACATTAACACCTGTCATGGATGCCGTATCAAGTCATTGTTACAACTTCCGACTACATGTTTCTTTAACTCGGCTACTCTCATCGATCATGCGTTAACAAATCAGTTTTATTCCCCTGAGACTTTTATCCTACGAATCAACTTAGCTGACCGCTTTGTTGACTGTCTGCATAAAATCCATGTTTGACAAAGAGCACTTCATAGGGCTATAGTCACCAGTTCAGATTTGTCGCGCATTACATGACTGAATGTTGCTGAAGCTTCTTATAATGAGTTACCTGGCATAATTAAAGCTCGTATATCCTAAGCGACAACACTAGTCAAGTGACGTATTTATTTGTACTCGCCTTCAAGCCCTTGACTTACAGCAGGATTGTTGAAGGTCACGCGCAGGAAAATATGTATCGTTAAATTCAAAAAGTGACCAATCAACCAATCTCTTAAGCTGCGGCACAAAAGTAATTGCACCTTACTGACGTATCTGCTTAAAGAAAGCGAAGAAACGTTAGTATGGAAATATAATTAATCAAACCGGGAACTATTCCAGAAAGCAATGGCAGGTACCTAATGCGTTTCCGAATAGGAATCCTGCTAGGAGTAGAATAACGCACGTTCAAGGAAAATATTGCGTACTTATAAATTTTAAATATACTGCCCGCGCGTTTAGCAGCTTTCTTTCTATATACTGTGCCTGATATTTCTGGGGGTAACGACACTCACATGTCGAGCTTGTAACAATCGTTTTATCTTTTCCCCGCTAGACCCAGTGAGGTTCGCGCAATGGTTGTGAATCTTAAAAAAAAATGTAGTCCTGGTATAGATTTCATATGTTCTTGTCACATCAAGGAAATTGTTGGCAGCATATGTGAAGCTTTCAGCTACATTGTCAATTTAATTTTTTACACAGTCGTTTTTCTCAGTGACATTAAAAGATAAAAAATCACTCCTGTCTATGAAAAAGAAACGTCACCTTATTAGGAAATAAAATGCCTGTATAAATCTTGCCGTTTCTTAGTAAAGCAGTAAAAAAACTAATAGAACAGCGTTCCTCTGAGTACCTGGAAAAGTTACAACTATTAACACCAAGAGAGTAAGGTTGTTATCCTGGATATTCCACTAACCTAGCTTTAGTCGCACCCACTAAATACATGAAACTGCAAACTGTTTGGGGCAGATTCTTAGGATCTGTCTTTATCGATTACTCAAAAGGTTTGATTCTCTTATCCAGAACATTCTCTTTACTAAACTAAGCGCATATGGTATGATATGTCCACCAGAGTCAATGCGAAGTTATTTACACGACAGACAGCAACAATTTTGCATTTCAGGAGCACTGTCTACAATACAATAAACACTGGCGTTACACGGGAGTGCTTACTCACTCCCCTCTTATTTCTTATATTCATTCATGACTTTCCAAACTGCCTCACTTCTACAGAATGTCTCCTGTACGCGGACGACGCCACTGTTTACACTATCCATAACGACATCTGTACACTGACTGAGCGGTTAAATGAGGAACTAAATGATATCAGTAGTTGGTGTGAAGTAAATAAACGGCTCATTAACCCTCGAAAAACAAAGTTGATGGTTCTTAGTTCACACAATAAACCTCGACCTAACCTTCCACCACTGTACATTGCATCTCACCCAATATTACCATCTACTGAGTGCTCTTCTTTAGGCACTCAATTAGACTCCTTTCAAGAAAATTTGAATCTCAGCTTCTCAAGGAAGAAGGCCGCTTATGGCAACGGGGTGCTTTTAAAGGCGAGACAATACTTTCAAAAGCATACTCACGTAACGCTGTCCGTATTATCGCATCGGTTCCTTATAAGGCTAATATTACCCCACTCTTCATTGAGTTAAAACCGGCCGGGTAGGTTTGGCAGCGATGGTGTTGCGCTGCTAAACTCGAGGCTGCGAGATTAAATCACGGCCGCGGCGGCCGCGCTTCGATGGGGGTGCAATGCGAAAACGCCCGTGGCCCGTGCATTGGGGTCACATTAAAGATCCCCTGGTGGTCGAAATTAATCCGCACTCCCCCACTACAGCGTGCCTCATAATCGAATCGTGGTTTTGGCACGTAAAACCCCACAATTTATTCATTCATTTACTGAGTTAGATGTCCTCACAACAAATAAAATCTGATACTTCCACGGCATTGTTATTTAGCGTCTAATTAAGGAGCAACAATTACGTTATGTCACCGGCAGAAATAGCCTTGCTAACCCGAACACTACATAGTAATATTTTACTTCCGAAATGACGCAGCAGCTACGGCAAACCAACTGTTTACTTTTATAGTGCTAAAATGTGGAATAGTATGTCGGCTCGTGTACTTTAACCTCGTGCCAGTGTTCACCGAGAGGTTTATTAGTACCTTGTAAACTGCACCTCTTTTCCGGAGTATATATCTTTCTTTTTTGCCTATTGTGTACAGCTTTTATGTTATGATGCGTTGGGATAGGCTTTATAGCTTTGACATTCTAGAAACTGTGTAACCGTTCTTTGTTTTTTCCTGAGCGCAACCGACGCCTTTTTGGTTCCATATGATTATGTAATTAAGAACAAGATGTCCCGCTGCAGTGTCTAACTGTGGGACATCTTTCTGTGTAACATTTACTGTGCATATGTACCACTAATGAAACAATAAACTTGAATCTGAACAACAAAAAAAAAGGAAATGAAACGTGGAATTGGCAGCGTTCAATAAATGTAAAATATAGCGAGTGACAACTATAATACGGACTTCCGGCGCTTCCTTTTTCTTCTCACATGTCCTCCATACATTCGCAACCTGTATAAGTAGAGCTGCTAAACAAAAATTTAACGCTCAAATTCCATAACGCTCGAAGCGAATTCCGAAGTTTCATTCGGAATATTTCACAGTGCTAAATATGCGATGGGCAATTCTACGCGATGTCGCTGGAAGGCGACACCGAAATACATGCGCTATCATTCATCAAATCAAATTTCCCCTGTTTCAATGGAGAAGAACAATAGAACTTTTGACATGACCAGTTGAAGCAGGGCCTCGTTCTTCTAGTCCTTAGACAAAGAAGCAGGCCGATAACGCACGGCGGTTACAGACGGGGTCCGAGGGAAGAGGTTGCGAAAACAGGCTCGGACAGCAAGGCAAACAGGCAGGCTTGGAGGCAGCAAATCAAACAGCAAACTGTGAAGTCGGAAAGAGCTTGCAGAAGGCGTGATTGTCAGGTCAGCGGTACTGAAAAGGTTGTACAGGTACGAGGTAAGGCAGTGCGTGGGAGTCTGTCTCCCAGAAAACGAAAAAAAAAATGTGCGCGTGAAGAGGGACCCCGTGTTTGTTCAGTTAAACGAGGCGAGCTCTAAGCGTCGCCACGCCTGGACCAAACCCACGCTGTCATTTCGCATCAGTGCTGTTTAGCTTCACTCGCATACTAAGCTTCAAGACGATGAGGACGTTCTGCTTTCCCTCCATCACATCGTCGCGAGCAAACATGGCCCAGTACGCTCTCCCCTTTTCAGGGCCGCCAAAGCGCTTCGAGTTTCCCAATTCGTGCTTCTTCGGCAGGCACCTCAATGCCGATGACAGCCGCCTCATAATGAGCGGTGATTTATCAGCACCTGGGCATTTCTTGCCAAGTTTGTGTAGCGCATTCCGTCGCTTTCTTTCAGAAATTGACTTACAATTTGGGGGACACGACAGATTGCAGGTAAGGCTGCAATGAAGGCAAGAAGAGGGCGAACGCAATATTTGGTTGTCAAAAAAGTATTCCAAATCAAGCAATAATCACTGACGTAAAAAGCGACAACAATTTAAGGAAAACCTGGTTGGTAATTATGTTTTGTCGCGCAAAACATCCACGCCATTATGTTGAAATTGCGCCGTTTGATGTCTTACACATTTTTCAAACAAGTCGGTCCCTAACACCAAACGGATCCTTTGCATGGACAATTTGACAACAAATTGCTGCTTTTAGCAGTGCCGCAGGGAGGTGTCCTTTGTACCATAGACAAGAATGTGCACTAAGATAGGAAATAAGTATTTATAAACAAATCTGTGACTATTTACAGCACATATTTCTAAATGCAAATGTCAAACCAGAAGTTCAAAACACAAAGCATGTGCAGTAACCCCTAACCTTGAAGTACGCGAACGTTCGAACAGGTTCATCTGTTGAATTGCGATGGCATCAGTTCTCGTTCAATGTTTTTTTTTTTCCCGAGAGTACATCAAAAGTCAAATGCTCACGTGACGAAATTTTAGGTTTGATATATGCAGGGGGTTCTTGCTAAGTCGTGCCAAACTTTAAGCATCCATGGCTGAGTTACGAGAATGCAACCAACTTTGCTGTTCTCTTGAGTAACACAATGTATTAGATCCTATGAGCTTGGCTAAATTATTAACAATATTAATCATTACACGTTAGCAGCATTTCTGTAGACACAAAATCGCCCGCCGTAGTGGTTACGGCGTTGCGCTACTAAGCCAGAGGGTGCGGGATCGAATCCCGGCCCCGGCGGTCGCATTTCGATTGGGTCGAAATGCAAAAAAACGCCCGTGTAGAATGCATTGAGTGCACTTTAAAGAACCCCGGGTGGTCAAAACTAATCCGTAGTCGCTCAGTACAGCATGCTTTTTAATCATAATCGTGGTTTTGGCACGTAAAACTCCAGAATGTCATTTTTTAAAAATGAAATCTTCAATCTAGAAATTGTACAGCGTGTTGAAGAATATCCAAATAATTTTTTTTGTAAGGATAGCTGCCGTAGTTCTCGTTTTTCCGGGCTGTAAAGAAAGTGCGTAAGATTTGAAAAAGAAAGAGAAAGACACGTACCAATCACTATGCGCTTACCAGCAGCGACATTAGCGCCCTGAAGCACGCTATGAAAGATAGAGTGACGCTGCAAGCAAGCCGAAATTATGAATAGGCTGCACAAAAAAGTAAGAAAAATAAATGATAGGCGATGACCCCACAGCCGTCATCTCCAATACATCGCCATGCGCCGCCAAAACCTCCTCGCCCTTTACGCTGTCTGTCAACAGCAAAAACACTGACAGAGCTCTAAGAATTACCGTGCCATTATTTATCGCGCATCCCATCGCTTCAACCGACGGGGTATCCCGGCAGAAGTGGACGCCAAGAACATTGTATTCGATCCATCTCCCTTGCTAAAGGCCTGATCGTGTCGTCGGTATGCGTGCAGCACCGACACGTCGTTCGTGGCATGTTTAAGGGCGATAATGTTGCCGCGCTTAAGCGCGTAGTCACATGGCACTTCTTTTGTCAAATCTCGCTCGCTTTGTTCAGAGCCCTGAAAAAATTAAAGCCAACCACTATCACCAGGGAACACAATTATTTGGATATTTGTCAATAGGATCTACAACTTCTACATTGAATATTTGCATTTATATCAGTACTACGAACGTGCTCTAAATAATTATTGTAAACTATTGCCTAAGTTCATACAAGAATACTTTTAGTTGCTCAAGAGGAAAACGAGCAATACCAAGTTGGTTGCATTCAGGCAACTGACGCACGGATTTTTAAATATTTGGCACGACTTAGCTAAAACACCCAGTACAGAAACTTGAATATGGGCCTTCATGTAGTCGCACGTAAAAATTGGAAATATTTAAATTTGTTCATTGAACATTTTGTTTTGTTGTGGAATGAACCACGTCTCGTGAAGTAATCGAGTAGTTCTTGACAAAAGCCACTGTCTGCCCACAGGAACTTCTCAGTAAAAGTGTAATTAAAAAAGAACAGTCACAGTTCCTCCCACACTAAAAGCGACAGCCAAGCATTAGAAAATTACATGAAGTCTCGTAGTTTTATCGACGATATAAATTGTAGTGAACATTCGCTGAATAAATAAATTACCATGCATGGTGCACACACGTGCACCGACACACACACGGTGCACACACGTGCACCGTGCACACGTGCACCGAGTGATCGCTGTCAACGTTGGCGCGATGAAGTGCACCGGCAGCGGTGAGAGAACGCTTCATTTGGCAGCTAGCTTCAGTGCATATCCGAAACTTAAATGAGGCATCCGCCAACTCTAGAGAGGCAGGAAGACAGCGCTCATAAAGCTACCAGCCATTTCACAACCACCTCTGCCGCTGATGACGTCTGAGATACGGTGTGTGGACAGCCACCCGAAGCCACAGCCGCGCGGGAGTAGGAGACGCACGGTCAACTCCCCTAGGGCGTGATTCATCACGTGATCTCCAACAATGGACAGATGGGAAGCCGCTAACCTTCTTCCCTCACTCTCACGTGCTTTACGTCGTATCCGCAGCATCAAATGCGCGGGACGCTCGCTATTATGGCACTTAGACTTCAAGCGGAACTTCACGGCGATGGCGAAAAAAGTTTGTCTGGAGTGTCCATATATTTGTTACGGCAATAAATGGAAACTCTGGCGACATGTACCGTCACCGTCATACAACGTCAAGAGAGAGAGAGAGAATGAAGAGGAAAGGCAGGGAGGTTAACCAGATATGAGTCTCCGGTTTGCTACCCTACACTGGGGATGGGGGATAGGGGTTAGAAAGATGACAGAGAGGGAAACGCAAAAAAAAAAAACGAACGCGCACACATGGAGACACACACACAAAAGGCGTTCCAGTTAAAGTCGTTCACACAGGCCGGTAGACCGCAAGAAGCGCAAAAGCGCTTGCACGGCCTTCTTCTGTGACGGTAGGTCCTTTCGATGTTGCAGAATTCTTTTTTCGGATAGCGGTTGGTCATCCAGTTGGTCTAGTTCCTGGCTGAGGCATGCCCTCTGTGGACTGTACTGCGGGCAGGTGCACAAAATATGGCCAATTGATTCTACAAAATGCGCATTAGGCGCATTTGCTGCTTGCTTAGCAGAGGGTGCTGGAGATTCCTGTTTAGCGAGCCTTGAATGGTGACAGCTGAATTCATCTTTCTTCCAAAGCATTGCATGTTGTCCCTATACAATGCTTGTTCATCAATGTAAAGCCGCATTGTTCGGGTTGTCTTACAGCAGCTGTATGTACATGTAAGGCAAGCTGACTCCCTCCCCTTTTGTTTCACTCGCCGGTGTACTGCAGGTGAATGACATCCAATAGGCTGACCACGTGTTTCTCCACAATAATGAATTTACCACCATTGTTTCGCGATAAACTAGAAAACGCGACGGCAGTTTATTTTCTCACCATCGAAAAACGTAGCCACAGTTACCTTCATCTTCATCACCACGCGAACAACCAAAGCGCGTTCAACGTGAGCATAACAGGCTTAGCAAACAAGTACCTAGACCGAAAGGGCATGCATTCTCTCTCTATCGAAAACATTTCATCGGGGAACACACTGAACCTGAGAGTTGGGAGCTATGCAGTAGCGGTTCCCGGATGGCCTTATTTTCGTCTCTGCTAAGCACGTTTCCATTCTCCTCTGGCATCTACGCGCGAGTGCAATAGTGACCCGCCACTGCACCAGAAGCCGTTAGCCGCGTGGTTGGATTTCTACGGTACTCTACGACATTCCTCCCGTTTGCAGCTGTACTGAGTCTGCACGCACGCCCACTCTCGTCCTTGCCTGTTGGCGAAAGGCCCCTCTCAGCCCTAATTGCCGGGCTTCGGTTCGCGCAGCGCACTTAACCTCTGATACTGAACGAAACGTCTCAATGTCAGATACCACCACTCTCTTTCCTCTGTTTGGTCTGGTCGTTCACGCTAAGCTCAGTCATTTGGCGTGGATCTGTGCTTTGCTTTTCACATAGTCTCTTTTACTTAGTGCAAGAAGGCTGTGTCCTTTCACTCCTGCGTTGCACTTTCCACCCTTGCCCTCGTTTCATAGTCGACTGCTTTCGATTTGCGGTAATGGGTCTCCTAGCGGGGATATAAAATGGTTGACCAGAACCGTCCCCCCTTTGCTTTCGGCCTCTTAGCTTCACTTTCCATCGCACTGAGGTGAGGACCCCCCATTCGCAAATCACATTATCTGTTCGCAGCCCTCTTCTTTTCGTTTCTCCTACTTTTATAACCTATCCTGTTTACGTAAACCATCGCGCGCCACGTCCTCCTTTGTTTAAGCGATTGGAATTGTGAATACGATGTGATAACGCTCTCTTAAAAAGGCATTGATAAAGTTAGACTTCCAAGAACTGCACCCGCGAGCAATTTTATCTCGTAAGAATGGTTAAGGCTATTAAGAAGGAATTTATAATGTCTAATATCATACAAGTTCTCTTCTCCGCATCTTAATTGGAGTGTACGTCACTTTAAGTCGTGAAAGCAGAGTGATGTTCATCCTGTGGCTCTTATAGCCCCCGAGATCAGCTTTCGCAGCGCAACGTGAGTGCCCTTGTATTTAAAGAATATATTAAAGCAAAAATAGGAGCATCGATGATGAGCCACATTGTTTGGGACATGCTCGGGAAAGCGCCAAACTGGAATGTTTTCATGCCGCCATTCAATGAACGTTTGTTTCACTTTTCTTTTTTTCTCCCTGCCAGCATGCGTGTGCACGGAAACGAGGAAGTAAAGCAGCAAGAATTTCCTCATTTGTTAAATATAGTGTAAATGCGAACATTTACAAGGCAATATGTTTACGCTTTCTCAAGCATTTCAAAGGCTCTTTGTAGTATTTCCTGACATGATTGACAAAAAAGGATTACTACGGAAAGTCAGAACACGTGCCATACAGCGATCAGTTGGTTTGTGATTGGCCATTGTTTTCTTTATATATTACACACTGTAGGAATTTCAGTACTAAAGATAAGTGGCATTCTGCACAACCATAGAAGTTCCCAAAACGACAGTGTGGCCGGGGCATCATTCTTGTGGCTTCTGAGTCTATTCACGGCTTCTCCAGTGTTCGTCCCACTGTTTTTGCAGCGCTGCGCAGTGCTTGCACGAACGTCTAAAGGTTTGCAGATAAATTCTTACCTGAGTATGAAAGGAGGCATCCACAGTACGAAACGATAAGATTGATGTAACGTTATTTGCTTCGTTCCAACTACATATGTATGTCAAACTCAAAGTGGTTTTCAGGTTTCCTGTCATTCTAACGATATAAAAGATGGAAGGCTAACATCTATCATAGTACATAGACTTTCTCGCTGGCCTAGCTGATGTGGAAACAAGTGCGACTTCGAATGCAGCTCGTCAGATAGTCTTCACTTGCGCAACGTAATATAACGACCAGCCTAAAAAATGTTACTCGATCCGGCGAACCTTTGCCTTTCTTATAAAGTAGTTGTAAGCTTCGCTTGATATTGCAACAGGCTCGTAGTTCTCTCACACAAATTAGGCGACAACTCCAGAGAGGCATGCAAACAATATGTCATACCTTTGGTCCTTCGAAATTCCGAACTTTCATGGCATTTTACACTATCGGCCGTGTGAAGACAAGCTGGCTCCTTCGTTCACTTGAACACGCCGCGAAGAACGAAACTTCTCAAAGTTCACCAGCAAAAAGAACTGCGTTTCCTAAAATAGTCGCGGCCGCAAAACTGCCTAAGGTACAGCGTACACAGGCACTCATACCACCGCCGCCGCTGTCTGCTGACGACTATCTCGGTCTTCGAGTAGACAGTACGTCACCGCGTCACGGGAAGAGCAGGCAACTCGGTGACGGCCAACGCTCGCAAGAGATAGACGCTGCGTCATTGCAAGACCGGCAGCAGTAACCACGATAACACAGTAAAAGGTAAAATGAAAAGTGTCCCGAGCAGCGAATCGCGCACAAATTTTGCGTGTACCCGCGGGCTTCTTTCGCAAACGGCAAAACACTTATGAAGCACATATTAAGAAACAGAAAACTCTATCGGATGTTTTTTATCTTGCTCTACAATGTTCACATTGACGCTTCTCGTCTAATCATAATATTTGCGAAGTGAACTATGTTATGAAGACTAATTGTGTAATTAGATGGAATGCAAAAAAAATAATAATCTGAGCATCTCATGCTCTGGCGATGTCCCGCGTTGCTTAACGACTTCCTCTCCAGCGAAGCCGAGTGGGAGGAGGCCATCAGAAGCACGGTACTCCGAAAGCAAGCCCAGGCTATCCAGAGGGCCCAGGAAAGAGCGGAGCGTCACGGCGTTCTGTCCTTTACGTGGGCGCGGCCAGCGGCTACAATGGCCTCCCGTTAGGAGGTCCTGAAAGTAGCTCCTCAGGACTAAATAAAGTTCGTTGTCTGTCTGTCTGTCTGAGCATCTCAAAGGACGGCAAAGAATATTACCTTGATTCTGTCCAGCTAGGTGGATTTGCATATCTTTAAATCTTGGTGCTTGATAGTTGGAATACCCTGTATACGTTCCCCGCTACTGCGGAAGCCAGTAATATTTGGCTCGGGTGTTTACGGCAGCTTTGTATCGCCTCTAGCGTGATTTATTTACTAGGCTCAGAAAGTGTTGCAGTGCCCCTTTAAGGAATAGCTCAAAAATATGCGCGTGTGGTGTATTCATTCAGCGCACTCAAATATCAAGACCAGTGCATCGCAGAACGTGATTTATATCTCAAATCAAGAATTGGATAGAAAACCGCCTAGTCGGGAATATGATGAGCGAAACGTGAACAAGGTGAATGCAGGAGCCGATGTTTCGACTAGTGGACTTGTCTTCTTCAAGGCCATGTCTAAACATCGGCGTCTAAACATCGGCAAGTCTAAACGTCGGCGTCGCGCGCAAGCTACAAATGAAGATCACGCACTGGAGGCCGCTCGTAAGCGTCAATTTAGGTCGTCCGGGCCAGCGTCCAAGCGGCAGAAGCATGAGCTACCACTTCCTTCGAGTTTCGCCGAGGCAAGTTCCAAATTCAAGAGAATGTTTCTGACGCGGAGTTCGATAATAGTTGCTCGGTCTGCGATAGACAGCTTCACTGGCTAATCCACTGCCGTATGTATGGTTCGGCCCGAAACTTTTTTTTACGTTCAAAAGACATAGGGAGTGTTCTAGCGCGCACCTGAAGCATGGTACGGAAGCGTTTTCGCATACTGCACCCATCGGGAAACCGCCTCTCCGGACAGAAATCGGACCGGTGACTTAGTGCTCAGCACTGTAATGTTATAGCCACTCTGCCACAAGTGCGGGTAGAACTACACATAGATGCCATTTCGCGCACTTATAAATTATGGCGTAGCGTGCTTAGTACAGCGGGAGCCGTGGCATGATATAGAAAATTGGTACAACGCTAAAAACGCAAGCGACCATGAGAAAATCCCTTAGCAGAGTGCCATGGTGGTGTCCAGTCTTGTTATTCCACCGACTGATGTTTTAACAACTCATGAGAATCATGTTGTTCCTATATGCTGCCAGTAAATAACTTTTTTACGCATAATGCGGGGTCCCAAGAAGTCACAAGCACACGTTCCCACAGGACAAATGCATTTGAGAAGCTGTATCGGTAGTCTAGAATAGACCTGATCTATCTCAATGGCGCGGAAAGTATACTTGACAAAAATCTAAACATTAATTGCAATCGGCCACAGATCAGAGCCCGTGTGAAATCATACAAGTCCGATTCTCCGCCGACATTGCCTGATTGCCGCATTTCGTTGGGAGTGAAATGCAAAAGAACACCCGTATCCATGGAATGGGCGTACGTTAGAGATCTCCTGGTGGT
The DNA here is from genome assembly GCF_038994185.2 of Dermacentor albipictus. Taxonomy (NCBI): domain Eukaryota; kingdom Metazoa; phylum Arthropoda; class Arachnida; order Ixodida; family Ixodidae; genus Dermacentor; species Dermacentor albipictus. Next base: position 86,483,041 of record NC_091824.1, on the reverse strand, counting down.
CAAAATTAATCCGGAGTGCCTCACTACGGCGTGCATCCAAATCAAATCGTGGTTTTGGCACGAAACACCCCTGAATTCAATTCAAATGAACATAGCCAGTCTGTATTACCGATGTATTAAGGCTTTATTTAAAGTGAGTCATGGGACCATACGATAATTCGGGGGTTTCGAAGTATCTGCGGGTGATGGCCACATCACCCGCAACAACGTCCCAAGCCTAGGTGCAGCTATCGCGCACCTGGCGCGCTGATAATGCCTCCTAGTTAGCAGGCCTGTGCTCTCTGCTTGATGACATCAAACTACTTGCATCGAAATGTCCATTGCCAAGCCGGGTGTGGCGGTAGTGGTGACGTCAAAATCCTCGCGGCTTACCCAGGAGCATCCCCATTAGATTTTATGGCAGTCGCGCAAGGTAGCATGATGTCATGAATGGAAGTGCACCAGCCTTGTGTTATCTATGAGGCGTTGACCTGGCATGGAGGCGTGCGCACATTGATGCAATGATTAGACACCGGACGCCACTCGCCACACTCCACAGCTGCTCCTGCTCATGCACGTACTGTAAACATTCCTCGACCAGAGAAGGTTGGCGTTGCTTCTATGTCATGCACCAGCACAGCTATGGATAGGCAGCGCTATTGTAAATGGTCCGCTTGCAACCATTCATTCATTCATTCATTCATTCATTCATTCATTCATTCATTCATTCATTCATTCATTCATTCATTCATTCATTCATTCATTTATTTATTTATTTATTTATTTATTTGATTACCCTCAGGACGCGAGGGCATTACAGAGGACAGTGGATAGATTCGATAAATTGAAAAAAAAAAGCAACAGCACTAAACTTGTATAGAACTAAAAAGAAAAAGTAAAGTAAAGTAAAGTTTATCCTCTCTTTTACAATGTCATACAGCATCCCAACATACATCGCCAACATCAGGAGGGAGGCTAAAGGCTGTATATGCCTGACGAGGCCTGCCCACTTCGTGGTGACAAACAGTGCATTTCAGACGACAACAAGCTTTCTTTTAAAGTAACATTAAAATCGCACAAAGAAGGAACATCCACAATTTTGTACAGTATATAAATTTTTCAACATAGTAATTTTTGAAATTACAGCTGTGAAAAGAAACAGGAAAGAGAGCGCACAAAAATTAATAAATAAGTAAACGACCGTTATCCAGCAATGTTGTAAATAATCTGCCAAGTTAAGACTACAGTAGGTCGAAGTTGTGTGTTATGACCTAAGTAACAGATCCATAACTCTTTCTTTGTAAAGTATTTTACTTGGGAACTCGTGCATTAGCGTTTCGATATCTTTGTTGTTATTCAAGAAAGTTGTAATGGTATGTTCAAAAGTGTGAAGCCCATAGTTAGTTCTAACCTCAGGAGTTTTGCGAGAGACATCGGAGTTCATAAGCAGCATCAGGCCGTGAAATTGAACAAAAGCTAAGGTTAGGTTTGCTATGGATCAAGCAATGAGCCTCTATTGCCTGTCGAAGTGTTATTAACTTATATATGTTAAGAAGACTCAGTGATCGCCAGTATTCTCGTGTACTCGAAGTGTAGGGAACATTAAGGATTGCTCTATTTGCTTTTTTTTGTAAGATAAATAAGGAGTTTAGGTTTGTAGACGTTGTTCTACCCCATACAAATAAGCAGTAATGGAGAAGTGACTGTATAAGGGTAAAATGTAGTTGTTGTTTTAGACAGGTTGGTAGAAGAAGCCTTAATTTATGCATTAGCACGACTGAGCGTAACAGCTTGGAACGCAAGTAATTAATATGCTCAGTCCAGGTTAACTGTTCACTGAAGGCCACACGAAGAAAGCGTGTGGACCTCACACGTTCAATGTTTTCTCCTCTGATACTGAGGACAGGCTCGAAGGTTAGAATAGCATTTTTAGGTTTAAACACTATAATTTTTTTTTCACATATAGCTGAAGATGATTGGCATGTATCCATAATGATAGTTCAGACAAATATTTGTTTGCATTTGCTAGTGTGATCTGCATACAGAACTATATCAGCTGAATTGAGTACATTGATGATATCATTAAGGCAAAGTAAGAAAAGTAAGGGCCGTAAAATGGAGCCCTGTGGAACCCCTGTACATATTGTGCAAAAAGCAGATGGAACACAGTTTACAACTGTGCACTCCATTCTTGACGATAAATAGCTATTAATAATTTCCAGAGTAATTCCTCTTATTCTATAAAACGGTAATTTACGTAATAATATTTCATGTTTATTATAATAAAATGCTTTCTTGAAGTCTAGGAATAACCCAAATGTAATAAACTTATTTTCAATATTACCAATAATTTTGTCTTTTATTTTGATAAGTGCCATTTCAGTGCATATTCCTTTCTGGAAACCATACTGATCAATTATTATTGCTAATGTTTCAGTGGGGTAAGGTGTTAATCGGCTCTTGATAAAATTTTCTGCAATTCTGGAGAAAACAGATAAAACTGAGATTGGGCGGTAATTATTAGGATAATCATGATTTCCGCCTTTGTGAATGACACACACCCTTGCAGTTTCCAACTGCTGCGGAAATATTTCTTTTTCTAACATTAGGTTACATATGTACACCAGGACGGGTGCAACTGCATTAGTTATAGTTTTCACTGCTTTCGCTTTAATATCGTCAGTTCCAGCAGTACAACTATTATTGAGTTGTGACACGTACTTCTGTATCTCATATAGCGTCACCGGCTCAAGATAGAGTGAACTTGTCGAACAATTAAGCAGATAGTGAGTAGGGTCTGGACCGGTAGAGGTGGGATTGTTATTTGCACATGCACTTAGAAAATATTCATTAAATTTATTTGGCAAATAGGAACCGCTATAAACCGTTCCGTCGATCTTGATCTCATTTGGTATTGATGGATTGGCTTTCAAACGCAATTTATTGAAATCTTTCCATATTCGCACCAGGGTATGTATCTCAAAAAACATCTTGCTATAATATTCTTGCTTAGCTTTCTTCAAATCAGAACTTAGTTTATTTGTCGTTATTTTGAAAGTATGAAGTAAGTTTAAATCTCTACTTTGTAAAATCTTGGCGAAAAGTTTGTTTTTGTGAACAATTCTTTTGTATAGTTCCATATTTATACAGGGCTTTCTCGACTTCTTCCAATGACTCGTCGAGTCAGTGGAAAAGCAATTTCGTATATCGCAAAAATGTTTTTCAGGAATATATCGTAACAATGGCTTGGGTTTGTTTCTTTGTATACTTCAAGCCAGTCCCAGTGAAGGGCTAATTCTTAAAAATTGCTTAATCTTTTCTCATAATATTTTCTGTAACAAGAATGCTGTGTTGAATTATTTAACTCATATTTATGAATAGGTAGGATAGCAAAAAAAAATCAGAGAAAGGGCTACTCATTACAACAAAGGAAATTCACAATACAGCGCATAGTAAAAGGCCAAAAGCATCACCGCTGAGCATACAAAGCATAAAAAGACCATATCAGCAAAAAAGAAATTACGCTGCAAACAGTATTATATGCCTACAAAACTAAGTTTGGTGGGATCGAAAAGGAAAAAAAAATGGGCTAAACGAGAATAAAAAGGATGATAATGCAACAATTTGTTGTGTTTATAACAACAGCATGTTAGTTAAAACAGCTTTGAACTCAGAATTATTAGATATTTCGACGACAGATCGGGGAAGGTGATTCCAACTTGCTAAAGTACTGGGGATGAATGAATTAAACAAAATGGTTGGTGTGGCATGAAGGAGCATCGACCTTACGACAATGGTCGTTGCGAGCTGAACTGTAACAAGGGAGGGTTATCAATTCATTCTTAAGAACGGGGTTGCCATAATATATTTTATGGAACAGGCAAAATCAAAATATTTTCCTACGTTTTGGTAGCAATGCTAATGACAAGCTTGCTTTCATGGTAGTGACGCTGGAGTTACGGTCATAATTGGAAGGAATTTAGCTCGCAAGAACGTCTTTTTCGCAACGCGCAAATAAAGCGACACTGTATCATATGTGTCCCCACGATAATTACCCTTAAGGGAGTTTCGCCCATAATATTTTCGGTGCAAGCGCATTTGCACCGTGGATGGACAAGTTCAAGCGGCTGTTAAAAGTCTCATAGAGACATCGAAGCAAAACTAACGTTTGTGTGGTTCTCGTGGTTCACCGAATACCCTACACCCATGATAACGGCGCAGGAGAAGCTAACAGACAATACGTGAATGCACCGGGATGGAGGTAGGGTGGGGGGGGGCATTGTTTTGGTTCGCACTTGCCTTCCCTGATCCCTCTGACTGCGTGACCGCGCGGAAGTTTGGATCACGCTACAAGGAATTACCACAGGCGTGGGGCGTACGGAGGCAGCGTCTATTGGCGAGGATGAAACAATGTGTTATGTTTCGCTGCTTCGGCTTTTCGCTACGTTTCTTTCGGCAGAGTTGCCTTTGTTTCCTATCCCACTTTATGTCTCGTGGTTTATTGCCTCCTTTGTGTACTTTCCCCCGCGTAGCGCTACTACCCTTCTCCCGTTCCTTTTGCGTCTCTCTCTGTCTGCCTCTCTCTCTTTTTTCTTTTCTTTTTGCCACGATGTAGTGCTACGCAGTCCCGTTCCAATAATGCGCACAGTTTCTACCGTTCTGGAAGCTATTAGGAACAACCACTTTTTCATGCTCAGCTGCCAATATCATTCTTCATTAAGAGAGCAGCTCACGGCAATGTTATTAGAAGATTACTTTTTGTTAATGAGCGTAGCAGGTTGAATTTTTAGTGATCTCGAGGTAGCTATAAAAGTATTTGCACTATGTCTTCTTCCGAATAAGAGGGGAAAATACTAATTAGTGAAAAAAAGAACTAAATAGTTCTAAGTTTGCGAAAAGTATTTGTTAAGGTGTTCTGGTTATAAAAGTAAAATATTTGCAATTTCCACCGCTGTTTGAGGCATATTAAGATTCAGCGTCGGTTCTTTGTAGAAATATAGTGCACAATGCACGTATTAGGCACCGTGCTATTTCCTTACGCCAGGGCAGCGTTCACGGCAGTGATGAAATTTAGACACTGCGGAATAATAAAGGATGGTAAATTAAAATTACGATTTCTCTTAACGAGTAACACTAACTGCATGCGGAGAACGAGGCAGGAGTTTTTCTCTCTGGCTGAAAAAAGAATTTGCAAATGTCAATATCAAAATTACCATAGTGTTAAACTTCCAGCGAATGAAAACAAAGTTCAGCTCATATAGAGCTGCAGCAAATAATGAAAAATCCTTTCGTATTAAAACCGGGATACCGAGCCTTGTTGTGGTCATAAACTATTTACGCCAATAATTTATTGATTCAAGTAATGTAGCAAGCATGCTGTATTGTTCGGTAATGATGTAATTATAGAAATGAAAACTGCCTCAACCACATGCTTAACCGTGTTACAGTTGAAAAAAAAATTCGTGCTGAAGCTGTTCGATACTATAACGGCATATTGTTCTGAGCTTCCTCCCAAATGTATTACACTGCCGCACACACGCACCTCAGGCGTTGCATAGAAATGCCTCTGATATGCGTTTATAACATAATTTCCTACCGAAAACACCCTTCTGCACTGCCTTAAGGAGTTTAATTTTTGTGGGCCTTTTTATAACGTGGTGAGGGTACAAACACGGCGTACCCGCTGCCTTCACAAGGCAGGGCGATTTAGTTTGACCGAACCAGCTGAAGAATGATCGACCGCCTGATATATCGAGGGTACTTCACGTGATGTGAATTGCTAATAAAGCTGTACAAAAATGACATAGTCTGGGAGCACAAGATGCATACGCCTTTGGTTACTGGTTAAGCACTGCAGCCATGTTCAAGAGCAATGACACAGGCGCTACTCCAAGCGCTATTCAACGAGAAAATGTCACTGTATAACTAAATGTTGGCAGTCCAGTGTTTTATCATCCTTTGCTGTCACTCGGTAGTGAGGTCGGCATCTCTGAGCACAGACGAAGCGCGTCCGATGGTGCCATTCCTGTTTTTACCGTGCCAATTTGCCACTTTAGCTTCTCCAAATAAAGGCAGAATGATGCCTTGCAATGCACAGCACCGACACAATAGTTTGTCCTTTTTTCTGTGTGTACAAACATTTCGTAGTTACGCATTCGTAGTCTCTTTCGTAGGCTCTTTCGTAGGTAACTACACATTGCCGTTTCTGTTGATGCATGTATGTGCACGTGTTGCCGCGAACAGTTAAATCGGCACTTGTCATCGTGCATGGCCGCGACTAAGGGGACGCCGAGCGCTTCTTTAGCTATACAGTCATTCAGTAAACAATGGCTTAGAGACCTCGCGAGCACTCTCGTGGCTGCCCTTGTAGCAACAAAGATCACCCTCCAATCAAGGAAGCCGCTGCAAACTCGAGACGTTCAGCGGGGAGCCATGCAACGAGTAGAGAGGGAGCCAATGCGAACAGGACGTCGCGCGGTACGAGTCGAACCAAAGCCAAGCTGCGGCAAAAGGGATGACACTGCCGGCGGACCGCCGCGTCTCCGATCTCGTATCTCGTACTAGAACATCGCCGCACCCGGCTCTTCATCATCATTGCACGAGACGGCACAGTTTCGGGGAAGGAAGTCGGCGTGGGGTAACGAGCCCTGCAGGGCAAGCATCCGGTAACGGGATGCTTGCTGCGATAATGATCCTGTCCCACCGCCTGCAAGGTTCTGTTTGTAAGCACGGCGGTGTTACGTCCAGAGTTTCCCTGTAGTAACAGTTGCAATAGTGCGCTTCGAGATCCGGACATGTTGCTCGTGCCAATCCTCGGGGGTTAATCAAATGACGCGCGCCACAAATCAGCGACGAAATAAAATTGGCGTCAATGCGTTGTAACCTATCGCCATTAAGGGTTTAAAGTGCCAAATCCTAGTAAAATAACGGGTGCCGATTAGACATGCCGGTAATAATGCATCTATTTTATTCCTATAGTGAAAAAATTGTTTCGAATCTGCTTCGTTTTACGTAGGTGACCCGACAACCACGCCTCACCCGCTTCCCCCCGCCTCACTGCTTTCGGCCATTCCATTACACATATGAGTTTATACTGTCAATAGAAAGTCTATAGACTTTTTATAGACGACCTTGCCTTTCTGTAGACTTGGTCTTTTGTTGATACAAAGTCTATATACTGTCTATAGACGAAAGTCGATAAGGTAAGACAACCAACTTCTGCGGAGTGTCGCAGCTGGCATAGTTAAGGATTGCTGGGACCGACTGATTCTCATACGCGAGAACGCGCTCGTTGCAACTTTTTCCGAGCGTTCATTATCAGTCGTCTGTATCGGCCATCTAGAACCGCCCTTACGTTCGTCGACTAGTCTACAAGTATCGCTACTAAATGTACTGAAGTACCAACGTGTCGCGATTATGTGCATGGCGCACAATAAAACGGAACAACAACGCGAACGTCGCTGCTCGGGCACGTTGAAATCAGCACCGTTTCGTAATATGTACTGAGATTATTCATTAAAAATTGGTACTGGATATTCAAGGGGGTTATAGCATTCATCATTGTAGGTATTAACTCAGCACTCATGCCTTGTACATGTATTGCTCAGGGTCTTTCTTGCAGAGAAATCCCTATAATGGCTGCCATCATCCATTTGCGACCTCTATGGTGCATTCGCAGCTGGAGACAAGGAAAATGGCGACAAAAGTCTAGCGAATAGAAATTCGCAGTTATTATTGAGCAGTAGGCAACGGAAGATTTGGCTCTGTTTTCAAGAACAATTAACAATTATAAATGCTTATAATAAAACTGACAATGCGAATGCGTTAGTTGCCTTTCAGGGAGATATATATGTCGTTTATTTCACTCTGTTATGTCTCTTTTATCTTCGTCGGCGAGAAGATGATGAATTAAGGCCTGTCGCAAACGTGCCCCTACGCTTACTCTTCGCAGGCTTGTCACACGCCATGGGACGCGCAGTGAGGCCTGTTGTGTGTGTGCGCACTTTTGGTGCCGTCGCAACAACAACAACAATAGTAAAAAAAAGATAAAAGAAACTACAGATAACTAGCTGAAGCTCCGGTGCTGATTAGTACGCTTGTTCTGCCGCCCTAGACACGTCGCATTTCCCCGCGCGGGAACCCGGTCGGCCGTTTATTTTTATTGCGTGCCCGCGTTTACGCGATAGTTCTGTTTCGGGTTGTTGCGTTCGCTCACATTTCTCTTTGTCGCCTCCGAGCAACGGGCCGTGCGTCTCGCGGCAGAAGCTCGGCAGTGCGCCTGAGGCAAATGCGCGTAAACGTATTTTCGCTGACGAATGGCACCGCCACAACATCACGTCTCCTTGCAGGGCGGCCATCAGGAAGGCGTGTTGCAGGCACCGCTGAATTCTCACTGAAACGACTAAACATCAAGCACGTTTGTTTAACACAAGTGTCTAAGCAATGCGCCAATTTGATTTGTTTTAAGCATATAATTTACATTCAATCACCTGCGGTCAAGTACTCATGATGGTATATTACAATTTGTGAAAAATAGAAATTAGGAGACTGATTCGCTGTTTTATCGAAGCCAGACCTATGCGTCCCGTGTGTTCAGTAAAAATTAGGCGAAGTAAGATCTAGCCTCCATTATCATTAAGCTGCGCCTGCGCGGAGGGGTGAGGCAGAACTGGGGAATGAGAGTGCGATTCTTCATACTCTAAGTGTTGGTGCAAAATAAGGTCGATCTTGACGCAGCGACCCACTTCAGTTACTCTCTCCTCTTTTTTTTTAGTTTTCTACGTCACTAGCCTTTTTATTTATCCAATAATACATGTTCTGGGTATTCATAGAAAAAATTGTTAAATTATAAATAGCTGCGGCCGCTTTCCTCCAGAAAGCCTACAAATTACTGAATTATTACGCAGATCGCACAAGCAAGAACTCGACGTTTGGCACAATCCAGCCCGATATGGTGTCAGGCACGAGTAGAAGCAGCATTTAAATCGTCGCTTAGGTAGTCAGATATTCGCCAACAGGAAGAAACGGGCAATAAACACTACCAGGAAGGTCGTGGAGCTGAATGGGCACTAGTTCATAAATAAAGGGTGAGCAGGTCAAACGCAATGACATTATTTACAGATGGAATACTTATTTCGGTAAAGTTAGGTACCAATTCGAAAAAAATAGAGAGAGAGAGAGAGAGAGAGAGAGAGAGAGAGAGAGAGAGAGAAATGTAAGATAGGAAAGGCTGGGAGGTTACCACTACTATGGACAATTCAATTCTTTGTCATAAAAACAGGACGAAAATAGCATCTCAACATCTTTAAACCGGGTCACAAACCAGCCTTCCAAAAATAATTGTCTGTGGTGTGAATAGTTTCCCAAAGAGTCTAAATAAATGGTTGTTGAAAAAAATATCACAAGTTTTCAAAAAGCACAGTCTGAAAGTCTTGTGCCCCGCACACACATCTAAAAAGGCCCATTGCATATAAACCCTCACTGGCTGTAGCGTAAAAAATAAACTGCTACTTTACTAGACTGCACTAACACTCAAAGTGAGACTACGAGCAAAAATCCCATGTCGTCACGTAGACTTCTGCCACGAAACAGAAAGCAAGACTTGCATTTCTCATTTTGTTTCTGCATTGCTTCAAAGCATTTTGTTGTTGTCTCGCTTCTGATAATTTGCAATAGCTTGTTTAGGAAAGCGATTACAAAGACCCGACTTCAACCGTTGTTCGCTGGGAAATATTTGATTAGTTTCGGTATTCGAAAATGCCGAGTAGTTCATTTTTTTTATACCAGCACGAATAGTTAGTGTGTAAGTGTCCTTTCATATTTCAACAACATAATATTCGCCCACCCATAAATATTTTTCATTAGGGCGCATTATTAAGTGCAGTGCCAATGCATTTCATCGCACACGTTGGAAATTAGTATTTCGAAACTCGTATCGCCTAGATAATTTGTTCCAAGTGAATAACCATTGTTATACCTTTGCGAATAACGCTTGTGTTCCAAGTGACACTCCTGTGAGCTCACCAGGTACAATTCTGGAATTTTATTGGGTGTCGTAAAGGTTTAGATAAAAGCCTATTTACTTCAGTTTCTCTAACTAGAGAGTTATGCATTTCAAATTTTTTTGCAAGCAATTTCCGTCTATTCCAGTAGTGCTGAGGATGAACTAGAAGTTTGCTCTATGCCATAGGTGACTAAAAAATATTCTGTATAGTGTAAAGAAAAAGAAAGGTGGGACAGGACAGACCACTAGACTTCAACTCACAAGGTTTATTCAGAAAATGTAGCGCCCTTAAGTTTGTGAAGGATAGCCAGCGAAGCGGTATTGGGGTGAATATATTGACAACTATATTGATTTGTATGGTTAATGCTATACTTGTTGAATAGAGACACATACATGCAACTTCGTGGTTTTCATCGTCTTTATTTTATCTCATTCATTACCACAGTGACCATAGCTTTGTGGTCGCTGTGGTACACTGCGATCCGTTGTACTGCACATGCTAGACACGTTCTTGCCCAAGGTTAAATCTATACACGACCGGTGACGTGTGGTCGGCACATTGACCTCCGTGTAGCACTCAATTCCGAACCGTTCCAACAGGAAGGCTACAATCTACTTGCAATAGGGGCGCGTTAGTTCAACGTTAAAGTCGACGATTGGCGGGTACACTATTGGATTTTGTTATAATTTTCAACCCTTCAATGGGAACGAAGGAGCGCCGCCATCCCACGCTTTATATCTGGCCATGAAGGCCATCCGTCATAACATAGGCGATAAGATGATAACATTTAGAGCGACCGCCACTACTTCTTTTTTTTCGCGCATGCGCATGGGGTTGCACCGGAGGAGCTTTCGGCGTACAGGCGACGGATGGGCGGACGCCAGGCGTATCGGATATCCATATACAGCTTCATTGTAAAAAAAAAAAAAAATACCCGGTAGAGAGCTGTTGTTTTTCTGCGCTGAACAGTGAGTAGTGAAGTCGCGTACACGCATTCTTTTATTGCAGGAGCTACAGTATCGGGCATTACGAATAATAGCAAACTATTCTTAAAGCAGCCTGACGTATAAAGATCGCAACAGCTTTCAGAATTTTACTGTAATTAATCTTGCCATTACTTAAACTAAGCTTGAAAACTCCTCTTTTATCTCTATGTTCTTACCCTCACCCGCCCATATCTATACCAAACTCAAAGTCTTTCACAAAGGGTGCATAGGAGCAGTGACCTTGCAGTCTTGTGGCGACTGCGAGACACTTCAGCACCTTATATTTGAGTGTCCAGCTTTCAGTGCGCAGCGCATGTCGCTAGTAAGAGACTACCATTTCCTTGGCCTGCGGTGTACGACACTCGACGAATGTTCGTACCCCAGTGGTTGTGCGTCTGAACGTGATCAGGCTCATTGCGCTCTACTTACTTTTCTAGAGTTAACTAACATAGGTTCAAGTTTGTAGCGTCGAAACTATTGTGTTCAACATTCTGTAGTAGTGTGACCTTCAGTGACCGGCCCTACTGTGTGTTATCTGTACTGTGTTCTACTTCATTCATTAGATTTGTTCTGTTGCTCTTCCTTTCCTCTTTCCTCCCCTCCTTCCTATTTTCCTTTTCTGTGTTGCTGTCACCTCCGTTCTGAAGAGTAGGCAGGCGTTATGCCTCTTCCGGCGGCAATTGCCAGCCTACTCTTCGCTTTCCCTTTCGTGTTAATTGTACGTGTTGAAAACATAATAATAATAATAATAATAATAATAATAATAATAATAATAATAATAATAATAATAATAATAATAATAATAATAATAATAATAATAATAATAATAACTGCAGTGCGTTCTTATCAACCCTCTTTCTGATCCCAATCAGATGTCACACTTGTCGCACGGTGCGAAATAATTCCATCTCGCCGTTATACTGATATCTTTCAGAAAGGAATACGTACTACTGGGACCCTGGCCAGAATGCAAACCAGCTTCTGTCCAAGTCGTTACCACTCATAACCCTCCTTTCTTTCCCATCTATTTACTCAGGTGCCGGTTATAATATGCTGGAAGAGTCAACATCGGGCGGACATCTGTGCCATTTCTCCAATAAATATTTTCTGCGTTCGCAGACTAAAAAAAAAATATTTTGCTTTGTAAATTCCCAATTTACACAGCAAATTCGTAATTTACACGGCATCGTGTTTACATGCACTAATTACTGTTATGAAGGAGTAAAAATGCCTTCGTCGTCGCCATCGCCGGCGTATTTGTGCTGTCCCACTAATGGGTGCATGCGTGCTCCTGGGCGGATGGTTAGACGGCCTTCTCCAGGGAAGTTTCAAAAAAAGCATTCTGGAGTGGAGGTTATGCCCGAAAGTTGAAGCTGACCGCCGCCCTCTTACTAGGGGAATGTATTAACGGTAGCGTGTGGCGGAAAACAGGAAGCGTTTACTTCCCACTTCCAAATGCTTTTACAGCGCCAGTTTCGCCGCACAGATGCTTGTCGATGCATCTCTCTGTGTCACTGATTTTAGGATAAAGCTTGAAGGTCTTAGCAACTTCTATAGCAGATTACAAATTGAAATTATGCGGTTTTGCAAGCCAAAACAACGGTCTGATTATGAGACACGCCGTAGGAGCTGACTCCGGATTATGTTCGCCACCTGGAGTTCCTTAACGTGCTCCTAAGTCCAAGTACACGGCTATTTTTGCATTTTGTCCCCATGGAAATTCGACTGCGGTGGCTGGGGTTTCATCCCGCGACCTCGTGCTTAGCAGCGCAACACCAAAGCCACTAATCAACCACGGCGGGTCTTCTACGAGAGATCATGATGTGACTACTAAGCGAGTGGCAATACGCTAGCCCAAAACAAGAAGCTATTATTTTCCACTCAGTCTAAAATTTTTGTTAAAAGAGGAAGAACAGGTTTAACTGCGACTGTTCTACGTCTAGTTCAGCACGCTTTTATGGGGGAAGTGGGGGAAAACGCTGGCTTCACCTCTTCTGGTAAGAATCCTTTCGATCTCTGCGAAAGCTGCCGGGCTCCACAGACTCCGAGTACATTTGGATGGAAAAAAGAAAAAAGGAAATGACAAAATTAAGCCAGCACGTCGTCAGTGCTACGCTAAATCGCGTAGATCCGCTACATCGCGTAAATCCCAGTGGCCACCACAACAATCTCTTGAGCTTTTGAAATGCTATGCTGCACATTGACAAATACCACCATATTGGCGAGTTCCGGGCGTCAACTCCTCTCGATTCATTCGCCATCTCGTTTTGCTGCTCCTTTCCTCGCCTCTTATACAGTTCCGTGCTCCACATTGTGTCGTGCACCTTTGTGCCATTAAGCTCATCAAATATTATTCCGGTGCTGTCACTCTCCTCACCAAAGGAAAGTAAACTACGCAGAAAAAAATTTATTGCGGGGGGCAGCCATATCCACAACCTCTGGATTACGCGTGAGTTTTACTAGCAATTGTAGTACTCTGGCGGCTTTTCACACATCTACTTTCTTGGGTATTTATGGGTACAAGATCTAACCCTGGAAGTATAAGCCAGCGCCAATCAAGGCCATGGAGGCGAATGAGGAACATTCTTTTGACTGATGACGTCACGCAGCATGGAACCTTTTCCGCGTAGGCAGCTGACCAGTAGACCCTCGTGCGTTACCTAAAGGCACCAAACTTGTCGGAGTAGACACCCTTACTATGGAATGAACAAGAAGGGGAACTGAAGGGCTCAATTTTAGTTGGCCACAACCATATGAAACCAACAGATAATGCGGTCGAAAAAAGCATAGACGAAATTATTAGCAGTTTTAATTAAAGCGTAGAAATGATAAGCTAAAAAGAAATGAAAGAGGAAGAAAAAAAGCAACTTGCTGTCGGTGGGAGCCGAACACAGAACCTGCGCAATACACATGTGTTGCACTACCTAGTGTACTGCTTCGACGGCTGTTCCACCGTCGAAATTCTTTGGTATTTATGTGCACAAGCTATAACCTTGGGGGTATAAGCCAGCGCCACTGAAGCCCGTGGAGAAAAATCTGAAACATTCTTTTGACTGATGGCATCATGTAGCATGTTAATTTTTCAGAGTAGGCTTAATACTGCAATTAATGAACCTTTGTCACAGTAAGCTTTCTTGTATGCGGGTGATCGGGCGTGATCCAGAGTTTAAGGCACCCGTCGTCGCATCTAGAGTAGATACAGTTTAACTGTCCGACTGAACCTTCATATAGGCAGCTGTGTACGAGCGAATGTCGACTATTCAAATGAGTAACCAATAAGTCTTTATAACCACCACGCCCAGGCAAAAGATTTTTAAATGGGACATCGCAAACGAGACGCATTGTGGAAATTGCAGCTTTCGGTATGAATATAACTGTGCTTGCGCAACCTTGAGAGACGCAGTGATTTCCGGGGAGCCACCGTAACCTTACAAGTCAGCTTTTTGTCAGCGTTCCCACTAGCAAAGCAGTCTATAGCTAAATTGCGGAAATCTAGTGGAACCGTAAGTGAAGTTGTTACACAAACACACTGAAAAACGATGACGTATATTTTACCAAAAACATAATGATGAGACTCCGGAATCTAAGTCACTGACTGGTCGTAAGTTTCGTCATGTATACGTCATGCGGGCACTTTTGAGCTGGTTTAGAAGGACAAAGGATGGTCCTTTACCTCAGCGGCTATTGCATGACATAATTTGTCGGAGTACAAAAACTGCTAAGTTTAGTCATTGCAGACAAGCATGAGGGGTACTGCCCGCTTCAATTTCTCATTTATAAGGAATGCTAACGGCCGCCCAACATTTTGTGTACGAAGCATAGCCGCCGCTGTGAAATTTATCGGCTTTCAAGCCAACGAAGAAAGAATGGCCTCTGTTATTGCGCCAAGAACGTTGGCGAAGAGATATCCAGAAGAGAAAAATTACGATGCACTAATATATAACAAGATAAACTATTGCAAGTGGTGTCTGCTCTAACCATGAGTCTATGTGGCGGTTTGGTATCCTTGAAAGCAGGCGAATGTGCACATTGCATGAAGCCGGTCGTAATTGGTTGCGAAGAACACTGGAACACTGTTCTGGAACACTGAAATAAAAAAAAAGACTGGCCTTGTTTGCTCCGGCAGGGAACGTGAGTCTGATGATTTTGCGAGCCCCGAGCTTCACATTAGCTCTGAAGAGAAACATAGGATTATAGATATGGCTTAAAGTAAATTGAATTTATTGCAGCTTCCTCGCGCATTTTAAAGCGGCACGGTACCATGCACAATGACGGGCTGAGCGCATATTTACATCCCGTATTTCCAAGCAGGCTTAACTTGCTGAACTTGCCTTTTCCCCGTCTACCATGCTGCGGAGGCCATCGAACCTGACTTTATACTTGCCCAAAACACATCAGTGTAAGAAGCACATTAATATGAAGAAGGCTATTTGAAAGAATAGATTGGTTTTACAGCAATACGTGTATAGAGTGTACACCGAAAAGACTATCGTACTCTGATCATGGGTGACTAGAATGGCAGCCTCACGCAATACGACGATTGATAGACGCGCAAAATGTATACTTTGCTCAGCGCTTATAGGGTAATGTATAATATTCGGGATCCCTCGTTCACTTTTCTGAGCATTAAAGGAAATTAATGGTTGTTGGTGCGCATAAAATTGTTGAGCAGACGTCGTCGTCGGCCACCGTGTGGTGCGAAAAGGTTGGCGACTGCTTCGAAGACCGCCTCTGCGAGAACCACAAGTCAGGGAAAGCGATCGCAGCATACGATTAGCGGCAAGAAACAATACAAAATGGTATTGGACACGTTGTATTATAGGCTGAAGCAAGTTTTGGGGGCGGAGTACAGAAGCTCCTTCAGAATGAAAAGTAAGTGGTGCCCATTTTGAGCTTCTGAGCAACGTCCCGACACCTTGAGGACAGCGCAGGGCAAGGATGCCCAAGACGAAAACATGTGCCCAGAAGACACTCTGTCCCTTGGAGAGCAAAACCAGCTGAAAACGTCGACAAGCATGGGCAAGATCACGCGCCAACTTTGCACGCGCCACCACTCCCGCACCTTTCGCGTTGTACGGATGGTTAGTCGTCCGTCTATTTCGCGCACTGGGGTGCCTCTGAGTGAGCCGGCTGCAGGAGATGGCGGAATTGAACGCACAGAATGCGACGGTGCTCGCCGAACGCCAAGTTCGGTGTCGCCAGTCGTCCGTCTTTCGGGCGCCGTTCGAACGCCAGGCGCAGCCGCTCGTTCGCGTGGATAGAATGATTTATCGGACCTCTCTGCGACAGTGGCGTACTCATATTTCTTTCGTTTCAGCCGTTCGACTTATCTGACCCTCTTCGTCCCTTTATTCTGACTTCCCCTATGCCATTTCAGTTTTGTCCCTTCTCTCTTTTTTTTTTTTTGGCATCGATCAGTTTTTCAGAAGATGCCTCTCTGTTCCACGCCCACCGATTCATGGGAATGCACACGGCCAGTAGTGCGAAATGCTTCCAAAGTGGTTTCCAAACTTTTTTTTCGTCGAGCAGGCGTAGCACGTGCCTTGATAGAGCGGGCCTTTCACAATTAGTTTCGGTTTGCCTAGATGAGCGTAAGGAATCTATGCCGTAAACTTCGGTGCATCAGAACCTCGTGGGATATTTCCATTGATTTCGTATTCTTCTCCTTAAATTAAAGTCAGTAGCGAACTCCGTGTAGAGATATTTAGGAAGTACCAGAATTTTCTCATCTTCACTAAGTAATAATCCTAACGACAAAGTGCAAACGTTCGTATCACATTTCGTTTCACTTGCGCACAGCAGGACAGAAAGTTCAACTTAAACAAATTAAACCACCCTGTCTATTTAATGGCACAATACGAAAGTTTAGAAAAGGTGATCCGAGTTCTCGGTAATTTTCTGGGTCCCGTTTAATCGCGTGTGCCTTTATTCGCTTGACAGTCAATGGTGGTTTCGAACCCATTAGTTCAATATAATTTCATCTAACTATGTGCTGTCGCAACAAAATCTAATTTACAGTGCCCCCACAAATACTGTACACTAGTTTTACCTCGTCTTCAGTCCTCAGCTGAACATGCGTTTCTGCCGACCGATATCTATCCTGAACGACAATGTTACTTGCATCGCAAGCGACAAAAAAAAGGAAGGCTTTCAAGCGAAGTATTAAACACGCCCAAGAACACGATGAACTGTACTTCTAGTAGCTTTACAGCCAAGACACAAGACACCTCGAGAAGGAACTTTCTATCAAAATTTCTTTAACAACATATCTAATTGGTGAAGAAAATCTGAAATGTAAATTAACCATTTCAATAACTCGTGATAAGATGGAGAATCTGCATTTTGATATCGCTGTGGTGGCTTTCACCTAGAATGTGCTACAAAACTAGCACACTCAATGCTCAATATGCAAGATGTCGAAAAAAAAATAATTATAACTTCGAATTCACGAGAAAGTTAAAATTTATAGTGATAGCGCAACACAACGTTAAATTTAGGTGGGCAATGTTGTAGACGCGTGGAAAGTATTCACGAAAGCTCCTGGCTCTATAGGACAAACGCATTAGATGCTAAGAAATGTAGCGCCTTCTTTTTTTTTAAATGTTCTGCTTCGAGAACTTGCGAGGTAGACGAAACTATTAAACTGACAGATTTAAGCTCACCGAATATGCAAGCTTTCTCTCAAGGTTTAAGAATAATCAACATTTTGACATCTCTTTCGAGGCTTCTCTTATTGAACGATCTTGTTGTTTTTTGTTTTGATGGACAAGAGTGTGTACACTTTGTTTATTGTTTACTGCGATGTGCTTCAAGGGGATTTATATTACGCGTGTCTTTCAGCTACGGTAATCTTTTACACTGAATTATATATTATATAAATCTAACTCTATATTCTGACTTGTTTGCTTCATCGTGCTTAACCTCTAGCCCGTTTAAACCCTTGTTTCGAACCATCTTAGTATACTAAAGACTCATACTCCTCGCATTAGAACGCCTAGCATTTATGAAGGTCTTAGATGCTACTTTCATTCAGACGTTAATTTCGGCGGCGTGAAATACGCTTTAATCACTTCAGCTGATCCTCCAGTTCAAATACCGACCACACAATTACAGCAGTGCTATCTACGTGCAAAAAGAAATTTATTAAAAAAAACACCTCCGATCATTTGACAGTATACCTTCAAGCAAGTAATACGAAAGGTTCATACGCAATAAGAAAGGAAAGTATAATTGGCAGACGTAGAAGGGCAAAAGAGAGGACATGCTGAGAAGGAAAGAAAAAGGAATGCCCCTTGGGTAGCGGCACCGTGAGCGCACACTTCGGCGTGTGCCGCGGGCTACGCAGTCTCAACAAGGCCGTTTGCTATCCGGGGCCACCTGAGCACCCTTTGCACTGGCGAAGTCGAACCACCTAAATCGGAGCACTGTGTGTTCCCTTTTATTTTATTTTTCAAAACAATCAAACCTCCGAAAGAGTTCTCGGGAAAGATGTGCAGAGTAGGAACATTCTTCGTCCAGGAGAAGAACATGACTCGCTCGTACGACCTGGAACAGCGATCTCGGAAGCAATTTCTCACTTGGCTGCGCAGGTCAGCAGGTTCCTGAAAGGAACGGGGCACTCAGTGGCAGCAGCGCCTCGCGAGACGACGAGTAGCTGAAACGGCGTCCATCGAGGAAGCGAAGTCGTAAAGGGGACAACGGAAACGGAAGCATTCGGAATGGCGGGAAGGTGTGTGTGTCCGAAATTATCCGCAAAGTGAACGAGGCTACCATGCGTATATTCTCGGCGATCAAAATGTATTTCTCTGCGGACAGGTCCTCGTCTTTTGGGTAGAGCCTTGCGCTTAAGCAACATGTGACCATGGGAATAGTTGGCAGTGTTATTGCGAAATTTCCTCCTACCTCCGTGTTACCAAACAGTTCTCGACTCGATGTTCGCCCTCGACCAAAGGAGCCTTCGTGCAAGCTGCACATATGCTTCCTACCTCGACTCCGATAGCGCCACTCACCGACTCACGAAGACACTGCTTGTAAAAAAATTGACGCGAAGTGTCATTGAAGCGCAGTGAGCATTTGGGCTCAGGGGCGGCATTGGCATCCGCTTTCTGGGGTCGAGGTAAGGTGGTATGGGCAGGGAATGTCTTGAACAAGTGGGTTAAACGCCCTCTACCTACCTTCATGCATTATTTGTCCAGGATAACAGCTTATTGTCCCACAGCACACTACGTAACGGCCTTTAGCTGCTGCATGCAGTAGTATTTCGCCCATGGAGATAGTACGTATGCAGAAAAGTAGGGCCTTGGTGGAGTCCAGACCAGGATTTGCTGTAGTTATGTGTAAGTAAAAGAACTGAAACCGGGGTGGGTGGGTAATCATTCATGGTAAAGCTTCAGTGGCAAACAAAGAACGAAGGACACATGTAGTTCACAAAGACGTGCTTGTTTTAAAGAATCTGTGTTTCGATGTTTGTGCGGGCTGCAATTTTACCATGTGTGTAAGTAGCTCTGCATTCTTTCCGAGATAATGAGAAAGTCACCGTTTAGCAGAACGTTGCAGAGTGCAAATGTGCATTGATAAGCGTTTATGTATAGTTAAATTTTGCTTCCGTGGTCTTCAACAGGTACCAAGCCATCATGAGCTATTGAATTAAAAGAGTAAAAATTCAGTACACTCAAGAAGTCACTTTGCCTCAAAACTAATTTATGCGACATCAGCAGGTTTTCACAGTGCGGGCTGCCCTCTTTTCACAAAAACAACTTTTTTATCACGAAGCGCTCAACTTCCTGCGTTGATCTCTATTGCAGTGAAGCTGTTTGTGGCTAGGTTTCCGTGCATTTTTCATGTTTGTCAAAAAATCCGTGAAAGCAAGAACTATCATTAGAGAGTTTTAGTTTAGGGGACGCAAGCGACTTGCACACGCAAGCCGCTTGCGTCCCCTAAACTAAAACTTTCTATTATCAGCAATGGCTTGCGCGTTCGTCGTCGTCTTGTTGCCACAACTGGCTCCGTTGCTATTCCTCGTTTTAGCGTTCCCATACTGCCCTCCCTCTACGAAGGCCCTGATGCCACTGGCCCAGTGCCAGTTGGTGCGATCATGTCGGTCTCACATCCTCTAGCTCAATATATCACGAAGGGAAAACATGAATGGATATAGCGAATGTATAACACGAATGACCGCGGGTGTATAAAAATAAATGTGTGTGCGCACCTTTCGTCCCGATGACCACCGAACAGGACAATTAATGTGCTCGTACATTGCCTCAAAATTATGTCACCTCTTTGTCGTGTGCTACACAGCTTCGCTGGTGATCGGCCTTCACAGAGTAGAATGGCTCATGATTTTTCGTGGGCTCTCGTTTTTCCCAATATTTTCTCCATACATATGTTATGGTTTACCATTGCGATAAAATTTGAACAAAATAAGGGAAATTTACTTTTTTGATGGTGCTCTCCAGAATCGTCTTGCCTTCCGTCTAAAGGGCTTGTCGAAACTCTTTCTTGGCAGCGGCCAAGAATGGCCTTTAGCCAAAGAGCCTTTAGCTGTAAACGCATAACGCACCACGTAGCAGGGGAGCTTAGCCTAAAATTGTTTCCTGATCCCTCCTTCACTGTCCGTCAGATAAGAGCAGTCCGAGGAAACTTCAACTTGCTCGTAGTAGTCACTATACCGTGGAATCAATATCTATATAAGCTTCTCTTTATTCCCCGTGTTTAATATGAGTTCCGAGCGAAGCTTTCATGGAAAGTCGTCGGCGGCTCGGCAGAACTCACTGAGCAGTGACAAACTGCGGCTCTTCGAAGACGAACTGAGCAATATGAGCGTTGCAGGGTAATGCTGATTGTGTCGCGTCTATATCTCGAACCTTTACCTCACTGCCGAAATTGTGACTGTCTTACACATTGTGTTGCAGAAAATCATTTCTTTATTACATGAAGAACAGAAAAATTGCTTCCAGGGAAGAAGATTTATAAGGGTCAATTTTTAGACATAAGGCTGTGATATAGCGACGGGCCAAAATCCTCGGATTTCCGTTCGGTCTTTTCAGATACCCGACGTTTTGCGAAACCTATTAGATCGGTAATCTCTAGGTAAGCATTGGTCTTTGATATGTTGCCATAGAGGCCCTCTCTGAAGATGCTTCGTCCGTGCGTGCTGTCTGCGCACTGCCGTTTGTGAAAGAGCAGTAAGAATTACCCTGACGGGGCAATGTGTTGAAATAACCTGACGTTAATCATTATCACTTGTCAGTGCCAGAGGTGCGTTACAGATGGGATGGAGTATAATAATAATAATAATAATAACTTCTTTATTTTCCATCAGTGATGGAGGAGACTGCGGGTAAAAGTCGCTTTGGGCAAGCGACTTGACTAGAGCCCGCAGCCTCCTTTACAAGGCAAACAGCGATTGCACAGGAGGCATATATATACATAACAATTGACTATATGTGAAATATGCACAAATATAAACGCAAAAAACACAACTTATCTGAAAAACGCTCTTCAATTATTTAAGAAAGATTGAATGACAAAATGTTCACGTAAAGCTCGTACACCAGTTTTATAAATGTCAAGACCTGATTTCAGAAACAAATTTAAAAGTGTTGGTAGTGTGTATGATATCTTTTGTGTAGAATAATTGGCACGCGGAGTGACCACCTTCCACTGTTCCGTACACCTTGTAATGTAAGAATGTGTGTTCCTGGTGAGATTAGATAATTCGTGAAGAAACTTTAAATTCTCTTTTACCTCCCGTTTGAAAGCTTGACTTAACTTGTAATTATAAAGGTTAAAAACGGGTATTACATTTTCTATCTGAAATAAGTCTGATGTGTGGGCATTGTAAGGCAGGTTAAATAGTATTCGCAAAATTTTTTTCTGAAGTATATGTATCTTTTCTAGATTCGTATGTGATGTGGTACCCCACACGAGCAGACAATAATAAAGTGTAGAAAAAAATAGGGTGTTATAAATAAGAACCTTGATTCTGTAAGGTAAAAGAGGTCTCAGCCTCACCATCATCCCAACTACACGAGATAATTTGCCCAATACCGATTCTATGTGCATGTCCCAAAGCATATTTTGTGTGAAAATAACGCCAAGTATTTTAAAACTATCTACAATTTCTAGGTTTACATCGTCATAAACAAGGTTGATGGAACTGGTTATTTGCTTAGATTTTGGCCTAAAGATTATTGCTTTTGTTTTGTTTATATTGATTTGTAGACAGTTTTGTTTTGACCATACATGAAGAGTTTTCAGAGCAGTGTTAGCTTTATTCTCAAGGCTACTAGAGTCAGGTGACGAAAAAAATATACTGGCGTCGTCTGCGTACATTACGTATTTCGCATCTTTATAGATATTTACTAAGTCATTTATATATATGATAAACAGGAACGGGCCAAGAATACTACCTTGAGGAACGCCTCTGGTGATATGCTTCAAATTTGAGCGGCTATTGTTTATTTCAACGTATTGATAGCGATTATCAAGATAAGAATGTCGTTCGCTTACGGGCGCTGAAATATTACACCCCAGTTGGGCGCACCAAATTAGTGAAACTTTGCATTAGTGCATAGTAGCAAACCGGACGAGCCTCTTGCCAACCACCCTCCATTCCCTGTCTTCTGCTTCTCGCTCTTTTTCGATCGGGTGTACTTTACCTCGCTGAGCGTGACTTTGGCGGCGTGGTACTAAACGGCAAAACGAAGTGTCCTTCTGGATTGATGACAACAATGTTCCATGAGGCCAATCAGCTTGTATAGCTTGATATGATTCTCGGCACTGTGAGGTGTAGAAATGGTTAATGTTCTATTACAAGAGACAATTCTTATTATTGCATTAACATTCTAGTAGTACTTACCGCATTTACCGAGGACTCACTGTCTCCCTATCTATTTAATTGCTTTCCCGCCTACCTGGGTAACTAAATATAGTTCATGGTCGAATTCCTATCGCATCGGGCTGCTGCGTTAAGGGAGCATGGTTCGAGTCCGATCGTCGGACCAATTAGGGTCCCTCAGTATGTGGCAATGTGTACATATATTCCGCTCTTCAACGAACCTCCTTCACGCCGACATGGGTCACTGTAGATGCGGGACTGCGTAGACGCCGCTGCTCAATAAAACTCTTTGATGCCGACTTAGCGCACTGGTATGTGCCACCCGGTCCGTGCTGGCCTTCAATGGACGTCTTTGAGGCCAACTTGCGTCACTGGGTATGTGCCAGCAGGTGTGTGCAGCTCTTCAGTGAATGTATTCGACGCCAAGTTGCGTAACTAGGTACATGCCCATTGGAATGGGCCGCCTCTACAATGACAAATAGATCATCTAAATGTCTCACGGCGGAATCGAGCGCAGATTCTTCAACAGATTCTTCACAGATTATTCAACGACCGCAACACGACGCTTTAGCAGGCTGCACCATGAATGCACAGGGTATGTGCGGCTCTGCAATGAGTATCTTGCCCACCTGGGTGTCTGAGTAAGTTCCACAGGGTGAGCGGCAAGCGAGGGAACGATTCTCAGCGTCCACACGCACGGGCGCGCCACGCGCGGACTTCTCAGAAGCGCCACTAGATGGCGCAGCGTGTCAAGAAAGATGTGCGAGGAGCCCAGTTGCCGCATGACGCGTTTCTTAGCGTTCGCATGCACTTGAACGCCATGCATTTCGGAGGCCAAATGCAGGCTTCGGAGTGGCACCAGTAAATTGCGCCGAGTGTTCTTAAGCCAGAAAGAGGAGTCTGGCTGCAGTAAACGCCTCATGCATAACTAGCTTCGATGGTGGCGATGGGTTGTGTCGCTGTATTGACTTAATGTTAGATGAATTATCGTCGACAATCATCGGAAAATATGCTCTGCCGAACCTTCACAACGACCTTTGCAAGGTAAAATAAGAATTACATGACATTGTTAACACGCTTAGTTGCTTTAGACAAATGGAAGCAAGGAACATATCCAAAATCCACACAAAGGGGCTGACTCCCCGTCGAATGATTCGACGGGTGGCGAAAATGAAGGTTTCAAGCGCGTTTCGGTTTCAATCATGTAACACGGTCGCTCATGACACTTGAAATCACAAAAAAGGTTACCTTAGAGTTAGTTCCGACTTTCTTTTTTGCTGTTCCTTAAAAATATTTTATTGCGGCCGCGTGCTAAGCGCCGCGAAGTGAGTTCCCCAAGCACACTCGCTGGGCGCAAGTGCACTACACATGAAGTGTCGCTGAATATTTATGACTGCTTGCGAATGATACGAATGACGAAGTGCACAGGCTCGAAGTTCATACTAATTTTGCTGGTCTGAAAAAGGTATTCCTTTCCCTACGTAACAACTTGACGCGCTCATAGTAAGGAAATGATTTCTTCACCTCGTGAAATAACTTCGGAGTTTAACCAAGGGCCCGCGAGATATATTGCCTTCCCGTACTTCTTACATCGTGTTTGTCAAGTGTTTCATCTGCAACGGACTCCTCACTTTCTCCTGCGTAGGCAAGGAGCACAGTGATAGCGAAACACGCTGTAATCGTGTGTCGAATGTAGGACTGCGAGCTTAAGTTCCTGTTTCACTGACTTAGTCGTTCCTCGTGGTAGCTGAGGCCGTTAAAAGCGTTGGAAGGACATAAAATAAACGTGTCTTTTTATGGTTGCCGACATTCATAAATCGATAAAGTAAACGAGTAGGCATTGAGCAAATAAGTAGTAATCACCTTCTATTTCCTCCACCTTCTTGCTTTTTTTTTTCTCTTATGTGCGTCTTACCTGCCAGCGCGGAACGGCCAAACGGCGGAACGTCACGAAGAGTATTTACCAGCTTCCATAGCACTTCGCCGCTTATCTCAGCTCGTCGGTTCACCGAGCCCGATCGCCAGTTTCCCGGTATGCGTCAATATCTTTCATGGCGCGTGGCTAGACACTGCAATGCATGTAGATGCACAAACATGAAGCCGAGAAGGTTTATAACGGGTCTAAAGGCGCGGGTATAGTCCGGGGTAATGCGGGCGCGAGTCACGCGAGGCGCCGTTACCCTACGCCGGCGCAAAGGGAACGCCCCAGAGTCTAGATTCACCGCGCAGCCAGCATGCCTGCCGGCATACAGCGCGCTTTGGCGTTGTCAGCGCGGGCATAGAACCCGTCATATCAGTCCGCCGTAACGCAGGCGCGCTACGCGCGGCGCAGTTACGCCTGTTACGCTACGCCGTCTCAAAGTGCGCAGTCATCATGACTGGCGGCTTTCGGCGCGCTTTGGCGTGGTCAGCCTATGAACAGAACATGTCCTCTCTGTAGCCAGAGCCGCTAGACTATAGTACATAGCATGCTAGTTTGGCTGGCCGGCCTACACTCTTAAGCAAAATTACACCCTTTTGCCACACCAATAATCGTCATATGCCTTGTCCGCATTTCCTTCCTTTAACGCGGCGAGCCTGGTACTTCCAAGTCATGAATGGCATGCCCGTTATCAGCATGACAGAGCATTCTCTACAGGAAAATAGTAAGCGCAGCGTTTTTAAGGAAGGAAGCGCAGGCAAGAGAGCTGACAAATATTGTTGTGCGGCAAGTATATGCCCAAAGGGTGTATATTTCTTTGAGAGTGTACATTTCGGGTGCGACGAAGATATTGCACTCACTCTGCGCTCTTGCCGAACGCCGCACCCATGTGCGCATGTGCTGCGGCAGCAGCTCATCGCCGCGCTGCTGCGGGCCGCATACAACGCACCGAACTGTACAGAGGCCAAATTATCTGCGATGCTTGAGTCACCGGCTTTACGTGTGGGACTTCGCCTGCCGATGGCTGGCACGCGGAAATCGCAGGTCTGTATCCACTCCCTAAGAACGCAAGTCGTTGGAAACATTGCATCAGACAGGCTGAAGTCGAGCCATTGCATTCCTAATGCAGCCCTGTGGCGTCTTCGGACAAGTGAGTAGTGCCAGGTTTTTTCGGTTCCTCAAGTACTACAGGTAAGCACATGTAGCACATTCGGCAGCACATTCACATTCGCACATTCAAGCACATTCGGCAGCAGATTGTCATACCCTTTCATGCCGAAATTGCAAGTTCAAGAAATTTGGAATTGTACATGTTCTAGAATCTATTTTATGGTTGGCTATTTCTAGAGTTGCCCTTCTTAACCTTGTTACCTGCACAAAGCTCTTTAAGATTTTACCTAAAGATGGGTGACATCTGGCGTCGCAAAAGAAGTCGAGGGATATGATTAGCGCCGTAGTAGAGCGCTTTGCCATGAAGTCAATTGCCTGTATTACCCGACCTTCTTTCAGCCCTCCTTCCCTCTCAAGCCTGGTAAAAAGAAAGTGACGTCATCAGCGCTCTTTCTTTTGTGGCTTCTTACGTTTTTCTCCGGCAATCTCCAAGGAGCGCTGCAACGTGACGTCACCACAGTTATTCCTACGTCCATTGGATGGTAGAGGAAGTTTCCACAGCAAAGTATACCGAACAGAGACGCGTATACGATTTACGAATAAGCACAGCAGAAAGCAGCGTAGCCGGCTTGGTTTAACCCTTTCAGGCGCCACTTGCAATTATGCATAGAAAAAGATCTTTTTATATATAAACATTCTTTTTGGGACCTAAGAAACAAAAGACCATTGAATTCTTGAAAGTTATCATGAAACTTTGTTATTTGCAACATCGTACACAATTGTGTACACAGCGCCTCGGTGGTCACAAAATTCACTTGTGGAATGCGAGGAAGCAATTTCTCTCTTTCGTCAGGCACAGTGGCACGGCGCATTTCATGCAGAATATCCGGGCGCCTCGTGTGCACTTCTCGAGCTTGCACCCGGCTAATTCGCACCTTCTGGTCGTGGGATTCGGGCCAATGGTCAAAGGAGTCGTAGGGCGCGTCGGTGCAAGGAAGCGATATTCTTGCTTTTTTGCCCTATTTTTGGTTGTGCTGCTTGGATCTCTGCAAGAGAAGGCCTTCCACGCTTTTTCTCGGGTAGTATCGCCTTAATTAATGCTTCGGCAGCTTGCAAGTGAAATTTCATCAAATATAGGAGTTTAGCTCTAGGCAGCGTTTAATTGTCGCGGTGGTAGTCCAGCAAAGCATTGCAGGTACCCAGGTTCACAAAAGGAAAAAGCACTCTCAGTTTCCACTTTTTCAGCTTGCGTTTCCCCTGCGGCAGCATCTTCCTCTTCTGTGAGGTTGGTGAACGCAGCTGCAACGCAGGCGTCGGTCGCTTCACACGTGGCTTCTTCTTCGTCATTTTCCCCGATGTCTGAAACATTTATCAGCAATGAGCTTCAAAAGCCTTTCAGCTGTCTTTTGGGTTTTCTTATGCTTGTTTGTACTGTAGAAAGAAGAACGACGAATGGCCAAAAAACCTGGAAAGAAAATCAAAGCAACTCTCAGCGTTCTTCATTTCTGCAGCGACCACGGCGCTTTGCACACAATCGTGTACACATGCGCGTGCGAGCGTTAGCGTTCGGTCATCTCCTCAGAATGGATGAAATTATCACTCCTCGGTACTTCATATGATGCAGAAGC
Organism: Dermacentor albipictus; assembly: GCF_038994185.2. Classification (NCBI taxonomy): domain Eukaryota; kingdom Metazoa; phylum Arthropoda; class Arachnida; order Ixodida; family Ixodidae; genus Dermacentor; species Dermacentor albipictus. Next base: position 86,455,574 of record NC_091824.1, on the reverse strand, counting down.
GCGTCTAATTTTTTTCGCTTGCCACAATAAAAAAAAAGCGGCTCTAAAAAAATAAGAACTTGACTCACCGCTCTTTGCTGCTCCAGCGTCCGCCATTTCTTGTTTTGATATGAACATCTTCACCGAAATGTGACAGATGGCGCCGAAAATGGACATGGTTGTCAGTTTAAAGTTTGGGAATGCGCTAAAGCCAACCTAATAGAAAATTGCGTGCCCTAAACGTGAAAAAAAAACACCAGAAATACAATGTACACAATTGTGTACAAGGCGCCTTAAAGGGTTAAGATAATTTTATCCACTGCCTCTATAACATTGCGTTGCCAAGCAGCAGGGGCAATAACAGACTATCTGTCCTCAGAAGGTATGGTTTTCGTCCAAAACTGTGGTGCACTATTTACACACAAATGTAAGAGATTTAATTAGGTGATTGGCATGGTTGGAACACCGCCGACCTACCATTAAGTACATTAAATGCTGGCAAATGATTGTTGATTTCGAATTTCCGCATATTTTTCTTATCAACGTCGGTCCTAAGCTAGGTGCCCAGATTGGGGCCTTGATTGCTCTCGATATCGCTAAAGCGAAGCAGAGTTCTGTGTAATGCGTTTAAAGATACTGTCGACATTACTAGGACACCTGAGTCAGGGGACTTAGATAAACATCAGTGAATTAACGAAGATTTCAACATTTAACCAAATACAAAATGTTGATTCGTAAGCCTCCAGGTTTCTGCCCCGTAGGTGAGTACTGGTAAGACACAGCTATTATAGGGGTTCTATTCAAATTGAGGACGACGCAACGAGCTATGGAAAGAAGAATGATAGGTGTAACGTTAAGGGATAAGAAAATAGCAGATTGGGTGAGGGAACAAACGCGAGTTAATGGCATCTTAGTTGAAATCAAGAAAAAGAAATGGGCATGGGCAGGACATGTAATGAGGAGGGAAGATAACCCATGGTCATTAAGGGTTACGGACTGGATCCCAAGGGAAGGGAAGCGTAGCAGGGGGCGGCAGAAAGTTAGGTGGGCGGATGAGATTAAGAAGTTTGCAGGGACCGCATGGCCACAATTAGTACATGACAGGGGTTGTTGGAGAAGTATGGCAGAGGCCTTTGCCCTGCAGTGGTCGTAACCAGGATGATGATGATGATGATGATGATGATGATGATGATGATGAAAATGTCAATTCGCACGGCACTGGCCTTTCCAGCGTGCAGTATTGTCTGCAGCCCGATGCACACACATGGGGTTAGCTCAGTTTCTCTCCGAATTCAGCACAAAATATTTCCATTTAGCTTGACAAAGACTGAAAGGGAGAGAAGCCACGAGAATAAACTTGATAAGAGGGGAATCTAGTTTGAACATTATTCAATCGGAGCGTGAAGTGGCTTGGATGCGAATACGTGGGTGCAAACGGAAATCGAATTCGTTCCGTTACCCTAGGTTCCCTTGTAGTGGGGCTATTTAATTCCCAAACCACATATCTCGCCGCCTACGGTGTCTTTCTTTGGCCCCATGGGTCCTTTCAATCTAGTTCTGTGGACACAGATAGGTAGTTCCCGGCGCGAAATAGGTTTTCTTTCTTTCTCTTTCTTCCTTTTTTTTTTTGAGGTAAATTTGGGAAGGAAGCCTCGTCAGTGTTCATTTTCTCTGGAGCAATTTCTTTGTGTTCTGCATCGTGTTCACTTCATAATTTTTATAACCTGTTTCAGAAAGAGGTCTTTCTCTTCTTTTCCTATTACTGTGAGGTGCTATCCGCAAATAAGGAGGCCGAAAGTAAAAGCTTTTTGTAAGCCGCAAGTAGGCATAGAGGAGAAAGATTAACGCGCACTTCTGGTTGACAAGACGTGCACGAATAATCTTCACACGAATCATCTTTACACGTACACGAATCATCATACTGCGAAAAAATGCAATTCGGAAAAACGCAAACTCATACAGCAATGCAGGCATGCATGCCAATCCGCGTATTCAGTACTTATCTCTATGAAAACGGGGTAACAAGACTTCCATATTCTCTACCAGGTTTGATGCATTGCAAAAAATTTTTAAAAATATATTAATTTATGCTATCCCATATTTCACAGCGTTGTGAGTATCCTTGGAACACCGAATACAGCTGATTAGTGTACGCAAACGTGTTACAAAAGTACGAGGAAACGAATGATCAGCTGTCGTGGCTTTCAACATTTCAAAATGTTACGATAAATCATAAGATGATGGTTATATAAATATGTATGAAATAGTCTGCTATATTTTCACCTGCTTATTTATGGCGCATATATTAGCGACAAATAGATAGTAAAGTGAGAATAATTCTGTGCGTTTGACGGCAATACAGACTTACAACTTATGTAGAAAGAAACAACGCTTTCGGTTTGAAACTAATCCTAATGTATAATATGTACTATGATTTTCCCCTTATTCGCTTGTCTTGAACTCCTGTGATTTATTTGGTGTAATGTTGACGGGCAAAAACCAACTAACGAACGTTCCTGGAATACAACCTAAAACAAAGCCTGTTTTTTGTGGGGGTGATTATTTCCTCTTCATCGACTGTTCATGACCTAATGAATGCTACCGTTATCATTAGATAGATACTGAGCCATGTAATGGAAACAAGAAAGCTGCGCGCTTCGAAAATTAATTGTTTTTATCCCTCGCGGCTGCATTGCTAAATGGAACGGGGCCAGCTGATGTATAGCAGTAAGGATTAAATTTTTATAACGAAGCCATGCGTCGTTTACAGAATATCAATTAAGTTATTTTTGTTAATGAGGCACTGTTTGCCACATGCAGCACTGAGCTAAGTGGTCGCATGCTTGCGTTTGAAAACACGTTGCCAACAGATCCGTTGCGATTATTTCTTTGCCCCGGAGCACGTTCGGACATCCATCGTGTTCGCTTTCGCGATTGGCGCGCTGAGGAATATTTTCAGTGAGGCAAATGCTGGTCGTTTAGTAACTGTTAGTAACAATGGAGCAATCATTTACTCTAGAAAGTAAAGGAAATATTGTTTGCAGGACAGGCGAAGTAGCGAACGTATACGGAAATCCCAGGGCAGCTATGTACTCCTTATGGGTTGTGAATAAGAAAGCATTAATAGATTTGTAGCTATGCGGTTTTACGGTGCAGCGGACCCAGCGGGTGAGCGGAGACGCCACTGCGCATGTGCCGTAGGCTGGGGCGGCGAGCGTTTTTTACGAAGCGGACGTCGCTCACTCGCTTTTCTCCTCCTCTCCCCAGTGGAGCGCGCGCAGCCGACTAGCGTTTTTGCCGTTCTCTGCACGAACAGCCATCCGCACGAACCGCAGTGGCACGTTTTTAAACACGCCGCTGGCTCGCTTGCGGAAGAAAAAGCCTCGGAGTTGTTCCACCACTGAAGATGATCTCTGTATCCCGCGAGAGGTTTCGCCAACGAGACCGTTTGACGACGACTTTAAGCGGATGACTGCGATCGAGAAGCTGAAGCAAGCGACTAGCCGCGAGCTGACGCTTCGTAACAGTAACTACAACCTCGTTCGACAGAGGTCGCAGTGAAGCGCTCCGCTCGACCGAGCGAGGGATCGCTAACACTCTTCCCTTAGAGCGGCGCTTCGCTGTTGTCTTCGCTCGCCAGCTCGTACCACTGGCCCGCAAATCCGCTCAGCTGGCTGGCGGGATACAGAGATCATCTTCAGTGGTGGAACAACTCCGAGGCTTTTTCTTCCGCAAGCGAGCCAATCTAATGTCCCTTTGAACGCCACTGAGCGGACCTTCGAGTCAAATCCTCGCGGGCAAGCGAGCGCGTTGATACGCTCCGTGCGTTTTGATTTAAACTTACCGAAGCGCCGTTAGACGGATAGCGAGAGCTTCCGCGGCGGACAGGGGACGCACAAATGAGGCAGAATTCCGAGAGCGAGGGTGACGTGGCGTCGCGGCGACGTGCTCTTCCCTCTCGCCGCAGCTGGCGCACCAGCGCGGCAGAAGACGTGCCCCTTTGGCCATACTCTGCTTCGTCGAGGCCCCGAGCCAGCAAGAACGAGCCAACGTTACGAGTGCGCTTCTCGAGTCAGTGACGTGGCGTCGCAGCCAACGGGAAGTTAGGTGCTGTTTCGCGGCTACAGGGATGACCGGATTTGTCGCTGAATTTGTCATTTGTCGCTTTCGCATCAAAACAATTAGAGGTACTGGGTACTGTAAGTGTAAAGAAATGGTTATGCGAATGAAATGAGTAGGATGATATTAAATTTCTCGTCAAGATTGCAGACAGACATATCAAATCTCGCCGTAGACTGGGAATGTCGAATAAGTGTACTTGCTAAATGAGAAGTTTAGACCCGCTGCTCAGTGGTTTATGGGGCTCTGCTGCTCAGAGTGCGGATTTGAAGACGGCGTCGGCAGCAGTGGCATTTTAGCAGTGCGAAATGAAAAAAAAGGAAGACGAAAAGGAAAGATGCCTGTGTTTTAATAGATGTAAGCGTTTAAGAAGCTCGGGGGAACAAATGAAACCAAAGCAGCCTAGTGCTGCTTTGGGACATTCAACCCTGTGAATCAAATTAAAAATGTAATAATACAGCTCAGACAGAAAGAAAAGAATACATGGTGATTATAAAGAAGCTCGCCTGTTTCCAAGACATAACATCTCTATATCTACAGAACGGCTATTAAAATTTAGCGGAAGTTATTGCTAAAACGCGCAGCAGGTGGGGCTCCAGATTTTGCTGCACGGCCACTTATTCCTCTTGAGGCATGCTTCTAACCAGCAAACATGATGGAATTCCCGGAATACTGTCAACGAACGACTTGTTTCGTTTTCGTTCCACCTCATTCCTTCGCACATTAGCACTAGAGCGTCGTTTCGAGCCCTGAGAAATTCGTCGGCTAAACCACGCAGCACGCGCACCTCTGCAGCCTCTGCTCTCTTTATTCTGAAAGCCGTGCCAACTCAAGAAAGCCTTATCTTGTTTAAAAAAAAAACTCCGCAGTGCACTTTCCTTTGGTCACTCTTCCATTGCTTCATATCTAGGCACACACACCTTCAATCTTCCCCTCACTAGATTCTTCGCAGACAAAAGTGCACAAACGCGTTTATGAAAGCAACGAAGAAAACCTTGAAACAAAAGCATTGCCAGATACACAAGTCACATACCCTCCGAAGGGCTGCACGCACTCTTTGCCCGAATAAGGCAGGCACCACACCAGCGAGACAAAGGCCTTTCCGACCGCAGGAAGCTCCTCCATTCTGAGCACTTTCCAGTCGGCTGGAAAGAACGTTAATGCCACCGTATGTCTTCTCTTTAGCGGGAACCACTTTTCATTTTCATTAAGGTTTGCCGTTCCTCCGGTTTCTAAATGTGTTCGGGTGGGAGCCGCTGTAAGGAACCCTTCTTACGCCCTCCTTCGTTCATGAGCTGGATTTAACCGAACTCTAGATTGCGATCCAAGACCTGCTTTCTCTCGGCTTTCTTCTTATTCAAACACGCTGAAGAACGGGGCGACGTCGTTACACAAACTCGGAACTGAAGAGCATTACTCCCCTGTTCTCTTCCCCGGAGCTCGGTGATGTCTTCGTGTAAAAAGGAAAAGAAGAGAAAAGAAAAGAATAATACCCTGCACCATGTTTTCAACTTGGAGCAAGGTCAGCTTAACAAATAAATATATGACAGCAGACGCAAACTGCACATGCCGTGAAAATGAGATCATTCCGCTGGTCCTTAGTACGCCGAAATATTCTTTGGACCCAGAGTGAAAGTTTTCTGCGAACAGAAGGCTAACGAAAAAGAATTTGTCTTTCTGTATCTTCCCTTGAAAACGTGGAGGAAATCAGGTTAAAGGAAGAGCAGCCTGGCCTGATAATAAGAGTCGCCCTGAGCGGAAATGGAAAATATGAACGGAAAGGGAATATTCATTAATGAAATAGCAATCAGCGCTCCAAGTTATGGCACCATGGTCATGGCTCCGTAATCGATTGTGTGTTAACTGTGATAGCATATGTAGTTTACATTACAGAGCAACAAAACATTAGGTTGCGTGGATTAGCGTTGAAGAAAAGGGCATCTTCGGGGAACTGACACAAAAGAAAACATTATGACTTGACAATCGAAACAGAGCTCCGCTATCAACTTTACTTTCTCGATGTGCATGTAAAGTTAATCTGCGATATGGCAGGGGTCAGTCGTCTCTTCGCGATATCATATCGAAAACCTTCACAGTATCTCGCGTACGTTTTTAATATTATATCGTGACTGGGAGGTTTTAGGCCTATATTGTGTGCTTGCGTTTCAGGGATTTACTCTGTTAATTTATTGCCTTTATTTTAATAGACCTACGACAGTGTGTCAATTCCTGTCATTTTAGGTTTTAATCTTTATATTCATTAACCTTTTCTTTTGTTCCTTTTACCTGCCTATGATTCAGGGACAGCCAGCCCCGATTTCTGCCCACGCGTATCATTCTTTAGCATTTGTTAAAAACGGCGATTAAAAAGAGACAGGATGAGAACTAACCGGCCGTGGTTGCTTACTAACTGTGGTGTTCGGTTGCTGAGCACGAGGTCGCGGGATTAAATCCTGGCCACGGCGGCCACATTTTGATAGGGGTGTAATGTCAAAATTCCCGTGTACTTACATTTACGTGCACTTAAAGAATCCAGCTGGTCTAAATTATTGCTGAGTCACCCCCTGCGGCGTTCCTCAATATCAGATCGGGTAAAAAAAAAACCCTGTAATTTAAATTTAAGGACGAGAACTGCAGAGAGAGCATTTTCACCAAGAATTCTGTAGCGCAGTTCCGGAATTGTGTTCAAAGTGTCACTTTCCTAATAATATATTATGTAAGTGCATATTGCCTAGACTAAATGCATTTTGCCCAAGACTAGCAGTAATCATCAGCAGCAGCATGATGACTACTATCAGTGTTGCTGATGATGAATGACAATCATTCATATATAAAGGCGCCCATTGATTCATTTCAGTTCTAGCGGTGTCATGACCAATGCACATTGCGAGGAAAACATAGAGAGTGTCATATTGCGTGCATCAATAAGCTTACAAAAATATCCAGAATGAAGCATGAAATTGGGCAGTGAGAAACGGAGAACGTGGATACAGAAACGGCGAGGACATGAAGATGTTACTCCGTCGCCCTCCCATTCTTCCCTTCGAGTCACCCACCCACACTTCTCCTTTCCTTTCTACCACACGAGCACCCTCCAGGTAAAATAAAAAAAGACATTAGAAAGAAAAGAGCAGCACAGGCCTCAACGGCTGCCGCTTGGTGGCGTTGGCATCGACGAGAGTTGCGAAGGGGTCGGCGCTCGACCGATGGTGTCGCTCATGGCAAGGCCTAGAAACAGCGTGACGCCTAGGCCCAAGTTTCGCTCCGAAGGACATGCGACGCCCCGCGCCAGTCGAATAGGCGGTGGCTGGCAGACACGCGGTGAATGGTGGAGGAAGTAGGAGCGGCAACGAACCTCGTGTCTAGACTCCCCGTGTTCGAAACTTTTCGCAATAGATTCCACGAGATGCGTGCGTTGCTGACGGCCGACAGTGATGTTCCAACCCTTTCTTTTTCGTACCAGCCTTCTACGTTGGGTGCCGTCACCAATACAGTTGCTTATCGTGGTTTGTTTGTTCATGGGTTTCGTTCAAGAAAGAAAAGTGTGGCATGCGTGATCTCCATATGAGTACAGTCACCCGCAAAAGTCACGAGACGGGGGATTTTCCGACGAGCCAAACTGCCGCGAACCCTGTGCACGTAGCCTTTATATAAAAGCTTTGATCCGTAGCAGTTCTTGCAAACTACACTGTTATCCATTAAATTAGAAGCGCTATGCCTTAACAGAGCAGAAATCTGCGTTTGTTCTGAAACCCGTGCCTCGTAAACTTTTGCGGGTGACTACACAGGGCTAAGCAGTGACAAACTTCTACGGACCTACAGCCAAAATCTATTGACCCTTTTTTAATACGAGAACTAAGCAGGAACTCGAAGGAAAATGTGGAAAGCACTACTCCATCTCCCAGCTGTAGATAGAAAATATTATGGCGGTTCCAGAATAGTGAGCCTGGTTCGATTTGATTACAATGTAGCTATAATAAATTTTCCGGCAGTGGTTCTTAAAGTTTAGTTGTCATGGTTATTCTTTTTCCCCGTACAGAGAAGGGGTGAGTTTGATGGTATATTTTTTCAACGTTGTGAAGAGGAATCAGACTTTGCTGTTATCATGACAGCCACTAAGGTATTAAATTATGAATCGGATCGCATGTGGTGCTTGACGTTGAGAGCGGGTGGCTGTGTTCTCTGTTATTTTTTTAGAGGTTTTGGTTTCTTCGGCATGCAAATATCGGAGCTTCGCTACAGGCGCCAACGCCCCATACAAATTACGCTTATGAATTACGGCAGACCCGAGTCCTTGTAGATGTCAATATGTCCATTTGTAATATTCAACAGCAATTAAATGATCATTTTTGGTGTGTAGGTGCAGCTGCCGTTCAGTATTCATAACACTTTCTTCCTAAAAGAAAACTACCATGTCGGTGATGGTTCTTTCGACCTACCAAAAGACTTGTCGTCGTTACTCTTCATTGTACTCCATGCATATAAAAGTACAAAATGGCTTAGACACGACATGTCTGAACAAGTCATTCATCTACAGCGAGGATGCACTTCGGCTCACTTCAATAAAATATAACGCGACCCTTCATTTGATAATGAACTCTAATATTGCCTAAATAGCCCTATACGTTAAGCTCTGTCAGAACGTTAAATTGGGAAGCCTCTTTTGGCATGGATTTATTAGACAACTATTACAAATTGTCAAATATAGTAGCAGGCGTAAAGTACATGACGAAAAGCTAACTCTCCAGGCAGGAACGTAAAGAATGATCTTCGTTCTTACGCTAGTTGTTCGTTTACAGGGTGTCCCAGCTAACTTTAGCCAGAGTTTAAAACTGTGGCGATGCACTCTGAGAGGACGCGACCAAATGCATGTTGTTGACTATCGTATGGAGTAAGTCACACTATATTTTTGTACTATGCTTAACTGCATAATTAGTCAAGATTGAATAGCCAACTTCGGAAACGACGAAGTTAGGCAAGAATTCCAATTAGAAAGCTGTCGAGCGCTTAACAAAACGTCCGATTGAACAATTTCTACCTTTCTATCTATTAGGCGTTGGCGCTTTCCCGCTTACTGCACATGCCCGCGAAATAAAAAATAAAAAATACCACCTGACATGTCCATTATTTTCCCGTTATTTTATGTTCTATTTTTCATATTAACACTCCTTTTGACTAAAGCCACGCTATTACGTGGTTATTTAGGAGATAACGTCTAGCTTATAGAGACAGCCTTCCCGCATAAAAGCCAAGATACGGCTGCTACTTCTACCTATAACTGGTGGAGATGAATGGCCAAAAACAGAAGCGACCCGTATCAGCATGTGCTGATTCCGCGCAGCTAAGAACAGCGGGGAGGCGAAGTTGAACGAGGACACTTTCATATGTTGTTCTGCATAACACTTCTCGCAATGTGAAGCAGAAAGAAACAGGGGAAATGAAACTGCACTAAACGGATGGCGTACTCCCGCGTTCGCGTTTAAGGCAAGCTGACATCATTTTACAAGCTAATATGTTGAGGTGGGCAACATATAGGGGCATCTCATGTGAATGATTCGCCCTGTGACAACAATGGTAAAAAACGAACACACTGGCACGATCGCGGTGATAACTAAGCTGGTGAAAACGACCTTGGCATTAGCGACAGACAGCACTCACTGCAGCGACACAACCACTCAGGTATGTTTTATAGACCTGAAAGCAAATCTCAGGTGCTCATTGAGCTTTATTTGTTTTTTTTTTGCCACAATCACAGCAAATAAATCTCGATGAGCAAACCCTAAAAAATGTGGATGGAAAGCACTCACCATATATCGCTGTAAAAAGTGACAACGCACGTGACTAAATTAAGTGACAAACTTATAAAAGGCCATGACGCGCAAGATCAAAAAGGGAAACAATAATTGGAGAGGGCAGTTAAAAACAACAATTAGAGATATAGGAGCATAAAAGCTGTGATGCACAGAATTTGGCGGTACAAAAGTGCTACAATTGCACAAAGACAATTTATCTTGCTTCAAGAATCGCAAAAGAAGGGACGATTGTGTGGCAAAATGAAGGAAAAAAAGAGACCTAAGGCCAGAGACAGCAATGCAGAAAGAGTGTCGCAGGGGGCGGCCGCGTTTCCCTCCTGACCGTTCAATCTCGCTGTCAACTCTCAGAGAAGGAAAGCAGTGACGGTGGTCGTTCGGTCGAGTCCGGTAAGCCTTGTATTGACCGGGCCGCTCTGCCACCAGGCCAGCTTTATGGAGGAGGAGACACAGAACGCTTGTTCGTACTGACAACGGGCCCGACAAAAATAAAAACAATGTATAAAAGAAGCATCGTACCGATGAGTGCCGAAAGCGGCGAAAGTAAGTTTGTGTTCTTGAGCTTGCAAATTTTGTGCTCTTTTTAATGTTAAGGGTTCTTTCCTACTTTGCACACCATCGTAAATTTTTACCTCACATTATTTTTAAAAGGAATTGTACAGAAACTATGTTGCCGTCTTCGACAGGTTGTAGCTATGTTTTTTCTTTCTTCTTGCGTCATCATGTTTTGTTGTTTCCGTTGACATCTGCGGGTAAAAAACCCGTTCATATATTCCAACTTGTTCAAGCGTAAAGTTCACATCACCGTATTGCTGTTAGACCAATTTCATTTTTATAGAAAGAGGAAGTTAACAAATATAAACATTTTCAATAGTTATCAGCTGCAACTTTAATGAGCCAAGCCTTATTTCTTGCCTCAAAGCAACAAATGTTAATACCAAGTATGTGTTCTTCATGGTGAAAACACTTTGTAAAAACCATTGCACTGGAGCACTCTCTTCAAAAAAAGGAAAGAGAGAAAAAAGAAATCCCTGACAGCTCATCCTTCCAGTGAGAATGCGAAAGACCGAGGCCTCGTTATATCATGTTTGTATCAAAAGTAAAAAATAAAAGAAACGCCCACTTGGATTGCAGTGGGAGTGCCTAAGGTTTCCGTGTGCGTGCTTCTTTTTTGTATTGCCCGTTCGATCCCGTTTTATAGTTCAAGCTCAATTCTGCTCATAGTGGCCGTATGTCTATTTGCTGTCATGGCCAGGAGAAGGACAAAGACCCACCCATGCTCTTGACGTGAAAGGCATGCGCACGACATCGGACAGGAGCAGTGAGGGATGTCCAAGGTTTCGGCAAAACTAAAATATTTTCACATTTATTTCTTGTGTATTGGTCAGACTTGTACGTAACGAATAGCATGTAAGTATTTCATTGTACTAAAGTACATCTTTAAAATGTTGTAGCATAACAATTACTTTGTTAAATCCCTAACGCTCACTGTAATTCAGTTGCTTTGTTCAGTAACCACGCGCATGTAACCATTTGCTTTATTTACGAGACAAGCTGTACCAAGCGACGCAGATTTGAGAACCATGATTTAACGAAAACTGCAGTACAAGGCCCGTGAGTGTGTCGCGCTGCGAACATGTTCAGACAGCCGAACGCAGGAGTTTCGATTTTGTTTTCTCAATTTAACGTTCCACCAGATGTTGGCCGACGAATTAAACAAGTGCTAGTATGCCTCAATAGTGACGGTCATCTACCGACAGTTGTTTCAGCTTTTCATGGCGTAACCGGGACAGTGTTCTCCAAGTCCCAGCAAAAAGGAGGTGCTGCGCTTCGTAGAGGCTCTGGATGTTGGGTAACCACAATGTTATACGGAAGATCAGTGTTTGTTAAAACATTGTCCTATCCCCCAGCGTGCACATCGAGCGAACGGACTAACCTCCTTGACTTTCCCTCTGTTTCTCCACCTCGAGCAAGTTTTCAGTGCCGTTAGGTGGCAGTGAAAATTGTAAGTTAGACCGTAATGAGACCTCTGTCAGGTAGACAGAGGAGTCATTACGAGATCAAAAATAGGGCGTATTAGTCGTCTTTTTACTGAGTCTGTTCGAATATTCAAGGAAATTGCCAACAAGGGTGAAAATTGCGAGCAGAAAACAGCACTCATCTGAAGGGGTGAGGAGATTTATCTGTTTTGAGGCTAGATGGCTGGTTGTATTTAGGCACGGTGCCATACCCTACCACATGGTATATGCGAGGAGCGCTGTAAAGCGGCATCGATGTAGCCCCGCAGAAACAACTCAGCCTGAAACGTCAGCATGCATGGCACACCCTTTTGTCACGAAGAAAGTGCGCGTTCTACTTTTCGGAATCGTTTCTACATTGAATGCGTACCCGTAGACACGGACTATTCGAAGCGCTACGTGTGGGGCTGCCACTGAATCTCTAACTTTTCTTGTATATATCAAGAACACAGACGCACTTTCTTTGATCTGCAAACTATGCGCCATTAGCTTGCTTGTCTCTTTGCCCCTCTTATTACCACTTTGCATGACGTTCTAACTGTGTGGTGAGCGAAGAGTTCCGTCGAGGCTATATTAGCACTGCGATTCCTGGGAACAACGTTCAGACGGAGGTTTGCGTCCTTTATCGCTCTCGTACAATGAAAGTGCAGCGCTTTCTTGTCTTTGTCAGCTTAATCGGAAGCAACAGAAACAAATAAGAGTTGGGCGAGTTGATACTGCTTCAAACTCAAGGTTGTGTGACAAGCACTGAGACAAGAAAGGAAGACAAGGTGGCTACGAGCGCAACCATGCTTGCGCCGTCTGTGCCTTTTTTTTCTCGTTCGTGTGTTTCTCGCAGAACCCACAGTATAATGACGTCTAACTTCGAGCCAACTTAAACAACGCAGTTGATATGGTCTGAAGCGTACGTTCCTCCTCTGGCAACACCGAGGGCCTTCACCGTTTTTCCGTTCTGTTGCTTGAAATTTGCGTCGCGGTAAACGGAAGCCACATCTTTGCATGTGGTTGAGAACTGCATAGTAATACCGTAAGGTTAATGTTTTCGCCTCCGTTATCCAGTGCAGAACTTAAATGTTTACGTTGTGAGTGCACAGGCTCGAAAGCACACATCCTGAAACTACACGCGAATCAGATAGTGTGGCGAAAATATGAAGAATGAAAATTTGAGCGGATGTCGAGCGAACTTGAGCGGTTGTTTGTCGAGTTATGTATAACGGAAGCATAATGTCAGTAGTTCGTAAAGAACTGATAACGGGATAGCACATTTCATTATTCCTAGAATAGGAGGCACTCTAAAGAGTATATAGCGAAGTGTTCTGCAAGCTAGCGCCTTGAACCATCTAGTTGCAAATTCAATAAAACATCGACTCCCTTCGTTGCCTTCTTGGTCTAATGCTACGTGCTATTTCGTTGGATTGAAATGACAATGGTTACTTTTCTGTAATTGTATGTCGTTCATAAAACATCTTAAGTGATGCTGTACATAGTTAAGGATACAGTTTATTTTCTTGCGTCGTGGCTTCGACTTCTTGTATTAGTGTAATTTTTCTGAGCTATTCATGTAAACAGTGGTCTTAACCTTCAAACGCTAAGAGAAAGCACGAATGCGTAGTCGTCGTTTATGTTGTTGCTTTCAGCTGGATAGTATCATTAGTTCAGAATTTTATCACCACTGAGATATTTCAATTTTATTTTACAATAGTCCCAACGACAGGATAAATTTGAAAATCTCACAAAAAGCAGCTTAAATGCGAAAATTCTAACTTCTTTTTAATAGTATGTATTTCTCCCACGTTTGCGTTTAGGCGGCCATATGCAATTTATCGCCTTTTTTATTTCAAGTTGAACAAGTTCTTATCAACTTGTTCTGTTTAGCGCAGTAAAGTACTGTTACGCCGAAAGTGGCACGGGAACGCTTATGTACAGATATATTTACGAGCGCATATGCATGTTGCAAGTCGAGAACGAACAGCCCAGGTCAGGTTATATCATCGTCGTCGTCATCTCGTGCTTTCAAATGTTACAGACGTATACTTGGTCAATTAGAATAACCATTCCGTAGCATTACTCCCGGTGGCAGAAGCGGCGTCCCAGACCTTAAAGGGAGTCGTAAGAAGGACAGTGGTGAACCTTGAGAATTAAAATGTGAACGACGTCACAGGACGGAACGAGAGATGGCGGAAAGGGTGCCGACGGCGGCAAATTCGTAGGTAGCAGGTCACACCTGGCACAGCACACATTATTGACCCACATACCGCAAAAGAAGTTTATCGGAGAGGCCCATATGACGGGATGGGTATCAGACAAGCACAAGCGCATCAGTCGGGAAATTCGCATCATAGTTCGAAGCATCGTACGGACGTGGCTGATTGCTTCCTGTCGCTTGACGTTAATCCTGGGAAAGACAAAGCCAGCAATCAGCTCGCATGCTAACATCACGTGCGTACTCGCTAGTGGAGGCGTCCGATGATGGGAACATAGTATACAGAGATAAACCCACTACTCGTCTATCTCTCCCTTCCACTCTGTTTCTCTTTTTATCCCCGTTAACCCTTCTCCTTGCGCAGCGTAGCCAACCGGAACTACCTCTGGTTAACCTCGTGCCTTCCTCTGCATTATTCTCTCTCTCTCTCTCTCCACTACTCGTGCGTACAGGTGGTAAGAACTTTATTATAGATCTTCTCGGGTCAGGTCTGGCAAGCTTGAGTACTAGGATGGCCCCGCACTAGCAGTGATGAGCTGCTGAGAACACCAGATCAAAGACGACAGCAAGCCCTCGTCGCCTGGGCCGCTCGTCCGTACAATAGATATAATGGCAAAATTAGTAGTTTCGCACAAATGTTACGTAGGGAAGAGCACGGCTTCAATTGCGGTGGTCCGGCGAAACTTGCGAGCGTGTCCGTGAGAGTGCGGTTCAAGCCTTCCGTGATGCGCTCGGTCTGGTAGAAAGTGCGAGAACTTTTTTCCTCACTGTAGGTCTGGGAACGGTAAGAAGTGGTCGGTTTGTGTTCAGTAGAGCAGGAAAACAGTATGTCGGCGATGACTTCATACAGAACATTGGTAAGCACGTCCCGGTCAGTGAGCAAATGGCACGGGGCCTCATGACAATATGAAATCAGGTAACAGGAAGTTCGCGTGACATCGGTTGCACAACTGGTCGCTAAAGCTCAGGTAATCGCATAGCGCATGCATAACGTAGTGAGGAGTCACGGCTATCCATTTCTATCCACGGAAAGAATGGTTGAATGGTTCGGTGAGTATGTCGACTGATTGAAGAGAGAGAGAGAGAAGGGAGGGAGGAAAGGCTGGGAGTTTAACCAGACTGAGTCCAGATTGCCGAAGATGACCACATGTAGCAGTGCGGCCGGTTTGCAACGTTGGCAAGATTGGAATTGTCACAAAATGGCGGATGGAGAGTGCAAGGTCTGACTAAAATAAACGAGGCGATACCCGCTCGTAGGTGCAAGATACGCCAATATGTGCGCAAGTGGGCGCATCGTGAAGTTCCGTGAGGAGAATTCGGCATAGGTGCCGGGCCACGACGATAAGGAGGTCATGTCCGGCAGGTTGAAAATGCGGTTGTGTAGCATACCTTCCTGAAGCGCAAATTTACAGATGGTTATGCTAGGCGATGACTTCACGTGACTGGTTATGTCTCACAACGAAGACTCATGGAAGCCAGTCCTCGGCGTATACCATCTAAGCTTAAAAAAAAACGCCAATATTTCGTGGTGTGGAAAGCGCGACGAAAGTTGGAGTCAGTCACAGAGGGGGTGGCGTCAGCGCGGCAGGAGTCGTCTCACATGGAGCCACGACAGGAATCTCGAGAAAGCGTCCACATTGCAGTCAGATGGCGAAGACTGATACCGTAAACCTGCACCAAGTATGTTATGTAGAAAGCTGCACGTGGCCGAGTATATTCAGGTGCATCTACAAGCGCATATGAACGCAGCACTGCCAAGAACGAATAGCTCACGCCAGGTAATATAGCCGGCGTCATCGTTGTATTTTTAAACATAGTAAACCTGCTCTTGGTCAATTAGAATAGCTATTATCAGTCGTCATCAGCAATATAAACCGTGTCGAGCAATTATGTGTATATTCCGAAAGTCATCCTTAGTTAGAAACCTTAAAGTTATTCAAGTTCTTGGAGCAGCGGTGAAGCAGATTGGGTAATATGCCAGGCAAGTTCGTTCGTCTTTTTCAGATAAGACTGCCATGGATCTCAAAGAGTGAAAAAAAAATACTGCCTTTGGAAGCATTCTCCTCGTTTCTTTTTTACATTACATAGCGTAACATTTCAGCTCACAAAGAATATAACCTTCCTGAGAGACTCAACAAGAGACAAAAAGGGAAAGGCAGGAAAGTTAAAGAGGTACCCGGTTGGCTACTCTGCAGTTGGAGTAAGGGGAGGGAGGACCGATAGATGTGAAAAAGAAAGATAAGAAAACTAATAAATTGGTGGTCAGTGAGAACACCCTCGCACAGAGACGTTTGCTAATTGTTTCAATCCTTTGTACAGTCGTGTCGCCTTCAGGAAGCGTAACACCGATATTGTGAGCTTGTGCGAAGGTTGTGTGCTCAGTTTAAGGTTGGATGGATCGATCAAAAACTTTACTAGGGTCTTTTAGGGCGCGCACTAGTGCGTAGCGGGCCTCTCCCACGTCGGGACAGAGAGGCCGAGCCTCTCCGTCGCGTCGCGGGCCCGTTGGACAGCCAATAACTGTTCTTCGAGGTTGGGACTGTGTAGGACCGCCTCCCAATGTGAAGAAGTGTTGCTTTCATCGCCGCGTAACGCGGGACATCGCCAGAGCATGTGAGGTAAGTTCGCTAAGTCATAGCACAGTGCACATGTATTTGTTGTCTGAATTTCGGGGTATATCTTGTGAAGAAGTAAGGGGTTTGGGTATGCCCCCGTCTGTAGAAGCCTTAGTGTCAAAGCCTGAGGTCTATTGAGTTTGTAATGTGGGAGGGGATAGATCCTCCGAGCCAGGTATAAGTGCTTAGTAATCTCGGTGTACGAGGAAGGAGAGTCCCAATTGTCAGAACGGCCAGCTCCTGTAGGATGTGTCTCCCAGCTTGTGTGGTAGATAGCCTGACTAACTGGGCCCTTTCCTGTGCTTCCGCTATTTTCTCTAGCGTGTTATGCATGCCAGGTTGAAGTTAGCGTTCCATGTGAGTGTATATGGATGGATGGATGGATGGATGAAAAACTTTATTAGGGTCCTTTAGGGCGCGCCCTAGCGCGCAGCGGGCCGCTCCCACGTCGGGACAGAGAGGCCGAGCCTCTCCGCTGCGTCGCGGGCCCGTTGGACAGCCCATAACTGGTCTTCGAGGTTGGGGCTGTGTAGGACAGCATCCCAGCGTGAAGAAGTGTTACTTTCATCACTGCGTAACGCGGGGCATCGCCAGAGCATGTGAGGTAAGTTCGCCAAGTCATTGCATAGTGCACATGCATTTGTCGTCTGAATTTCGGGGTACATCTTGTGAAGAAGTAGGGGGTTTGGGTATGCCCCCGTCTGTAGAAGCCTTAGTGTCAAAGCCTGAGGTCTATTGAGCTTGCAATGTGGGAGGGGGTAGATCCTCCGAGCCAAGTAAAAGTGCTTGGTAATTTCGGTGTACGAGGAAGGAGAGTCCCGATTGTCAGTACCCCCGGCGTCACGCTGCCCGGTAGCTACGCGGTTGATGATCCCTCGCGCAGCTCCGTGTGCCGACTCGTTGAGGTTGGGCGGGGCACCCTCGATCTGTCCCATGTGAGCTGGAAACCAGATCAATGTGTGTGGCTTGATTTCTGTGCTTCCTAATATCCCTAGGGCCAGCTCGGATATGGTTCCTTTGGCAAAGGCCCTAACAGCTGATATGGAGTCACTGTAGATTGATGTCCTCTTGTTGTCCAATAAGGCCATCGCTATTGCAGCCTGCTCTGCGATTTCAGAGGACGTCGTCCGAATCGAGATAGCGTTCGTTATTTGGCTTTCATGATTTACGCTAACTACAGCGAAGGCCTGTCCGTCGGCGTAGCGCGCTGCGTCTACGAAACTGTTCTGCGAAGCCCGTTCACGAGCCTTTTCCAGGAGAGCCTTCGCGCGCGCCCGACGTCTTCCCACGTTGTGTTCTGGATGGACGTTTCGTGGGATAGGCGCGACAGTGATGCGGTCCCGCTGCTCTCGAGGGATGCTGCAGAACTTTGTTTTGATTACTCTGGAAGGAACGCCCAGCTCCTGTAAGATGTGCCTTCCAGCTTGTGTGGTAGATAGCCTGATGAATTGGGCCCTCTCCTGTGCTTCCGCTATTTCCTCTAGCGTGTTATGCATGCCTAGTTGAAGTAAGCGTTCCGTGGGAGTGTATACGGGGAGGCCGAGAGCTCTCTTGATTGCCTTCCTGATTAATGCATTGAGTTTATCCCTTTCCGATCTTTGCCAGTTGTGCATGGCCGCGACGTAAGTGAAATGACACATTACGAACGCATGTACCAATCTCACGAGGTTATCTTCTCCGAGGCCTTGCTGCCGGTTGGCCACTCTTCTGATTAGTCTGATGGCATTGTCCGTCTTCTTAGTGAGTCGCAGCACTGTCTGGTTGTTTGAACCACTCGACTCTACCATCATGCCGAGAATCCGGATAGCATCCACCCTCGGAATATAGCCTCCGTCTTTTGTGCGCAGTTTTATGTCGCATTCGGCGAGTGGCTTCCATCCCTTTGGTTTCGGGCCTCTGCGCTTGGGTCGATAAAGTAGCAGTTCCGACTTGTGCGGTGAGCACCGAAGGCCCGTGGATTCAAGGTATCTCTCGGTAGCATCAACCGCCTCTTGCAGGGCCGTCTCTACCTGTCCGTCACTACCTCCAGTACACCAGATGGTAACGTCGTCTGCGTATATGGTATGACTGATACCGTCAATAGCAGAGAGTGTCCGGGATAGACCGATCATGACTAGGTTAAAGAGGGTTGGGGATATGACTGACCCTTGTGGCGTCCCTTTAGACCCCAGCTTAATCATGTCTGAAGTCAGGTCCCCGATCTTAAGGGTGGCTTCTCTGTCTGACAGGAAAGATCTCGTGTAGGAATAAAAGTGCTTCCCCAGGTTTAGGCTCGAGATTGTGTTTAAAACGCACGAGTGAAGAATGTTATCAAATGCCTTTTCGAGATCTAGACCTAGTATGGCTCTCGTGTCCCGCGTATTACAGTCAATAATGTGATGTTTGATGAGCTTCATCGCGTCCTGCGTCGAGAGTCCGACCCTGAAGCCGATCATGTTGTGCGGGTAAATGTCGTGGTCCTCCAGGTAGCGTGAAAGCCTGTTTAGGATTGCGTGCTCAGCAACTTTCCCCACGCACGATGTGAGCGAAATTGGGCGGAGGTTATCGAGGCTGGGCGGCTTGCCTGGCTTCGGGATGAGAATGGTGTTGGCAGATTTCCACATTCCCGGGACTTTACCATTGCTCCACGCTTGGTTAATGATATCCGTTAGGTATTCGATGGACTTCTCGTCCAGATTCCGTAGAGCTTTGTTTGTGATCTTGTCCGGACCCGGAGCCGATCTGCCGTTGAGGGCGTGGAGCGCCTGCCTGATCTCCTCAATTCCGAATTCTGCGTCGAGCTCAGGGTTCTCGGAGCCTTCGTAGTCAGGGGAAGGTGGTGTAGGGCACGATGCGACTGATAGGTACTTCTGTACGAGTTTCGATAAAATTTCCTTGCTCGAATATTCTCGCTTGGCTGTGTGTAGGGTGCGCGCCAGTGTGTTGCGTTGGTTGGTTCTAGTGTTCGTCTCGTCGAGGAGATGCTTTAGGAGGTTCCAGGTGCCACCGTTGCGCATCTGCCCGTCGATCGAGTTGCACACCTCATCCCATTGCTGTTTACAGAGGGCCCTGCAGTGTTCCTCTATAGTTCGGTTGATTTCCGATATCCTTTTTCTGAGCCTGCGGTTGAGCCGTTGTCCTTTCCACCTGGCGAGGAGGGATTGCTTGGCCTCCAATAGGTGAGCGAGACGGCTGTCCATCTTTTCCACCGGGAGGTCGGTACAAACCTCTTTGGTGGTAGCTTTGATGTCGTGTCTAACCTGTGCAACCCATTGTTCGAGGCTAGGCTTGTCCTCACTCTCCATTCGCTCTTCCCTTATTTTGCGAAATTTGTCCCAGTCTGTGTACTGGAACATGCGCTGTCTCTTCTGGTCGACTTGGATGTGCGTGGCCAAGATATAATGGTCGCTACCAAAGTCTACCCCGAGGTTTGTCCACTTGACCGCTGCAATGCTCCTGACAAAGGTGAGATCCGGTGTCGTGTCACGGCTCGACGATGTTCCGCATCTGGTGGGGAACGCTGGGTCCGTGACTAGCATCAAGTTAAGGTTTAGAGCCTCACGCCAGAGGTCCTCCCCCTTTTTAGTGTTATATGGGTAGCCCCAGGTGTGGTACGGCGCGTTGAAGTCACCAGCTATGATCAAAGGGGAGTCGCGCGCTAGTTGCGTGGCCTTGGTGATTAGGGCTTTGAAGCGCTGTCGTTGAGCTTTGGGACTACTGTAGACATTCAGGATGAATATACTTTGGCGGTTCGTTGGGCTAGGGATGATCTCTATCATCATGTATTCAACTTTAGTTGCGGTCATCTTAAGGTCGTGAGTGATGTGGGTCAGCTTGTTGCTAATCAGTACGGCGATCCCCCGTCCTTCTTCGTGCTTTGCTACGGGCCTGTAGCCAGACAGCGTGACGTTAGATGTTAATGTTTCTTGTAAAATGATAACATTTGGCTTCTCTGCATGCGAGCGAATATATTGTTGCAGGGGAGCCCTCTTGGGAAGGTAACCCCTGCAATTCCATTGCCACATCTTGAATGAGCTAGTTTGAGTGGCCATCGTGTTGCTCTTGAGTTGCTGTGCTAACCATCGGAGAGCCGATCGCCCCCGAGCTGTTACTAGTCGATGCTGTTGTTGGGGGTGTAGGAGCTGTAGGTGCCAGCACAGGTGCTACAACGTTTTCTAAGAAGGATTCAATTTTGCTGATCCGCTGATTAGTGCGCTCCTCCATGGAAGCCATGTTGCTTTGGAAGAGCGAGAACTTTTCATTTATCTGCTTAATGCTGTCACTGAAAGCGGAGAGCAACTCGCGAATCTCCGATTTGGCCCTGCCTGGTGCTCTTTCTTGCTCGTTAGCGATTGCCCTCTTTTTAGCGGGTCTCTCTGTATCGATCTTCTCAACCATGGGGACTTCCATTGGCTGGGGAGCGGCCGGTTGCTTATCCGCATCGCTCTTCTCAACCATGGGGATTTCCATTAGCTGGGGAGTGGCTGGCTGCTTGTCAGCCATGACGGGTTGACCGCCCTTCTTAATCTCAGCAATTTCTGTCATCAGTCGAGCTATTGTGTTCTTCATCATCTCGTTTTCGCGCTCAAGTTGTGCTAGTCTGTTGTTACCTCTATCATGCTCTGGCGGTGAGCCCCGCGTTACCTTTTCCGGCGTTCCTCGAACTCGGTCGGCCCAGGTCGGGTAGCACTCGGGTCGGCGATCCCTGGAACAGGACCTCGAGCAGGACTTGAACCGGACTTGGCTGACTCGGCGCCGGGATCCGGAGCGACCCCTGGAGCGTGATCTGGTCCTGGTTCTGGAACAAGAGCGGCCTCTGGATCGAGAGCGACTCTGGGGGCTCTCTCTGGAGCGAGAGCGTCCCCTGGATCGGGAGCGCCCCCTAGGCTCTTGCGGTGGAGGTTGCTCGAAGTGTTTCTTGCTTTCGCTGCTATGTGGTGTTGACGAAGCCCCATTGGTCGAAGCTTCCACCGTCGCACTCTCCCATCGTCTCCTTCTGACGACGTACGGGATCTGGAATCTCTCCTTGCACGTTTTGTCCGCCGTAGGGTGTGGGCCCCCGCACAACCCACACTTTGGCGTGCACTGGTGTTGATCGTCCGGGTTGACTGCCCCACATCCTCTGCAGGTGGACTCTTCGGGAGTCGGACAAACGTCGGCACGATGGCCGAGTTTGCCGCACGCGTAGCAAATATCAACTTGTTTGCGATAAAGAAAGCATTTCACAAGGACTGGGCCATAGCGTACGAAGTTCGGAACCTTGAGTCCGTCGAAAGCAATGATGATTGTGCCTGTGTTCTTAATTCTCTTGACCGCCAAGGCCAGTGGGTTTCTCTCGTTGACGATGTTACGTTCCAGGTCCGAGGGACTGTCGTTGAGGTCGATGTGTCTGATTACCCCTTTGCACGTGGTGTGGGGGGCGGCCTCGTATGCACTTACTTCAAACATTTTTCCAGCCACATGAATTGCTCTGATTCTTGTGTATTTTGAAGCGTTGTCTCGGTTGGGCGTGCTGGCCACCAGAATGTTTTGCTGTATGTTAGGACAAATGATGTCCGAGCTTATCTGCGTAGGGGTAAGACCCGCCGCTTGCACGATCGCTTTACCGATCACGGTCGGTCCTGTCTTGGCAATATTCAGCCCTCCGCGGGGTCGTATGATAATTTTGGCATGTTCCTTGGGCATGGGAGGCATCCGTGATGCCCTGATGATTTTGCTCTAGTGTATATGGGAAGGCCGAGAACTCTCTTGATTGCTTTCCTGATTAATGCGTTGAGTTTATCCCGCTCCGATCTTTGCCAGTTGTGCATAGCCGCGACGTAAGTGAAATGACACATTACGAATGCATGTACCAATCTCACGAGGTTATCTTCTCCGGGGCCTTGCTGCCAGTTGGCCACTCTTCTGATTAGTTTGATGGCATTGTCCGTCTTCTTAGTGAGCCGCAGCACTGTCTGGTTGTTTGAACCACTCGACTCTACCATCATGCCGAGAACCCAGATGTCATCCACCCTCGGAAAATAGCCTTCGTCGTCGGTGGCATCGGGCGTGTTCTATTGTCTCGTCACACGCGCGAAAACTGCACGCGGCACCGTTGGACACTGAAAGTAGGAAATACTTGGCATTTAACTTTCTAACTTGCTTATACTGTGTAATACTTCCTGTATTTTAATTAGTTAGTGAACAAAAATTGGTTACAGCATTAAGAAGTGTCACTCATATATTCCCTGTATTGAAGGAAAACTTCCTCATTAGTGAAGAATAGTGAGTGGAAGTGGACTGTGCTGAAGAAGATGAAACAAACACAGCCAATTTTTTTTTCGAGGTTAGTGAGCGCTTAGTTTTTTTTTCTTTACGAAAAATGAAGCGGTGCCAAATTTGCTTGCCTGCAGGATTATTTAAAGCTACCCGCCGAGGTTGCTCAGTGGCTATGGTGTTGGGCTGCTGAGCACGAGGTCGCGGGATCGAATCCCGGCCACGGCGGCCACATTTCGATGGGGGCGGAACGCGAAAACGCCCGTGTACTTAGATTTAGGTGCACGTTAAAGAACCCCAGGTGGTCAAAATTTCCGGAGTCCTCCACTACGGCGTGCCTCATAATCAGGAAGTGGTTTTGGCACGTAAAACCCCATAATTTATTTATTTAAAGCTGTACTGCGGTGAGCGGTCTTGCAGCTCAGCCATGGCTGACTCGTTCGCCTGGCATCGCCTTCAAATTCAGCTGTTTGCCCAGTCGTGCATGAGTGATGTAAAAAGTGTCGCTGAGCCGATTTCTCTCGATCACTGCCTCACTCGGCCTCGCCGCTTGTGAAGAGAGCTGTGCAGCGTCACCTTAGCAGAAGCTGTAAAATAAAAAAAAAGGGCGGAGGAAGGGGGGGGGGGGGTATTGGCGGCAACAACAACAAAAAAATGTTGTTTTGAATATTAAGCAACAAGAAAGCTGGAGACTTCCAAGTTGCAATGGCGG
Source organism: Dermacentor albipictus (assembly GCF_038994185.2). Classification (NCBI taxonomy): domain Eukaryota; kingdom Metazoa; phylum Arthropoda; class Arachnida; order Ixodida; family Ixodidae; genus Dermacentor; species Dermacentor albipictus. The sequence goes on along the minus strand of NC_091824.1, from coordinate 86,431,884 downwards.
CAATAAAAAGTAACTAAAATATTAGCGAGCCACCATAAGACAATCTTTTTCTCCAAGGTACTCGTTATATTGTGCTTCTTGTTCACTGGATGCAATAAAGATCTGAAAAAGACATGGTTGGAAGAGTTTGAAACAGCTAACTGTTATATGTGAACTGTCGCAGAAAAATGGACGTAGCAAGACATATAATAATAAAAAAGAAAAAATATATTTCAGCACACCGAAGAGCTGCAGAAGTGTTCTACAGAAATATAGGATAGATGCCCTGAAGGATAGGAGGGTAACTGCGTGTGGGAGGAAATCTTTCGAACATATTCGCTTTCTGCGAATTCCTAGCTGACTACGGCTGCGCATAGAACATTTCTACTCGATGAAGTACTTAGAGAAAGTGACAGAAGGAGCATTCTGAGTTGAATGCAAAAAAAAAAGGCGTGAAACGAACAATGTCCTAAAGGCATAGGCGGTATAAACACGGCGGCTTAGTGCGCAAGAAAATGACCATTCCTCAGAAACTGCCTGTGCCAGGCCGTCGTGTCGATTGGCTGCGCAGCTAGAGCGTGAGATGTATTCTGCTGCTATTCGCCGTAAACAGCTATATTTGCAGCTGCGGCGTTTACAGCATGTATTGCTGCTTTCGCGATGAATATCTCTCGCCTTGTGAGACATGTTGTTCCTAACAATGTCTGTTTGCGGCTGTTTTGTTTTTATGCCTATGCGTTCTCTACAGCTTTATTGAAAGGAGCAGGCCTTTTAATTTACTGGACAGCCTACTGCTTGAACAAGATGTCTCAGCTTTATTGACATTCCACGGCACATGTTGCGATGACTACACTAAAGATATCAGTGATAATTTTTGTGAGAATGCCATGGGCTCAAAAAAAGAAAAAGTGATATAAGACCATTTCGCAGGCATTTCAACACGGTCGTCCAAAAACACGTGCATCGACCTTCAATGCATAACCAAAAGCAGCGGAAAAGGTTTAGGACGGAAAACATGCGCGGCGTAAGTTTTTACTTTTGCATGTCTGCGTAGATTATTATTATTAGTATTATTAAAAATTCATGCAAACGTATACGAATCACACACACAGAAAGCGGAAATAGGGCTAGCAATTGTCTTTTAAAACGACACCGTGCCTAACCACCTGCACACTATAGTCTGCGTCGAACAGTTTTATGAAAAACGTTCAGCACGTTCGCGACTTGTAAGGTTAGCAAAAAAGCCATTTGAATGTTTCTCCACAGAACTTGGGAAGGAAAACGGGTGAGCAGCTGTAGTCGACAATAAACGCATGCAGGCGTCCTTACTTGGTGTTGTCGACCACCGTCGCTTCGAAAACAGAATAAAATTGTGCAGATCACATGCTCTGAGGGAATATTTTTAAGCGAAACTCTCATTGGCATTTCAAAAGAACGCTCTTTTTGTTTAGCGACCATTTGCAGGCGTGAAGCACGACAAATTTTCACGGCCGAAACGCTTAACTCAACATTAAAAGCTTCTGCCGCTCGAACAATCGGCTCCAACTCATGACAACGAACGCATGACGACGATGAATAGACGAAGTCGTAATGCCGAGGCTGGCGCGACGACCATGGAGAGATATGACATCATGTTTGGAAGGGGATGACGACGACAGACTGAAGATGGCGCAACGACGATGATTTCATGCCGACGACGGGATGCTTGTATATAGTAGCGCGCATCCTCGCCTAGGTACTACACCACCGGCCGCCACTGGCTGCCACGGTTTGCGTTTTCCGGTTTAAACAATCACCGGAACCGTCTACTCACGTGAAACGAAAGCCAGCAGTCAGCACGGGTGAAGCTCGATTTTTTTTTTTTTTTATTGTGGGCCGACACCATCATTACGAAATGAGTGTGTCCTCACGTATATCAAAGTAGTTTCCGTATTTCAGGCTCGTCGGGCTAAGCAAATGCTCCATAACTTTGCAATGTCCAATCTTTGGCTTTTTAAGGACGCGATGCATTCCATTTTTGCCTGTAAACTGTCAACTAGGTTTCTAGGCCCATTAAGGGACGATGTCAAAATTCATGGCGTGTCAAAGCAAGCTGGTACGCGATCACGTCCTATCTTTCCATTTGGCGCCTTTTCTGACCTCTCCTCATGTGAGAGCGGTCTTTTGGTATTGTACAAGGATAGCCAAACAATACTGGCGAAGTCATGTTTTTTTTAATGCATGTCTTATTACGCGAAAATACGGAGTTGTCGGCGGAGTGACCGAATGATATGGTACCAAAAATCGCCGACAGCATAGAGTAAACACACGACAAAGAACACTCGGATTGACGTCAAATTTCGCAGGGAGGGTAATGTAAACAAAGCGAACTAATTAACTAAGCCATCTGACTGACTAAACGTTTGGCCTAGTACGTGCGTCGTTGGGCACGTGACGGCGCAGCCAATGAGGAGGAGGTGGCGCCAGGTCATGAGCGATAAAATGAACGCGTTCACATTGTCTTTGCTGATTTTTGTCAGCTGTAGAAACTGTAATAGGTGTAGCTGACAGTAATTGGGTAGTGTTCGTTGCTCATATTTATTTATTTATTTATTTATTTGTGTATTTATTTATTTATTTAATGCCCACAGTGCCACAAAGCCAATACAATAGGGGGGGGGGGGGTTACAAACCACGAAATGAAGAAAAAAACAGATCAGGTTTCAGTTCATAACAACAGAAGGCAATCACACAACTGGAATCGAGAGAAGAAAAAGAATACAGCACTTTCATTGTAGAAGCCAATACTAGTGAACCATAGATCGCATGAGCGGCACATTTACCTGCGCAGTTTCCGCAGCACAACGCATCATGAAAGCCAACTTCGGCTCGCGCATACAAGTCCTCTACATACATACAAATTACTCAGTTAGAAGACTGGTAATACCAGAGTACTTGAAATTTTTTACCTAGTTATACAATTTTCGTAAATTATGTGAAAAAAGAACACTGCATAAATTAAGTATATAGGCTTCGGACAGTCAATATGTTCTATGATGTCTTTTCTTCCTTTATTTGTTTAATACAGGACACCTCATTCAATTTAGTGCATTGAATGGCGAGGAAAATAATTTCACCATTACTACGTATTTACACTGGAGCTCCTGAGCTAAAGCTTCACCTCAATGACCGAGAGCACTAGACAAATAGCTACGAACAGACTGCGAATATTATTCAGAAAGAGTTTACTCGAGTTGTGCTAATGTTTTCACTATATAAAAGGATTGAAACAAGTGACACCCAACAGAAATCATTTGAGAGCGTAGGATTAATTTTCCGCGAAGAACTACCCGAGTCGTCAAAAACGTTCAACGGCTGTATACTTTTCACCTTTTACTTCTACAAGTCGGCTCGGTAAATTTAGCGTTCCTTTTATACTATTCTCATTTATGGCATTCGTTATGTTCTCACCCATAGTGGTTGCTTCGTTGCTGTAGCGATGCGCTGCTACGCTGGAGATCGCAGAATCAAATCCAGGCGACGTCGGCGGCATTTCGATGGGCATGACATGCAAGAAAGTCCGTGTACCGTGCATTGAGTGCAAGTTAAAGAACATTATTCTGAGGTGCTCAACTACGGCTTGTCTCATGATTGTATCGTGGCTCGAGCACGTGAAACCCCAGAATTTAATAAATAATTCTATTCTAACACTTCTCTCGATTTATTCTGACAGAAACAATAACAGGTTTCTAATGCTGTATGCCATGTCGTGTGTAGCGAACGGCCCAATTCTACTCGACACCTCGAGCCGGCCTTCAGCGCTTTCGCGTTTATTGCGGCCGCGGAGAGCGAATACGCCGTTAGAACAGGCCGTAGCAGTGCTAGCGTTCCAGCGCGACCATGACTTTACTCAATGTTTAAAATTAAATTCTGGTGTTTTGCGTGTGAAAATCACGAAAATGTTACGGCGAAAAGGGAAGCACGAAATCTTTTTATAGGATATTTTATCCCCGCGGGCATGGTATAGACACAAAACATGAGACACTTAGGCATCGACATACTTTACAGGCTGTGTACAGCGATCATTCGCATTTACAAAAGATCAATGTGCATGCGGAGAGACTGCTCGCTTGGTCCTAATACTTCATTTGTGCTTTTACCTAATACCTAATACCAAAATATCAAAATGCCAAGATTATTAAATACCACCCTCCTTACTCTTCACTTCCTATCGCTCTTAACCCATCAAACCTCTTCCCCAGCGTAGTGTAGCAGGCTAGAGGCACTTTATTCAGGCCGACCTCTTCACCTCCACCTTTCTGCCATTGAATATTCTCTTTTTCTCTAATAAAGAACACTTAATAAAGTACTATATAATGACAGAAATGTGCTAGCTTTAAGGAAAGTGGGATGTGAACCTCGTTTTATTATAATTGTGGTAAAGGGCTATCATCATCATCAGCCGCAGCAGCCTGGTTACGCCCACTGCAGGGCAAAGGCCTCTGCCATACTTCTCGAACAACGCCGGTCATGTAATAATTGTGGCCATGTCGTCCCTGCAAACTTCTTAATCTCATCCGCCCACCTAACTTTCTGCCACCCCCTACTACGCTTCCCTTCCCTTGGAATCCAGTCCGTAACCCTTAATGACCATCGGTTATCTTCCCTCCTCATTACATGTCCTGCCCATTCCCTTTTTTTTCCTGATTTTAACTAAGATGTCATTAACTCGCGTTTGTTACCTCACCCAATCTGCTCTTTCCTTATCCCTTAAGGTTACACCCATCATTCTTCTTTGCATAGCTCATTGCGTCGTCCTCAATTTAAGTAGAACCCTTTTCGCAAGCCTCCATGTTTCTGCCCCGTACGTGAGTACTGGTAAGACACAGCTACTATACACTTTTCTCTTCAGGGATAATGGCAACCTGCTGTTCATGATCTGAGAATGCCTGCCAAACGCACCCCAGCCCATTCTTATTCTTCTGATTATTTCTCTCTCGTGATCCGGACCCACCGTCACTACCTGTCCCAAGTAGATGTATGCCCTTACCACTTCCAGTGCCTCGCTACCTGTTGCAAATTGCTGTTCTCTTCCGAGACTGTTCAAGATTACTTTAGTTTTCTGCAGATTAATTTTTAGACCCACTCTTCTGCTTTGCCTCTCCAGGTCAGTGAGCATGCATTGCAATTGGTCCCCTGAGTTACTAAGCAAGGCAATATCATCAGCGAATCGCAATTTACTAAGGTATTCTCCACTAAAGTTTATCCCAAATTCTTCCCAATCCAGGTCTCTGAATACCTCCTGTAAACACGCTGTGAATAGCATTGGAGAGATTGTATCACCCTGCCTGACGCCTTCCTTTATTGGGATTTTGTTGCTTTCTTTATGGAGGACTACGGTGGCTCTGGAGCTGCTATAGATATCTTTCAGTATTCTTACATACGGCTCGTCTACACCCTGATTTCGTAATGCCTCCATGACTGCTGAGGTTTCGACAGAATCAAACGCTTTCTCGTAATCAATGAAAGCTGTATATAATGGTTGGTTATATTCCGCACGTTTCTCTACCATCTGATTGATAGTTTGAATATGGTCTATTTTTGAGTAGCCTTTACGGAATGTTGCCTGGTCCTTTCCTTTACAGAAGTCTAAGGTGTTCCTGATTCTGTTTGCGATTACCTTAGTCAATAGCTTGGAGGCAACTTACAGTAAGCTGATCGGCCTATAATTTTCCAAGTCTTTGGCGTCCCCTTTCTTATGGATTAGGATTATGTTAGCGTTCTTCCAAGACTCCGGTACGCTCGAGGTCCTGAGGCATTGCGTATACAGGGTGGCCAGTTTCTCTAGAACAATCTGCCCACCATCCTTCAACAAATCTGCTGTTACCTGATCCTCCCCAGCTGCATTCCCCCTTTGCATATCTCCCAAGGCTTTCTTTACTTCTTCCGGCGTTACCTGAGGGATTTCGAATTCCTCTAGACTATTCTCTGTTACATTATCATCGTGCGTGCCACTGGTACTGTATAAGTCTCTATAGAACTCCTCAGCCACTTGAACTATCTCATCCATATTAGTAATGATATTGCCGGCTTTGTCTCTTAACGCATACATCTGATTCGTGCCAATTTCTAGTTTATTCGGCTATACACTATTCGAGAACTATTCGAAAAGTATTCAATGTTCGATTCGATTTGATTTGCTTTTGGCATTATTCGATTCCTGATTGACCCGGTCTCAAAAATCTCTCTTCGCACACCCCTAGATATTTAAACATACTGAAGCGGCTGACAAGGTGCTTGTTGTTGTTATTGTTGTCACCCTCAATTTATGTCATGTGGTAGCTCGCACGCGAAGTTCAAGAACTTAGTCTTCTTTGGGCTAATCTTAAACGTCTTCTTCAACAGCCTGTCACAATATGATTACAAGGCACACCGTAGTGGAAAACTACGGATTGTTTATGCCACCTGGGGTTCTTTACCGAGCTGTCAAAACCCAATGCATGACACACGGATATTATTGCATCACGCCCCTATCTAAATGCGGCCGCCATGGCCTCGATTTCAACCTGCGACCTCGTGCTTAGCAGCGAGACGCTAAAGCAACTTAGCAAGCAAGGCGGTTTAAAATATAGTGAATCCCGTAATTTCGAAGAGTATAAAATAAGCACAAACACAAAATCGTTCGGATCCCACATACTGGGGGAATCGAGGTAAGCGAACCTTTGTATTCTGTTTGCTTTGAAACGATAATAAGCGGTGACAGTGGCGGCGAACGTAATTTCTTCAGCGTTTAGCCCAATACGAGAGCGGTGAGTTGTAAAACGTTACCTTGCGTGCACCACTGCTGTTTGTCTGCGTTGTCCATGGAACACACAGGGAGACGTGGCTCTTGTACGTCATTGGAATCCGAGGAAGAAGAAGTTTGGTTCGACACAGTCGCGCTGCTGTCTCGCTCCCGAGTGTTTTTGAATTTTTTCGACGTTTTGTCAAATAGATTTGTTGAAAACGTCGGACGACTCGCCAAGGTACCTTCCCTACCGGAGGCCGAGGGGGGCCTTCGCCTCCCGTCGCTTCGATAGGAGCCTGCAGAAGAGCCCGATCTGGTAGCGGCGAGAGCTCCGTCATGACTACGCCTGACCTGACACCGGGCCAGAAGCCACCGACTGACCCTGAGAGCAACCGTGGCTGTAAGCGATACAAGGCTACAGAAACAGACGACGAGTCTACGCTTATTGACGATTGTGACATAGCTGACATCACAGATCTGGACGATGAAGGCTTCAGGCTTGTGCGTCACCACAAGAAGAGGACCGTCGGAATCCCAGTGATTATTACCCCTGCCACAGAAGGAGCCGACGTGAAAAAGGTAAATCCCATTGTTCTGTCTACGGAAATTGAAAAGTTTCTTGGCACATCGCCAGTTAGGAGCCGATTTACTGCTCAAGGAGCCCTGCTTCTAGATGTACATACAGAAGAGCATGTGAATTCCCTTCTCAGCTGCAAGTCAATCTCAGGGACTGCAATATCAGCACGAGTGCCCAATTCGTACCTGCAAAACACGTGCATTATTAGAGGAGTACCGAAGTGGTACACTGACGAGGAACTGCTGCTATACCTAAAACCACAAGGTGTTTACCATGCAAGGAGAGTCACGCGACGCGTCCAAATTTCCGAAACCGTTTGGGAGTCCAGGCAAACCAGCTCCGTGGTTCTTACGTTCGCTCCAAATACAGACCGTCCAGAGAAGATCAACTTGGGCTTCACAAGACACGAGACCATTGACTACGTTGAGACACCACCTCGGTGCTTCAAGTGTCAGCGCTATGGACATGTGGCCAAGTACTGCCGTGGTGAGCAGCGGTGTAAGAGATGTGGAGGACCGCATGATTTCAAAACATGCACGTGCAGCGAGAACTTTCTATGTGCAAACTGTAGTGGTTGCCATCCAGCTAGTTACAGCAAGTGTCCTACACGTGCAGCGGCAATAAAGCGTAAGAAAACGTTTATCTTGGGGCCAACAGGAAACGATGAGAAAAATACGACGAAGAAAAAGACAGAAAGTCACAGAGAGTCGGATGAAATCCAATGGAGCTCAAAGAGTGAAACTGATTTTCCAAGCTTGAAGCCTTCTCCAGGAACCCAGGACACAGTGGTGCCATCGCGCAGCGGACCGGCTAAAGCAGTCAAATCAGTGAACAGAGGCCCCGTGGAAGAGAAGACTGCTGAACAACCGGAGCAGCGAAGTTATGCGTCTGCACTGCAGCGACCACAATCGCATTGCGACGAAAAAAATCAACAGGAGGACTGTCAGCAGGTGCTACGTGCTCTCTTCAAGGCCTTGCGATCGCACATAGAGAAGATGCCGGCGAGCTCGATGAAGGAAATGCTTGAAGTAGTCCTGGCTCTCGAGTCAGTGATTGTAAGCTCTGCCTCTTCTTAAAGCACCAAGCAATATGGATGCGGTCAGGACACAATGTTCACCTTCTCGTCCACAGGTGCCACTTATTATGCAATGGAACTGTGCGGGTCTTGCGTGCCACTTACCTGAACTGTCGCTTTTCTTACGCAACATGCCTGTGCCAATATTGGCCCTGTCCGAGGCTGGTCTTCCAAGTTCCAGATCAATTGCTGGTTATGTCGCACATGGAAATCAAAGTATTACGACATTTCCGAACGGAAGCGCCATGCTATATGTGAGACGGGAAATACCACATTGCGTTCTACCAGTTCAAGACCTTTGCAGCAGTGCTTTGGAAGTCACTGCTGTACAAGTGCGGCTGGGAAACCGAAGTCTCAGCGTGGCCTCCGTATATGTGAGCTCTCGTCAGAAGGTCCCGATGGGAGAAATTATAAGAGACCTCTGCAGCCGCTGCCCAGCTCCGAGGATTATATGTGGGGACTTTAACGCGCACCATACTCTCTGGGGCGACAAGACGACTGATGTACGTGGAAAGCAAATTGTTAGAGCTTTAAACACCGAGGGACTCTGCGTGGCAAATGACAAACAGCCAACGTTTTTTCGACCACCGGCCTCTTACAGTGTCATTGACTTGACGTTACATTCAACGGACATCCTCGCATCGTCAACGACTAGCAAGGATAGAATGGGCAGTGCTCATTTTCCTGTCTTCGTTAACATTGCTGGATATAGAACCAACGGCTGAAGATCCTGTCCTGTGACGCATTGGGATACGTACAGGGATGGCCTAAGCGAATCATCTGGAGACCTGTTCGCGGACATGCTACGTAGCAAGAGATTGGCTACCACTGAGCTGAAGCTACCCGACCACTTCCCCGCTCCGGATCTAAAGCTCAAAAATCTATGCGCTGCCCGTAGAAGAGCGGAACGGAGGCTGATGAGGACGAAGTGTGACCCACCAATGAAGACTATATACAACAGGATTAACGCAGTGATTCGGCGGTATACAAGGAAACTAAGAAGAGATCAATGGGCATCATTTTGTGCAAGCCTATCGGTCTTCACACCAGTTCCAAGGATATGGTGGGTCGTTAATAACCTTGCTGGAAACTTTCGACCACAAAAGCCATTTCAAGCCCTAGCAATGAAGTTAGGCAAGACACTCGCTTGTCTTGCGAATGCGTTCGCTGAAATATGCTCTTCCGGCAGGTCAGCCGGCACAACCGACCCGCCACCGCCGCTGTTGTCGTTTTTAATGGATGCTCCTTTCACACTCAGAGAGCTGGAACTAGCCATGAGCAGCCTCCGACGTCGCTGTGCGGTGGGACCTGACCTTATCAGTAATCAAATGCTGACAAACCTACCGGTTGAGAGGCGGCGTGATTTGCTGGCATTTTTCAACCAAGTCTATGCCAGTGGGGCTATCCCACATTTATGGAAGGTAGCATGGGTGGTACCGGTTCTGAAACCTGGAAAGAATCCTGCAGCTCTGGACTCATACAGACCGGTATCACTGACCTCGTGTGCAGCGAAGCTAATGGAGAAGATGGCGTGCACAAGACTCACTTGGTATGTCGAGCAGGGTCGAAAACTACCATCGTGCATGACTGAGTTTCGGCAGCGTCTAAGCGCTCAAGACAATGTGCTGGACCTGCTAAGCCACATAGAACATTACAGTGCGGACGGCCTGTCGACACTTGTTGTTTTTATGGATGTCTCTAAAGCTTACGACTACGTGTCTCAAAGAGCCATCATCAGCCAGTTACAAGTTATAGGCGTCACGGGTCATCTCTTGCACTTCGTACATACGTTCCTCAATGATCGTCGCATCAGAGTTCGTCTTGGCGACACTTTGAGCGATGAAATACGTATATTTCGTGGTGTGCCACAGGGGAATGTTTTATCTCCCTTATTATTTAACATTGCCATGAGTAGCCTCCCAACAGTACTAAACCATCGAACACCAGTGAAGATATCTATATATGCCGATGATATCTGCATATGGGTCTCCGGCTACCAGCATCGCCGCCTCGCACGAATAGCCCAGGGAGCAGTAAAAGCAATTCAGGGTCACTTGGCAACGATTGGATTAACAATATCAGCAGAGAAATCATCATTCATACTATTTCCTGGAGTGAAAAGAAAATCTACACGCTTGACGCTGACTTTGGACGGATACCAGATTCGACAAGTCACCAACGTCCGATTCCTGGGCGTTACCTTAGACCACAGGCTACACTGGCGCCGCGGCGTTGACCACGTTGTGGCGTCATCGTCACCCAGGCTACATGTGCTCAAGCGAGTCGCTGGCATACGCTGGGGCAACCACCCGACGTCAATGCTACGGCTACATACAGCGTTGGTTACCAGTCGAGTCCTGTATCAGCTACCTCTGATGTCACCCTCTGACAGCCAATACGAGCGCTTAGAAGCCATCCACAGAAAAGGTATCCGACTTTGCCTTGGAGTCCCTCAGCCAGCGTCAAACAAGAAAGTGCTCTACGAAGCTGAGTCACGCCCTCTACGACTTCAGGCTTCCGAGGCTCTGATGATCCAGCTACTACGATTGAGTGAGTCTACGCCCGGGAGAGCCCTCTTACGACGTATAGGTAACAGGCCACGCTCACATTTTTATGCAGCATTGAACACGCTTCGCGTATTAGGATTGCGCTGCTCGAGATCGAGGGAAAGGATAGAACCACCCTGGAGATTCGAGGACATCACATGCAACTTAAGTGTACCACGATTCCAATCAAAGAGCTGCATTCCATCTGCAGAAGCCAAGTCATTAGTCCTGGAACACCTGAACACGACTTACCCGAATCACCTACAAGTATACACAGATGGCTCTGTCAAGGCAGACGAAGACCGCTGTGCAGCTGCATACTACATTCCCTCTCTAAGATATACGTGGTCTGGGCGTCTGGACTGTATAGCCTCGTCGACAGTTGTGGAAGGCGTAGCGATAGCTTCTGCTCTGCGCAAATTAAAGACTTTGCCTCCGCAGAATGTGGTTGTCCTTACGGACTCAAAGGCCGCATTACAACAAGTATACCGTGGTTTGCCATCCCTCAAGCTCCCACGCAAATCCCTAGCCATCGTGAAAGAACTCAACAGCAAAGGCTTCACAGTAAAATTTCAGTGGATTCCCTCCCACATTGGTATCTCAGGAAACGAAACAGCTGATGCGCTTGCATACGCAGCACTCTATCATCCTCCCAAAATCAAGGCTCCAAAGAGTAACAACGTGCAAAAATCTGAAATTCGAAATCACTTTGCGTCGCTTTGGGTTCCACCGCATATGCCCTGCGTAACCAAGAGATTGCACCGAGGGGAAGCCTCACTTCTATATCGTATAAGGACAGGATCTGCTAACACACCGGCCTGGTTATTTAAAACGGGGCGACTCAATTCTCCGAACTGTACGGCATGCAACGAGACAGGAGACATTGAGCACTTTTTGTGGTCCTGCCAGCAATTCCAAGATGAAAGAGACACTCTCCTGAAGAATTTGCAAAACAAGGACCTTCCGCATGCGCGCCTGCAACACCTTATATTTCCCGAGGGATCAGTGATGGCTCGCAAAGAAACTTCACGTCTCCTGATCGAATTCTTAAGAGACACTGGGTTGATGGACATATGGTGAAACCCATCAGCGGTATTGTGCGAGACGCTCGGGCGGAGCAATTGCCGGCCTTGTTCGCCAGGCTAAACCCGCCTGTTTCTACAATTCACCACCACCACCTGTACGTCATTGTTCGTAATCTCTGAGAGAGAGAGAGAGAGAGAAGAGAGAGAGAAACAATCTTTAATGATACGCTGGAGATGTTAGCCTGAGAGGCTTGAGCATTGCCTCACAGGGCGCATCGCACTGTGGCAGAAGTGTTACACTTTAACTGGACATTGGAGCTATACGTATTTTAATTAATTATTACAATTGTGTGCATACATTGTACACATACCTTCGCGGTCTACACTACGTTTCGCTGTCTAGAGAAGACACTCCTAATCTACGTAACGCTTCTTTCGGGTCTGGGTGTCCTGGACACTTGGTGCACGCTTTGGCGCCATTTTCTGACGCGTGTTTGCGTGCTGCTTTTCCGTACGTGGCCAGCCCGCTGTTAAGACGCCAGATCCAAGCGTTCTCTTCAGGGGCTATGGACGATTGTAATGCTTACACTATCGCAGCCCAACACGCGGGCTCCACAGTCCAGCGCCTGCATTTTTATCGCGTAGGAAAGCAAGCACAGCACATGCCCTACGCACAAGATGTGAAACGCTGACGCAGCCGGGAGGCTCGCAGGTGAGCGCCATCATATGGTTTCGCAAGAAATCCAGCGGCACACGCGACATGACCATAACAGCAGTAGCAACACGTCCCGAGAACGAGCAACTGCTTTAAGATTGCCGTAGAATGCAACGCGTCCTGTACGGTACATCTCTCAGAACCACCACAGTTGCTCAACCTGAACAGTTGTTTTGTGTTAAAATACTTCTTAAGTACATGAGCTAAACAGCAACACCTAAAGCATTGCAGGGTATATAGTCTCCGGCGTGAGCCTTTTATTCCTCCTGCATTGAAAGCAGCAACAGCGTTTTGCGACGCCTTCAACATTATCACACCTAACATCGCGTGATGTTACATTGTTGTTTTGAAGTTTTTTTATTAGATACAATGGCATGTCCAATTTCTTTATTCAATTAGATCGTACAAAACACAAATGCTTTTGTAACGTAACCACTGGATCAATTTGAATAAGATGTTGCGCTTTGGATATAGAAAAACAAATTCTAGTGACTCTAGGAAGCGCACGAGATTTAGAGCCTCAAACTTAAAAGCAAATTGTCGAACATTAGGAAGTTCTAAAAATAAAGGTTTAGAGTTTCCAGATACGCAACCCTGTGCAAAAAGTAGATTGCGAAGTTCTTCTAGATGTATTTGTTAAAGTATCTTAATGTATTTGGTGTATTGATATAAATAATTTACAGAATTGGGATATCATTTCTTTATTGCTAAGTTACACATTTGTAAGCTTGATATCCGCTTTTTTAAATATTTAAATTCTCACAAATCTTCCTAAAGAATGACTGCTTAAACAAGAAAGCCACTCTTTACATTTACTGTACGTAACTATTTTTTAAGTTCCACATGCGTTATCGAATTTGCGCAATGAACGCCAAGAAAAACAATTGTTCCGCTCATACGTTTTGTCTCAGGAGCACTTATGCCACATCTTCCTTTTCAAACAATGTATTATTCTAACGGCTGCTTCTTTTTTCCGCTATTGGCAATAAAACAGCATGTTCCTATACGTGTATTTCGATAAAGCATTACATGATACGAGAAAGAAAGAAAAGTTATTCCACAATTTCAGTGAAACCGTACAAGCTGTAAATGCTAATTCTACTTACACAACTGTTGGAACAACTCATTTTTCGACGTAGCCTAAAGCAAAGCATAAATTAAGAATGTTTACTCAAATAGAAAGCTGTTTTTCTTCATTAGAGAGTCGTTCATTTTGTCTATTTTATTTTGTCTGTAAAGACGTATGTTAGTTACCGGCGTCTTGTACCGACCATTAGAGCAGCACACGGACTCCCAACACGAGCGGCATTTACCAGCAAAATGGCTGAAGAGGACGGCCCACTAGAAAGCGCTGGAGAGGACAATGCACTATATCGTTCCAATGTTTCTCTACAATTACCCCTGGGAACGAAAAGGGAGCCACCCGGCAACCTAACAGGTAGTCACTATATGTGATTGGGTCATAGTAGGTCATGACGTGGTCGTCGTTGACAAAGTCTCGTCCACGACGGCGAATGTCCGAAGACGGTTCAACGGGCGCGATCACGTAGTTGAGCGGATATGTGCGTTCGACGACGCGGTATAGGGCCCTCCATACTTGGACCGTAGTTTCGACGAGAGCCCACGTGCAGTGGAAGGGACGGATAGCCACACAAGCGCTCTGGGGAGGAACGTGAGCTCAGAAGTGGTGTCCCCGCGAACGCTCTTCAGGCGCTCTTGGTCATTTGAAGTGAAGGCCCGCGCGAGATCGCGACACTCTTCGGCATGTCTGGCTGTGGCAGAAATAGGCGCACACTCAGATGCATACGGCTCGTACAGAAGGATTGTATCGATTGTGTGCTACGGGAGCCAACAGCCCAATAAGAAAAAGGGTGAAAAACCAGTGGCGCTCCGCGTGGCGGTATAGTAGGCGCCGGCTGTGAAGGGAAGAATGGGAACTACGTACATTGCGAGCATGTCGCCAAGTGTACGGTGAAAGCCTTCTGTGGAGGTCTATGGCGTGCTGATGGTAAGCACTATAGTTGTGCGGTGCACAACGTGGCCCTACGCTAACGTCATTGCGCCGTCCCAACAGATCCCGACGACTTTACCACAGACCTACACTGCAGAGGACGACCCACTATATCGTTCCAATCCTTCTCTACAAGTCATAGTGTTAACCCTCTGTTGAGGGCCATTACAGGGAGGGTACAATCAATGAAATTTACGTAATTACACACAGTTGTCACGATGGTCCTCTAACAAACGAAAACACAGTTATCGAGATGCTTAAATAGGCAGAGTTCAAAATTACATACATCGCTTTTCCGCGCAATATTATCTGGTAATCTATTCCATAGGTTAAGTGTCGGCAAAAAATAACCAGAAAAAGATATATTAGTATGGTCTCGTATTGGTTGCATATGCAGAGCGCGGGTTATTCGCTAGCATCGTTTCTGAAGCAGTTTTTTTATAACTGTCTTTCTGTACCTTTTCTTGTAATATTGCACAAAAAAAAGTTCAGCCAACGCTTCTGCCTTCTTACTTCTAACTACTCTAAGCCACAAGGCCTTAACATGACTCTCTCGTCACATTCAGTAATTTACTCCTATGAATATACAACTTCTGATATGCTGACGAACTGATATTCTCTATATCCGGACGCCAATTTAGTGTCTTCATTGTTGTTACGCCTAAGTACTTCGATCTAGTCGCGCTAATCAGAATTTGGTCCCCAATATTCTGATGGAACAAAAACGTAGCCTTGTTCTCTTTCTTGGTTGTTGTTAAAATAATGTGAAACTGAAGACTGTAGTAGATGACACGATGCTACTGCTTCGCTGGATCACTCTAAGAAGTGGCTCGAGAAGTGCTCTAGAAATTGAAGTTAACAAAATTTCAAATAAATCCTTTTATTGCGATAGAAATTATACGAATTCTCGATGCTCACTCTTGCCGTCGTGTAGTCACATTAGCGACACGCATGAACGGCCCGCGCTTTCAAGATTAGAAAGCGTCCCGAGACACGTAGTGCATTTGACTACAAAAGAGTCGAATCACAGTGAGCTCCACGCCAAGCTCCGCTAAATCGAATATTCCTGATCCAGATCAGCGTTGTGCGTGCATGCAAGCGTTAGTCTTTCTCCAGAACAGCT
Organism: Dermacentor albipictus; assembly: GCF_038994185.2. NCBI lineage: Eukaryota > Metazoa > Arthropoda > Arachnida > Ixodida > Ixodidae > Dermacentor > Dermacentor albipictus. The sequence continues at coordinate 86,416,067 of NC_091824.1, read as the reverse complement.
GTGTTCCTAGCACACCATGATACATGCACTGGTCAGAGTGAGACGAGCCGTAAAAGTCAAGCTCAATCCATCTGATCCTTTCATCGGGCGCTCAGAAACGCCCACGGTTTTCTGCCGGTCTCGCATCGCGCGCCATCCTGATGCAACGCCTCATGGCGCTGTCCTTGCTGCGCAGCATCTCCCGTGCTTCATAGGACCATGTGGCCTCAGCGTATTGTTAGAACACCGCCGCAAGGAGCTCCAGAAGCAGCGCTGAGCATTGTCATTGCTTTCAATGCTTCGTTGTTGGTTCAAACTGCCATTTTTGCCGCGAATAACCTTTTTAGCCTAGTTCAACTACTTTGTGCCTATCCAACTATCTAGTCTTATTACAAAAAACAAAGAAATGTCCTTTAATATCTCACCAGTGCTGGGTGTGTTCGAGCCCGAATTAGGTGAGTTCCTTATAGCGGCTATAAAAAACTGTGGAACACAGAAACCATTTTAAAATATTTTTTATGCTGTCTTCAGTTGCCTAGGGTGTTTTGCCCTCTTCACATTAGGAGACACAACGAGACCTAACAGTTGCTTTAGATCTGCGCCGAGACATCATACCCTGAAATTATTTTTTCTATTGCTGAATATGCGCACATCAATGCGTCTAGTGAACATCCTTCTGTATTTCAGTAGCCGCCGAGCCATATTGGATTATCCGGGAAGACTGGGCTGATATATTGGCAAAACAGGCCTGTTAAGACGATGAACTGTAGGCTATTCCCCTCTTCAGCCATAACATAAAAGACATCTTGAAAAGACTACCCATGCAGGGGTTTTTACTTACGTGGTTACGACGACGCAGCGGAAAGACCTACTCCTTATACAGTGGACCCTTAACTGAAATTCATATTTCCTGTTATCTTACCGAGATATGCAGAACATTTCTTTCATCGGCTTGTGCTAAGCGAGGCCTTCACCAACCACCATCTACATGAAATAGGACGAGTTGAATCAGCATAACGTCACATGTGTCCACTTTGTGTCCATCGAATGTGAGAACTGTGTGTCAAATTGAAGATAGTTGGGAGTTCTGCGCTCTTTTCAAGACTATTCTTGGAATATTTTGAATATAGGCTCTTTTAGATGCTGTAACGAGGGCTTTATGTGCTGTACGAACCGACATGGTGGCTTTGTGCTATGTCATTGCGCATTATACCCGAGGTTGCAGGATCAAATCTGGGCCGCGGCGTCCACGCTTCGAAGGGGGCGAAACGGAAAAAAAAAAACGACTTTATTCTGTTTTTGCTTGACCCAGTGTTCGCTTTCTCTTGACAGTACTCGCCGACGATTTTCTGTGGCGTTGAAGTGAATGCTATAGCGGCTTAGCTTATGCACGCGGGCTACTGCACAATGTTGTCCGGCAGAGTTGGAAATCGATATTGATTCCTTGGGACATATAATCGGAATAAGCTTAGTTTCCACGTGCGACTGTCGCGTTTTACCAAACAGGCAAAAAAAGCAAAAGCTAAAAAGAAGTCACATTTACCATATGGTAGTGTATTTTTTCCTATTTTCCTGTATAAATAGGATCTTTACATTTTATCTTCCAGAGCTTAAGCTACAGCAAATGAGAACGTGTGGATCTTTTTTTTTTTTCAGAAGTACTCTTGCGCGTGCTTTGGCTCCATTACTTTTCCTTCATTGTTACGGAAAAGTGTCCACGAGTAGATACACCTGTGGCCCACATGATGACACTATTACTTTCCTTCCCTAGTGTTGGCTGCTGTGTTGTCTTCAACTGTCGATTATTCTTTTGTTTGCATGCTTTTCTTGTTGTTTTAACAAAGATCATAGAATGCTGTGGCAGTTACACCACTCTTCTAACCATGTATAACCTTGAGCCGGTTCAGCGAGTGGCTTGCACGTTTTATTCATGAAAGGGTCCTTCAAATTTTAATAGTTTGTTTCTTTCTTCTTGTCTACTTCCGTACTGAAGAGAAGAATAGATGATTAGTGGAAATAGGCGGGAGGTGAATAAGGATAAGTACTTCCATTTTTGTTCGCGAGATCAATTATACGCTTCACCACCTTACTGAAGAAAGAACTGCGGCCCTCTGCCTTCTCAAGCGAGGCCATTTCACTCACCGAGAACCCATTTCATTCACTATGCTTATAATTTTTCACGAGGCAGTGCCTTCGCGCGATCTCGCGTTCCCGAATATGATCCTGCCTACCCCTCCTGTTATCTTAAAAAGACCGCCTAAGGTTTGCCTGCTCCAGTTGTTTTTGTCCATTTTATCCCTGGCCATAATTTCACACCTCGTCGACCACTGTTTCCATGTCTTGCTCAACGTATGATTGCTGCCGTTTCTGTGCGACAACTAAATTATTTCTGTTTCTGAAATATTACGAAGTGTAGGTGTCAGATGGGAAGCGGCACATTTGATCCGAGACAATAATTTATGGGGCGGGCATAGAACGATCGTTTGTAGAGTAAGTCGAGCAGTATAGTAAAATGTGCCGCTGATCAAGAAGCAATTTTTAGCAGGGGCTGTTTCTTTTCTGGCCGCGGAGCTATGCAGAGATTTAAACGTTGCGATGCAGAGGGTTAGAGCAGATGAGAGATGTTGCCCTTGATCTCTCTCTCTCTCTCTCTCTCTCTCTCTATATATATATATATATATATATATATATATATATATATATATATATATATATATATATATATATATATATATATATATATATTGCTCTGTACTTTTGGGACAATATACAGCCCGAATGGTTCTATCTTTTTCGACTCATTTGAACACTGTTCTGAATTCTCTGCTTCTTTTGTTAATTTGATCGACGCAACGATAAGATATAATAGTACTCTCATCAATCTTTGGAAGCAATGTGTGGCACTTTGGCTGTTCGAAAAGCCACACGGGTCTAGCTTCTGCGCGCAAGGACGTTCTCGACTGACCTCTTCTCACATTGGTGTGGAAAAGAAGCAGCTTCTTGGACAAAGCGCAATGAATGTCAGACCGAATATAGAAAATTGCTCTGGTGAAATAGAAAAGAAAGGCGGGTCAACCAAAGTCGACGCGATAGAAGACAAGGTCAACGTACATGTTATGTGTATCTATATGATGGGGGAGGGGAGGTATTAAAGATTATGCCATGTAGCATACGTGCATTATATTTTTTCATTACTTGCATTATTTGCTTCTTTCGATTGTTGGACCTTACATTTTTCTGAACCCTCTATTTATTTTATATATCTTGAGGTTTGTCATTCCTTCCTTTTTTTTTTACGTGCAGTATATTGGTGTTGTCTTCCGCGTCGAGCTGGGTTGGCAGGCCTCTCTTTTTCATTGACCAAAAGGCCAGGTGGCCCCTTGCCGAAGATAGCAGCAGTTTATTGTGCTATATACACTTAAGTAGCGACAATGTTGATAGTAATCGCGCCCGTACTTCTAATTTTACTTACTTTGTGACTAATTCTGCTTTCTTTCTCGTTTAGACCTCCATTTCGATACTATTTGCAACTCGCCAAGATGTTCTGGCGACGTGAAAACGGCGCCTTTTGACCAAGAGGTGAGATTGATACCCAGAACTCACGTACGCCAAATCACTGTGAAATCACCAAAGAAAATCTTCGAAAAACTATATATAAGCAGATGCGAGAAAACCAAAAATACGAATGACTGCAATCGGGGCTGAAAAAACAAAACTTGGGATAATTGGTACGTAAACTATTCGTGATAATGACTGAACGAAACTTGGGATCATTCGTACATAAGCTATTCGTCATAAAACAAGGGATGTACAGAATAAAGAATAAGGCTGCCAACTGTTGCGCTGCCCTCCGGCCACAGAAAAGATATGGAGCGGATTTAATTTGAGGATAGGCTTATGAACAGTTCCTGAGCATGTTATGCGAGCCTTCGCGCAGCCAATGTACTATGTCGGTCGTAGCACTACTATGCGAATAATCGTGACATGTCTCGCGTAAGAGTTCATGGACGCTCGCTTTACAGTTTGTGGCCTTGCTATTGCTAAATTATTTTACTGCTGACGTTATAAAGCATGATTTAAATATTTTTTTCTTTGTTTTGCTCCATAGAGGAGTCGTGCAGTGACTGAGCTAGTTTTAGTATTGGGCGGAGCAAAAGTAAGCGTTTGGTAGCGCTAATTCGCTGTATTGGTAAGCTTTAGGCAGCTTGGCTCCTTTATAACCCATGCTTACTCTGTCCTCGTCTGTTCTTCTGGCCATAATTTTACGACTGCGCAACTCTCGAAAGTAGCTGCAATTTTGATAACAATAATCGCAGTCATCCACTAATGATCGCAGAAGCAAGAGAAAAGAACAGAATTCAGGCCAGCATAGCGGATTACCATGGGTTTTACAGTATCACCTTGACCTGCATTCTACGTAGTTAGTGTTGGATTCATAACGCAAGTCAGCATGAACTGTAATCGCAGTATGCATGGCGTAAAGTGATGTTTGAATAATGTACAATATTCCCGTGTAATAATGGTGAGCAGATGACAAATTGTGTCTGCAATTTTTAGGTATGAACACTGTGTACCTTAACGGTATCTTAAGATAATATACAGGATATTCCCCAAGATGAGGTGTAACGACTGGGTTGCTTAGGCTCCACCAATATCATCTGTGCATGGCAACTGTAAAGCATGATAACATGTTTTCTAAACTAGGAACTCCAGCAGTATTCGACTTCTTAATCCACTTTTTTAGGCAGGTGAAACACTTTAACATGTACAAATGTTTATGTGGTCTCTCCTACCGCCGTACTGAAGACCTTACTCAAAACCAAGTGCCTAATAAATCTGAATTTAACGTTGGTGAGGAAAAAAAGTACTTTTTTCTTGAAAACGGCCTCAGCATAATTTATAAGCGCTAAAATGCCCGACCTTTTAATGAGTACACTTATAGAGCTTCCCGAAGCCGCCACTTTTTGAAGCGTATGTCTAGTGTTTCGAGGTGCGAATGCTTGCATACTTAAATAGATATCGCCATCCGATATTGTCCAGGCAATGGTTTAGTATGTAAGGTGAAGAAGGGCAAAAAAGAGAAATAGTTTCGTTTATTTATCATAATTGTTGGTTTCTATTGATAATTGTGAAGAAACGCATCGACGTTGTTCCTTTGCTCCTTGGCTCACTCGTCCATAACTGTGGTGCCGGAATTACCATATACATTAAGTAAAAGTTGTTTTTAAAACGTCAAAAACTATATCTCCTTTTGTCCCAACCCCGGGACAAAGTGATATAGCACGCAAAACAAGGCAACCCCCCAAAACTGACATCATTTATTGCTTGCTAAATAGGTATTTCTAGCAGTCCCCGTGGGTACCCACGCCGGCTCCTGGGCACCCAGGCTCACTGCAACGTGTGTACCAAATTCGTATATATATCTCTCTCTCTTTCACCCCCCATTCCCCTCCCCACGTGTAGTGCAGCAAACTGGACTCAGTCTGGTTAACCTCCCTACCTTTCCTTCTTCCCTTCTCTCTCTCTCTCTCTCGTATACTCTAAACAACTTGCAGACCAAGCATGATGAGTGCCCTTTGGCGCGCGTCGTGTACCTGGCAGAGCACCTTTTCTTCACGTGATTGTGCTCACCTCTGCATCCTTTGCTTTCGCTTTTATTATTATTGGCACTAAAAAAATGTTCATGGATGGTTCATCATTTTCAGTAGACGCAACAGGTTTTGACGAATAGCCCTACGGCGAACGAAAAGCTTTTCTCCCAATTGCAATAAAGAGGGTCCATTAATGAACGGCTTGTTTGCATGCCATTCCCGGTTGAAGCACGCGCTGCATGTCATTCGCTTGTTTGCCCATGCGGTCCTTTAGAAGACGGACATGACACAAAGCTGCCGCACGCAATGCACTCCATAAAAATTATCATACTATTATATTACCAATATCTTATCTCATATGTAAACAACGTACCTGCTTTGTTCACGGAAGACGCGTGGGAAACCTACTACGAAGCTGGCGTAAGGGATGAAAAAAATATGACATATGAGAGCTTTGTAATATTTTGTAAAGCTTCGGGTTAGGCTTGTAGCGCAAAAGTTAACCACACATTGCAATTGGAAGACATAGTGATGTTATCTCAGGAGATTATAAAGCATAACTGATAACGGCCTTATGACACTTCGAATGTTTGACGTGTATACGGACTTGATGCACCAAGTGAAACCACAAGAGAGAGTCACATAAAACAACCTTACCTGACCAACATGAAAAGACGTTCTCAACTATATAGTACGAGCGCCCTATTTGAGTTGACCGCCTCGCGTTTGGAATAATTATGATTACCGCATAATATGACAGATATCCGCAACGGTGCATTGTCCAAGAAGTGGCTGGTACTTATAAAATAAACAAGGAAAAATGAAGAAATGCAAGTCAATATAAGATTTGTCACATTGCGCAGGGCAGAAACGTAAGAGCGCATTCGCGAGCTCCAGTTTCCATAAAGCCAAGGACGCAAGGTAGACGCAAGAGGCCATTGGCCTTGCCAATTACGTGAGGCAAAAGTGAACGCAAAATGAACGCGCGTTTCGATCAACGACCTCCGGTCGCGCCCCTGAAAGACATCACGCCACAAACGCATATGCGTGAACCGGCAGCATACAACAGCTTCCCATGTGCAAGCAAGTGCGTTGAGAACCATGGTGCATATTCATTTGGACAGGTAGGCATGGCACGGCAAGCGGAATAGGACACAATATTTTTCCGCGCGCAAGCCACCACTCAAAGACGATTGCAATGATACGGATTGCGTATATAGTGGCACATAGAGATGTTAGCCTAAAGGATATAAAGTAAGCATAGGTAATTTGACCACTAGACTTTCATATTTAGGTTGCGAATGATGACAACTAGATATGCAGGTTGAATCTGCGCATTAACCAGAACAAATATGGAGGCTTTTCTCTATAACCTGGGCTAGCAATGCTTAGGGTTGTGGCTCCATGGACGCGGTGTCTCCTCCCTCTCATCTGCGTGTGGTTAGAAGAATGACACGCAAAACAGCCAGGATATCACAACTATTCGTTTAATGTAGAAAGAATCTAAGTGCCCGTGATTTCTGTATGTGTGTGCTCTCGTATACATGGTCATTTTTGTATATACACATCTCGTGCACATCACTTCATAATTGACATGTAAAGTGTTCCGTCACATCATCATTGTACACAGCCATTGTGTACACTTTATATATGGAACATCATTTTATACCTGTGACATATAGTGTATGTGTAAATGTGCCTTATCCGTGGGTATATGTGATTATATGTTGGTGAGTGAGGACTTGGACAATACTTTGAAAACGTGCCGTGTTTCGTTTTTTTTTTTTTATGTTAACGTCCTGGTGGAATTGTGCCGTGATTGTGACTCAGTGTTCGTATCGTCTTTTGTCGAAACAAACTTTTTTTAAACACAAGCGTAGACTCGGACACTTCTTTCAAAACGCGCTGTGTATAAATGCTTCGTACTTTGTGGATGTCGTCGTCATAGAGAAATAAATTCAACATGAGGGTGCACTGGGCGAAAACGGGCAACAGGAAACAGGTCGCGTCTAGTCTCAACCCCATCCATTAGTTCACGCAAGCATCGGAAAAAAAAGAATGTGAAATGAACTTACAAAGAGCGTTTTACTTTTTTTTTATTCTTTCCCGCTAAAACTAAGAAGTTTGGCGCATAAATGGACTTTGCGACTTATTTTTCGTGCGTTACCTATAGCAGCAAGCTAGCGGCACGCCAGACGCGCCATATGCATGCGTCATTCGCCAGACACTCCACCGAAGCGAGCGAGGCCGGCTGCGCATGTAACGCTCGCCTGCTCGGCTGCCCGTCTCTTTCGGATGTAGCCCGTTTGTAGTGCTCCCGGCGTTTTCTTGCGTTCCGCCTGCACTTCGACACGGCACCACTGCACTACTGGACCACAGAAAGCTGAGGAATTTTGTCTGACAGTCTGCGACGCACTCCAAGCACACTTAGGCTTAGTGCACAAAACCGAACATATATAGTGACACAGCGAAAGACTGCTCCGCCGTCCAGGCCTGGTTAATTTGACTTAATTACTGTATTGGGAGATGTTTGCGACGTTTTCTATGAGCCCCAGCATTATCATAACTTATTTTGGTAATTTCTGGGCACGCTCACCGCACCTTGCTTTATGAGGAAAAACCTCTCGGCCATGAGACGCCGTTTCGCGCGTATTGGATCTTACTGGGACAAAGTTTTGGCGCTTTCTCTCACCCCGCACAATATTGCCACTAATTTTGTTAATTTTTGGGGTACTTTTCAAGCACAGTGGCCGCTCCCGGCGTTGTGGCACAGTTAGCGAAAAGCAGCTGGGCTGTGTGTTGCAGTTCATTTAGCATGTACTGAATCTTACTGGGACAGGTTCGTGACGTATTCTCTGACCCCAAAAAGTAATGTAAATAATTTCGTAACTTCCTGGTATACTTTTGAGGCACGCTCGCCGCGCCAGGGGTTGTGAAGCAGTTAGCGAAAAAGCTGGCCGGCCGTGATGATAGTTAGTTTGGCATGTACTGAATCTTAGTGAGACGAGTTTGTGACGCTTTCTACGGCCCCGCATCATGTACAGTCGCGGACAGAATATTATGGACCATGAAATCTAAGAAAAAGCGGAATATCTCCGCAACCTCACAACGCAATCTCGTATTTGCATTTTGGACCTCGACTAGAATATGCGAACAACGTTGTCGTGGGAAGTTTTACTGGTTACTGCTACAGGCTGCTCGGGAATTGAACGTTTTCGGAGATACCGTGGTCCATTTTATTCTGTCCGCGACTGTACCTTCTTTCGATACTCACGCTTGTCGAAGACGCGACGAGCGATTACCAAGAGTGATAACACTAGAGTGCGTGGCTTGCGCTGGCAGAACGCGCAGAAGATAACGCTGAGCAGCTCAGAAACCAACAACTGGAAAATTATGTCTTCTGTACGACTGAAAACAAGCTCTGCATCCACTCGTTTGTCTTGATTACGAGTAGAATGCCTTCTGCGAGCGTCTAGCATGGTCTGGCTGAGAGCCTGTATTGTGGCCACTTCTATGTAGCCTACAATCGCGTCGGGTGATGCGAAGTTGTTTTGGAAACGCGCACTCGACCGTGCATTTGTGCTCTTAAACTGAAGGAAGTAATGCCTGGGAATGAGGGAATTCTTGCAAATCCCGTGTTTGCTTCATAATATATAGTACGGCTTGGACTGAGTTGGGTATTTTCGACGCCATTAATGTAAAAGCGAATTGCTCTTGTTTGTAATGTCGCCCATTCACCACTTTCGCACGTTTTCCCTCTACACGCAGTATTACAAGGGCTAAATACCAAAATGACACGTGCTTGTAATCTACTTTTTTTTTCAATTGATGCCGTACGGTGGAGTACGAGAGAAAGCAAATGATAAATGAAAGGTAGGGAGGTTAACCAGGACTGAGCCCGGTTGGCTACGCTACACTGGGGAAAGGGAAACGGGGACGGAAAGATTAGAGAAAGAAGAGAAAGTCCACTGGGGATATCGTTCAGTCACTCAGTCCGGATTACAGACGCTGACTTAATCCTGTATCGTTCAAATATCGCAGCAGCGCTTTTGTGGCCTTTTGTAGCTGCGATATGCGAGGCCATGGTCCCAAGATCTTGTTCAAGGTGAACGGTCTTCTATCTAACTGGTTGAGAGCTGTGCAGAGATCTTGTCTTTCATTTTCAAAAGATGGGCAGTAGCACAGTAGATGGTCTATAGTTTCTTCGACACCGCAGGCATTGCACTCGGCGCTATCAGCCATTCCAATCAAAAACGTATACGCATTCGTGAACGCGACGCCCAAGCGTAAGCGGCACAGCATTGTTTCCTCATTACGCCGAAGCCCTGGTAACAGTCGCAGTTGCATAGAGGGATCAAGGGAATGCAATCCATGTTGAGTGAAATCAGGTGTGTGCCACTTCTCCAATGTCATACGGTGCGCTAGCTTGCCTAAGTGTTGGGCTGCGTAAGTACGCGATAAAGGTATAGAAACAAGGGTTGCTCCTTCGTGTGCTTTCTTAGCAGCGTCGTCAGCGAGGTCGTTGCCGGAGATACCGCAATGACCAGGCAGCCACTGAAACACGACGTCATGCCCTTTCGCAATCATGTGATGGTGAAGTTCTCGTATCTCCGATACGAGTTGTTCACAGGACCCGCGACGAAGAGATGACAGAAGACATTGTAAGGCCGCCTTTGAATCACAGAATATTGCCCACCGATTAGCCGGTTGGTTGTTAATATAATCAACGGCACCTCGAAGGGCAACAAGCTCCGAACCGGTCGATGTTGTCAAGTGCGAAATCTTGTATCGGATGCTTAGTGATCGTGATGCTATAACCACTGCCCCGGTGGAGCTGGTCTGGGTGGAAGAGCCATCCATATATATGTGGACTCGGTCAAAGTAGAAAGTGTGCAAACAATCCAGAGCTGCTTGCTTCAAGGCCAAGGTAGGCAGGTCGGTCTTCTTTCTTATCCCTGGAACCGTAAGACGCACTTGAGGTTGTTTTAAACACCACAAAGCTGAGGTTGAACGTGCTGATGGTGTAAACCCCGATGGTAGAGAAGCACGATACTTGTTGACCTCGTTGGAGAAGGCTGCCTGTGGAGTACGAGAACTACTGCTGCTTACCGGGTGCCACAACTTTTGATGAATGCGCAAGAAGCCCGGAATGAGCATTTATATAGAGCGAAATATACATTTCCTCATTTCACAAGGCGTTTTGCGTCCACTTTATGAAATTGCACGTGGCACAGATTCAATTGAGGCTTGTAAATATCGGTTGCGACCATTCTAATTAAATATACCATTCCGCACTAAGACCACGCGCTATTGAGCAGCAGAGGCAAAAAAAAAAAAGACACGGAGTAGTGCAGCCGGCGTAGCGCGTGCCAGCTAGCGTTCAAAACTCGCGCGCCCAAAACTGAAATCGTAAGTGAACCCCATCCGCTAGGTGCGCTATATTCAATTCGGCCGCTGGGCTCCATGGTTGAGTGTCCGCTCTTGTTGAATGTCTTTCTCTATGTTATCGTCCTGGCGGAATTGTCCGTTCATTGCGACTCACTGTACGTGTCGTCTTTTTTTTTTTAATAAACTTTTTTTGAACCGAGGAGATGAGCACTTATCACTAAAGCCTGTAGTACACAGAGCGGAGTTCGCGTGTCAGAAATAAACATTGTGCAGATCCAATCCCCTTATTGGAATCTGAGAAACGACGCTTTCGGGAAGCGGGTAAAGAAATGCCATTAGATTCTGCGCAGAATTTTCTTCCATGGCAATTACCTGCCCGCCAGTGAAGGAGGCAGGAAGGGAAGCACGTGAACGCGCATTATACTGTCTCCGGCAATGGCTCCCTTTGCTAGGACACTGTATTCAGGGTAGGCGCGCCGACTAGATGGAGTCGATCTTGGAGATAGTACACCAGGGTACAATAACAAACTTGAGTTTACTCGGTGAACGACCGACCAAACAGAAGCGTCAAACAGCCAGCGCTATGAAATTAGACGTAGAAATGTATGCTTAATTAAAAGGAATTTTGCACTTGATGGCTTCCATTTGTTGCAGCGAGTATATTTAGGTATCATTGTATTTATGACTTCGCGATTCCGTAGAAAACTGGAGCAGCCTGAACACCTGGAAGGGTACTAAAGATGGTTGTGCTGCCCTGAGCGTGAGCTCTTCAGCAAGCAAGCGCTATCGTCGCCCAGTAAACCAATTTCATCATGTCCAGGAGGGTCTGTAAAGAAGTGTTACTTTAAAAGATGACAACAGACTTGTGTGACGTTGCCGACTCACAACTTCATTTTCAGCGAATCCATTTGAAGAATTTGGAATAAGAATTTCAGTTGCCTAAAAACAAATATCAGATCAGGAATTCGTTAGAAATTTCCCCCGCATATAACTTTTTGATTCAATAAGGCATTTTTTCAAAGGAATTAGTTAATCCAGACACACTTGTTTTTCCCATTTTGCACTAAACTTGATGGTGACTGCTTTCACAGTTTCCCCAAGGCCCCGGGACAAACTCCGTGTTGTTCGTAAAACAAGTTGTAACGCTTCGGATAATCTGCGTACTTTATTTACTGCTTAGGCTTCAATTATTCTGCACACTTTGAACTTCGCTGCCATATTAACCGTAACCTGCCCGTAATTACAACAATAACGATGTGTCTTGTATATTTACCATGGACACCGGTTACACGTACTACAAACGGTAAGGCGACTAGACGCCCCGATTTGTTTCACGCCACGGCCCCGCTTTCCTATGGTTTATTTGTGGAACTGTGTTTCGTCCCGCTATAGCCCCTGCGGACTCCGAGTTGTTCCGAAATACCTGCCAAAATGGTGCCGATTAGGCTATACACTCTGTTATTTGGCAGCGGCCCTTTCAAATAGACTGGAGAGGCAAGTGGCAAAGCGTCACATTGCTTGAAGTAAGGAAGCAGCGTCCGCAATGTTATACTGGTTCAGAAAGCGAACAATCAGTACTTCACGTGATCGGTCAGGGCCGCTATTTTGTAGCGATGCCTTATGCCTTATTCTATGCTATTCTTATCATCCACCACACACGGCCGCCTGATCGCGTTGATATTGTGGGATGACCGTCGCTCTGACCAGTGGCCAACCGCGAAAATGCTAAAAAAGCATAGAATTGGAAAAGGCATCGCTACAAAATACCCGCCCAGAATGGTGCTTTTGCTGACGAAAGTACGATTCTGATCAATCACGCGAGGGCAAGCGAACGGTTTGCTTTTGCTTTCCAAACCGTTATAAGATAGCACCCTTTCCAGAACGTGCACGTATAGATACGGCTCGTACGTTTTCACGACTCACCTGCACTGTGCTTCTCAATACGTCAGATAACAAGCCGTTGATAAGCCGAAGCGCACTCCTGATTATAACGCACGTGTTCTTGGAACAACGTAGAAAAATGCCGGTATGCAGGCGCAAATTTACTGAAGATCTTGGAAACAAGCTTGCCTTCCATGTTAACGAAACTTGAAATAAATGTTCCATATTTATATATATCCGACGCCCTGGTCCCTCCCCCCTCTTTGGTGTCCAAAAATTCTGGTCACATTTCTAATAACTTCATGTGTCACCGTGACTGCCGAAGTACAACAGAACGATGAAGCTACGCCGAATAGGCCATTTTCAAGCTTTGATTACTTTAACGCATTTTACAAACCGCGTGTCACGCATAAGAAAATGAGTGTTCTGTAATTATTTGCAATGCCTTTAATTATGCCGTGAACGTGACAGTTTAGCCACACATTGAAATAACCTTGACCCCGATTTCCCCCAAATATAGCCTTGGTGTAACGTACAGCTATGTCGTACACCCGCTGCGGCGGCCGCTTTTCGATGGGGGTGAAATGCAATAATGCCCGTGTCCCATGCATTGGGGACACGATAAAAATTCCCTTCGGGCCAAAATCAATCCGGAGTCCCGAACTACGGCGTGCCTCTTTATCAAACAGTGGTTCTGGCACGCAAAGCCACAGAAATTATTCATTCAGTTATGTCAGAAATTGAAAAGTTAAGATAATAGACAGTTTTAGTACTGCATCAGGACGATACGTACGCAACACGCAAGTGCTCTGCGGAACGTATATATGGGAGCGCGTGTCGTGTGCCTGCGTGCGTAAGCGGGCGAGCGTTAGGCGCCGGGCGCGTCAGAGCGCATTGGCCGCGTCCGCCAGTACGTCGAAGCGTCAGTCGAAATAGACGCTGTTGACCTCACTAACCTGATGTAACGTATGGGCGCGTTCCCACTTCGTCGAACTATATTGAGGCCTTTAAGAGACTCTTACTTTTATTACGGATGAAATACACGAATCATATCGAGAAAAATAAAAAAGCCAAGTACTTGCTTTCGGTGGCTGGCGCGGTCATTTGCGACGAACTGCGCCAAAGGCAGGTCGAGCCTTTCGCGTAAACAGCACACACTGAACACTTTCTCAAAAACAAAGCTCCTATTTTCGTTATGCATTCCCACCGTGCAGGATCCGAGAATGGCTTCTGCGCGTTCACTTCACGCAGCAAAGCGAAATCGTCGGCCATAGAAAAGTACAGCTTTCCGCTGCTTGCCTTTGACGCTGCCATTTTGGGAAACTCCTTTGTCTCGCGCTTTCCCGAACAAGCGAGAACCACGAGAGCAGCGCGCAAAGCTCCCTACTTCCGCACGCAATATTCGGATGCGTGCGTATACGCATGCGGCCGCGTACGCATCACGTACCGTTCGTGTTGCCTTCTGCACATGCGCACTTTGCAGAACGTAGCGACCTTACGTACGCAACGCCGTTGCGTACGCTACGTACGCAGTACTAAAACTGTCTAATAACGGCGGTATGACCGCTTCAAAAATGTGCGTAAGGAAAGTTTTGCACCATGCGTTCCGGCTAGCGGCAGCTAAGCAATTCGATGAAAATAGAGAAGATTGAAAACACGCTGTGAGATACGATTTCTATGTGTTTGTTGTTCCGTCACCAGGCCTCTGATGACGTTACACCATACGCATTGAAATCCTATCTTGAACCGTCTTTCTTAAACCTTTCTTTTCTTGAAACTGGCTGGTGAACTTTGGTTGAGACACCAGCTGTATTCCACACTGACAGGTCTGCCTGTCAAAGCGCCTGTCAAAGCGGCAAACACGCATATAAGCACTGCTACGCCTCACGCCATCTCACCCCTGAAAAGGGAGCCGCTTGGGCTCCGAATCGTCGGATATAAAAAAAATTTCGTTTGAGCTTTTCGTCTCTTTAATCTTCCATTATCACTAGACTTCAACTTGGCGTCTTATACAGCCCATTTAGGACGCTGGGAAACTTTGCGGATAGTGGCAGTACGACACACTGGAATGCTTGAATAAGTAATTTTACATAAAACTTGTAAATACACTGTGAAGATAAGCATTTATGTTCGTCACTCATAAGATGCTTCCTAGTTCAACTAAATATAAACAGCGCGCCTCGCATAGGGTTAAACAGGAAAGGCGGAAAAACCTGCTACATGCTTCGCATGACGTATGAATATTGGGGGAAGAGAATGTAGTAATTATTTTCTAGCCACATGAACAACAAACACATTGAAAACTCTGGGCACAAGAGTGACCCTTATTTCCTTTAAATAAGGAATATCTGCCGTTTTTTCGCACTCCCAGGCAAGCAAAGAAGCTTCGTAAGCCGCCTTTAAAGAGACCAGAAATAGGATTTTAGCAATATTCATCTGACCTCTATTTAACAAACATACTTCAAAAATTGCCCACACATTGCCCCTAACATCTCTAACACTTACTGAAAATATAAATATTTGAATGGTGTAGTTTTTCGGAAAACTGAAAGCTGGCATGTAAAGCTTCTGAGTGCTTCATAGCGGCCTAGCACTGAAGCACCCGGAGAAGTGAATGTGCAAAGTAAATATTATTTCTGGTATGCAAGCTCCCACTCTGAATTCCGATATATTATGCGAATCGAATTCAGACTTAAGTAGATATGCACTCCGCGTCCTTGCTTCTCTGGTGGAAGGATGGATATCTTTCAGTATAATAGAGAACTGAGCTAGTTGGATTATACGCTCGCAAACGACGGACACCTTCGATATCTTCTTGCCCAGGCCAGTTATTTGCGCTGTAGTATGATGTTGAATGTTTTGCATGCGTGTTCATCCTATGCGACTTCCGATAGGTATCGGCTACAGTAATCTGTTGAGAAGCTCCCTGAAAAAGGTATTTTTGAACCAGTAATCTTCTTTTTTTTATCATTTGCATGAGTCTGGAGTGTGCGATACAGAATGACCACTGTCTGTGGGCGATGGGTTTATTATGGAGGTAGTTCGAGTCGATACATTTTCATTAAATTCTGCTTATCTACGTAAGGCTAAAGCCACGCCGTTTCCATTAATGACAAGGTTGTCTTGACTTTTTATTTCGAGGACTCGGCGCGTGCTTAAAAGTAGGTGGTCCTTTTTGCATGACCTGTGACCACAACTTTAAGCATAATCTACTCAGTCCTATCAGAATAATAAGCATTGCTTCTCTGTATTATTTTTGCAAATTCTTATATGACTCCTGCCGCCTGCGTTGCTAAATTTCATCCCACTGCTACAGATATATGTTTTGGATTCACTAATGAAACTGTTCTGGCATCTTTCGAACTTCTCCATGTAAAATATTAAGCAACCCAATTTAGGCAGGATCTTAAGATTTTCTCTGTAGGCGGTATATGTCGTGTCCGATAAGTTCAAGGGCGTTCTGTTGGACTTAATTAAGAGCCGTGAAAGCAAGTAAGAAATAATTACATTTGGGAGCCACACTACAGTGAAGTGAAGGTCTACGTGTAAAATCTCGAGCGAAATCAAACCAACATACAGAGTTTTTTTATAAGAATGCAGGAAAAGGGAAATCGGCATGTAGCAGTATGCGTCTTCATAGTAGACGGCATTAAAGAAGAGTGCTGCCACACCTGTTCTTAAACCTGTACCTTCCTCACCTTCTATTCAGTGTGACTTTGCCGCACGAACACCTAGTGTTTCGCAGCCTTCGCCCAGCCTATTCCGCGTACATAAGAGCATGGGCAAACTATAATATCCAATACCAGTTTCAATCTCTAATATCGAATTAAAATTAAGAACGCAGTGTCGTGAGCGCAGTTTCACATTGATATTTTTTTCGTTCGATAAAGAAAAAAATACGTAGTACTGTGTGAGAGAAAGGGTACGCACAAGATAGTTGCATTCAAAATAGAGAGAGAAAGAGAGATACAAAGAGAGAGTACATTCATTTCTGATGCCAGTTATTGGTTGCATGACCCACTGGGTTTGTGCACGGAAGGGCTGTCTTAGAACCACAGAAAACTGTCCATTGTTGCGGTGGCTCCTGATTCATGAAATAAAGTGCAGCACAGAGTGCCGGAAGCTCTGCACCCGTCGATGGGCTCATACGTGATGTTTTCAACTTCGTTACCTCAGATCCTGCCAGGATGACGACTGCGGCAGCATATCCGTTGAGTTTTAGCACACTATCTATATACACGTGTTACCGTATTCTGTGCACGCTGTAAGGGTGTTCCAATGTCGCTTACATTGGAACATCTTACACTGGAACACCAGCTTAGTTTTTTAATTATTTTTTTGTTCGAGCGAAGCTCTTAGGCGTCCGTTCCTGTGGCGAACGTCGGCGTCCCCGTAACCAAGCGAACCACAGAGAAGGGTGAAAAGTGAACGCGGAGTGCGGGTGGTACCATGAGAGGAAAAGCGGAGGAGGAAAATACAGTAGAACCATGAGGTGGAAGGCGGAGGAGGAGTGCATGCCGAAAGCGTGAGAATAAAAGCACAGTGCCGCGCAAGACGGGCTTTGGGACGACGATGGCTATGAGGTGGCGCCACCGCAGCGTGTGTCGTCTGTTCCCCGATGACACCACCGATACCATATATGGAAGCAAAGCGCTGCATGAGCGGCGACGATGGCTATGAGATAGCGCTACCGTAGCGCGTGTCGCCTGTTCAGCGATGACGCCACGGATACCATATATGGAAACAAGGCGCTGCATGCGCGAAGCTCATGCAGCGCTTTGTTCAGCTGTTGAATCAGCTCTGTCTGTGGTGACTTCTGCGAATCGCGCCCACGGGTCACCCACGCGCTGCTTACCGCGATCTCCCGATTAGCGATGCAGTCGCGCCAGACTTCGCTCCGTGTGCAATGTGCCGCACGAGGCAGATTGTACGCGCCAGCCAATATATCACGAAATGAAAACACATATACCGCTGCGCTCAAATTTCGCAGTTGAGAGTATCGTACGCCTCGGTGAATTTTTTATGCCCGGACCGGCGAATCGTACTAGCGGCTAATGTAGACACCACAATGGTGCTGGTATACGTGTGGCAGGCACGAATTTGTTGGGCAAGTAGGGTTGATGTCTCACAATTGTTCTGGCAAATATTGAATTTGGCCCCTTTGCTGTGAGGCAAGCAAAGTGTGAGGAGGGCATCCGAGCCAGATGTCAGATGCGTGCTCTCGACAACTGTAGCAATGCAGACTGTAATAGGATGATTTCTGGCAAGAGCCACTGTAACGACTGATGATGCATTTTTTGAGAGACTAAGACACGTTCTGAGTGCGTGGACTTGCCCACTCTGAAGTCTGCGAAAATTTGTAATGCAAGTATTTCCTAGCAGAGGCAAGCTGTACCGCAGGAAACCAAAAAATATTCTCCTATATAATTGTAACAATGAAGGTACTGCAGCGCCCCAGATCTTCCCGTTGAGGAACGCGAGAAGGTCCACAATAGCAGCCAAACGCTTTGTCATGTACGAGATGTGGAAGCTCCAGGACAAGTTCTCTATCGACAATGACGCCACGGAAACAGTGCGTTCGTCTCTGCGGTACAAGTTGGCCGTTATTCCGCAAAAAGTATGGAGTCGTCTGCTTGAGGCTGAAAGCTACGAGTTCACACTTGTCATGCGCAAGCTCCAGGCCTTGTCTCCTTAGATGTGTTGACGCTGCTTCTGACGTTGTGCGCAGACTGAGCATGTGACGCTCTTGAAGCCCATATGCAAAAGTCGTCCGCATATATGCAGAGCTGTACGGCTTGAGGTCAACGAATCAGGGAGGCCAACGAGCACCAGGTTTAACAGTCTAGGACCAAGTGCTAGGCCTCTTAGTACACGACAACTTTCATAACTAGATGATGTTGGTCTGTTTTCAGTCAAAATAAAGACATTTTTTATTCCAATAGCTGCGTATCCAGCGAAAGACGTGTCCGCCAATCCCAACAACTTCTAAGGCGTCCATAATAGCAAAATACCCTACATTGTCGTGCGCCCCTTTAACATCAAGGACTAATATCGCAGTGATCCATTGCAGGTGCTTCTGACACTGTAAATATGTTACAAGGTCAGTAACGTTATCTACTGAGGAGTGTGCGAGTCAAAAGCCAGCCATTACTTCTGGATTCACGTTACAAATTTCCAAGTACCTCGTCTAACCTTGTCAAGATCATTCTCTTCATTACCTTACCGACGCAACTGACCAGTGCTGCTTTACGGTAAGATTGCAATTCCAAGGGAGATTTGCCAGATTTGAGGAGTCGAACTAGGCGACTGGATTTCCACGTGGAAGGGACTAAGTGGTCTCGCCGCGATGCCTTATTAAGCGAAGAAGTGCATCTCTCGCCCCTTGAGCGTGGTTTGCAAGCGCAGAGTGCACGATATTGTCGCGAACCGGTGACGAAGGATGCCTGCACCCAGCGAGTCCGTCCTTCAGTTCTTCAATGGAGAAAGGAGTGTCCATACGCCGATCTCGGGAGCCAGCGGTCACAGTCAGGATAGATGTGTAAGGCTGGAACATCGCGCCCAGGATCCTTGCGCAGGAATCATATGCTGCGTCGACTTCTCGGCAATCTTGATAGAGGGCTAGACATTTAAATTCATGGCGCTGTTGTCGCGATATTGTTGGGAAACCGGTGAAGAACGTGTGCACCTAGCGAGGAGGAGGAGGAGCAACATTTATTAAAAAGAAAGGACAAGCAGGTGTTTTTCTGCTTGTGCGGGAGGCGCCCTTAGTCCAGGGCTCCTGCGGCTCTTGCTGTCTCCCGGGCCCGCCGCACCAGTTGCTGCTGGTTACGAGGGTCCGAACTAGTCAGCACGGCCTCCCACTGCTCGGGTGTGGGGTTGGGTATTTGCGGGGCCGCCTTCACGTTGGGGCACGCCCATGTGGTGTGATATACGGAGGCGTATTCATTACAAAGGGGACATTTGTATGAATATAGTGTAGGGTGTATTGCGTGTAGTCTGCTTAAATGGGGGTATGTGTTGGTTTGTAGTTGTCGCCATGTTACGGCATCTTCACGTGAGAGGGTCTTGTGTGGAGGCGGGTATTGTCGTCTGTTCAATCTGTGGTGTTGTAGTATGGCGTTGTATTGTAAAGGTACGGGCTCCATGGATGCGGCCGTATCCCTCTCTTGTGGCGCCCGGCAGACATGAGCTCGGGCTACAGCGTGCGCACGCTGATTTCCACGGAGGGACTCGTGTCCTGGAGTCCACACTATTTCAACGTCCGGGAATTGGGAGGCTTGTTTGAGGAGTCGGTGGGCGATTGAAGATATTCTGCCTCTCGCGTAGCTACGGCAAGCTGCCTGGGAGTCAGTAATAATTGTGACGTACTCGTTGGTTGTACTAGAGGTGATGGCCAAGGCGATGGCTGTCTCCTCCGCTACGATGGCGCTGGCAGTGCGGACCGTCATCGAGACTACCTCTTGTAGGCTATAGTCGACAACGCTGGCCGTCATGGCTGCTTTTTGGGGGTACTGCGCGGCATCTGTGTACAGTGTGGTGGGGAGACAGCCATATTTTGTCTGTAGAGTTTTTGCGCGAGCTTGGCGACGATCGGCATGATGTTCCGGGTGCATGCTTCTGGGGATAGGGGCTACCTTGATGTGTTCCCGGAAGTTGGGGGCCAGATGAATTGCTTGTTCGTGGCCTTTGCCGTGTGTGGGGTACCCTAGGCGCGCTAGGACTGTTCTTCCTGTTGTTGTAAGAGCTAGTCGTTCTCGTTGGCTTGTGAGGTGGGCGTCTATAATTTCCCTTATATTATTATGGACTCCTAGGGCTTCAAGCTTGAGTGTCGCTGTTCCCGGTGGTAGGCCGAGCGCTTGCTTGTAGGCTTTCCGAAGAAGTACGTCTAATTGATCTAGTTCCTTGGGAGTGAGGGGCAAGCACGGGGCAGCGTAGGCAATGCGGCTGATTATCAGGGCCTGGACGAGCTGTATAATGTCGTCTTCTTTCAGTCCGTATTGTTTGGTTGTGATACGGCTGACCATTCGCATGATTTGGAAGGTGGTCTGCTTGAGACGTTGGATGGTGTATGCGCCTCCGCCGTCCTGTTGTATGTGGAGTCCGAGAACGCGGACGCGGTTTACTGTGGGTATTTCTTTGTCGTCGAGGGTGAGTGTGATGTGGGGTAGTTCACTGAGTTTTCTTCGGGATTTCTGTCGAACGACTAACAGCTCTGACTTCTCGGGGGAGCACCGGAGACCACTTGTTTTTGCATATTGCTGTACGACGTCGGTCGCTTGTTGAAGGGCGTCTTGTTTCTCTCCTTCGGAACCAGTGGTGGTCCAGATAGTAATGTCATCGGCGTATATTGCATGCCTGATTCCTGGTATTGCATTGAGTTTGTCAGGTAATTTCATCATAGCAATATTGAAAAGGGTGGGCGATAGAACAGCACCTTGTGGGGTTCCTTTGTTGCGAGTAGGTAACGTCGGGGTTCTGAGTGAGCCAATGCCTATTGTGTCCGTGCGGTTGCTTAAAAAGGCGCGTATTTAATTGTAAGTATTACGACCACAGTTCGTGAGGCTTAGGTTTGTAAGGATGGTATGATGAGCCACATTGTCGAAAGCGCCCTTGAGATCGAGTGCTAAAATCGCTCCGGTGTTGTGCGGTGAGATGTGTTCAAGGACTTGTTCCTTCAGCTGAAGAAGGATGTCGTGGGTAGAAAGGTGGGGCCGGAACCCGAACATTGTTTCGGGAAAGAGGTCGCTGGATTCTAGGTAAGGTTGAAGCCGGTTCAAAATGACATGTTCCAGAAGCTTGCCTAGGCATGAAGTCAGTGAGATCGGTCTCATATTGTCTAAGCTGGAGAGTTTGCCTGGCTTCGGAATGAGTATGATGTCCGCGTGTTTCCAGTCTGCTGGTAGCGTACCCGCTTCCCAGTGATGATTAAAGAGGTCAGTAAGAGATTGAATGGTGCCATCATCCAGATTGCGCAGGAGCTTGTTATTTATTTTGTCCTTGCCTGGGGTGGTGTTTCGTGTGAGTGCATGGAGTGCTTGTTGCACCTCAGTGATAGTGATCGGCTTGTCGAGGTCGTAATTGTCGCTCCCGCTGTAGGTTGGAGGTTGTCCTTGTGGGGGTTCGAAATCGCCTATGTACCGCGCCCGCAACTCCTCCAGAATTTCGTCATCAGAACCCGGATGGTTGTGGAGGATACGTTGAATTGTTTGCCGGCTAATTGCCTTGCTTTGTGTGGGATCAAGAAGATGGCGTAGCAGCGACCATGTTTTGGCCGTGCTAACATTACCCTGCAACTTGTTGCATAGTTGTCGCCAGTTGTGACGGGTGAGCTCCCCAGCATAACATTCCGCGGTTGCCGTGAGTTTCGCTATACGCAGTTTCAATTTACGATTATGTTTTTGGCGCTTCCATCTCCTAACAAGGCCTCGACGTGCTTCCCAGAGGTGAAGAAGGTGCGGGTCTACGGCCGGTATGTCTGTGGTGAGTGTGATCTGTTTTGAATGTCTGGCTACGTCTTGTTGGAGCTCTCGTACCCACTGCTCGAGATCCGTAATACCGGTTGAGGAGTCTTCCGCTCGCTCTTTGCGAAAAGCTGTCCAATCAGTGAGCGTTGTCTTTTTTATCGGGTGGCGTGCATGCGTAACGTTCAATGTGGTGGCAAGTATGCAGTGGTAACTGCCCAGAGTTTCCTCCGTGTTGTGCCAGGCAGCTTGCTGTATCCCTTTAGTGAGGGTGAGGTCAGGGCATGTATCTCGGAAGACGCTGTTTCCTAGACGTGTGGGGTATGCGGGATCTGTGAGGATGGTGAGACGGTGCTGCTGTATGGTGTACTGGAGTGCAGTGCCTTTTGATGTGGCTGTCGTGTAGCCCCATGCCTGGTGAGCCGCGTTGAAGTCGCCTACAATCAGCAGACTATTATTTTTGGCTATGCCAATCGCTTTAGTCATCAAGTAGTCGAACTTGGCCTGCTTCTGCTTGGGTGGGCTGTATATATTCAATATGAAAAGGCTCTTTCGGCCTCGTTGGAGCGGCAGGATCTCAATTAGGTTATGATCGACATCACTGCCGTCTACTGTATATTGTGTGGTTGTGAGCGTTTTAGCTGTAAGTGTGGCCACGCGGCTTTCAGGCGTGGTGGTATGTGTGTTGTAGCCAGATTGAGTTGGGTGTGTGCCTGTTTCCTGTAGTGCGATTACGCTTGGTGTCGTTTTGGCGTTACAGACGTACTGTCTTAGTGACCCTTGCTTGCGTTTGTAGCTGCGACAATTCCATTGCCAGATTATGAGTGGATTTTCGTTCCTGTGGTTGGTTTTGCTATTCGTCCTGGCTGACGGGTGGATCGGCAGGGTGTCCCTGCTCTACTACCTGTTGCACTAGTGTTCTAACTTTCTTGCGTCGCTGATCTTTTGCGAGCCGTGTTTCTTCAATAACACTTGCCAATTGCTGGATGCTTTGCTGCATTGCTAGGAGCTGCCGTTGCAGTACATCAACTTTCTCCTCGACTTGTGCGATTTCTGTGGGTTTTGCTGATTCCGCGAGAATCATCGGTTCAGAACGTTCTGAAGATGATGGCATTGAAGGTGCGGTTATTGGTATGGAATGCTGAGTGGCAGTACGAGTGGCGCATAGTTCTGCGATCTGCGTGCGAAGTTTGTTGTTTTCTTCATGAAGGCGTTTGTTTTCTTCTCCGATGGCCTTTAGCTCAGCTAGAATTTGCAGTTGAACATCAGTATTGTTTATGGGTGAAGAATTGTGTGGGGTGGGTGCTGTGTGTAGACGCGATGACAGGGTGTTGTCTTGGTGGGCTGTGTGAGAGGGGAAAAGCCGTGCTGACCAGCTCACCGCTTGTGATCCCGGTACAGCAGGTCCGCTGAGGTTCCGGGTCCCTCCTTGTTGGTTACGCGAGCAGGAGCGAGACCTGGAGCGGGAACGCCCCCGTTGCTGGTCTGTACGTGACCGTGACCTCGACCATGAGTAGCCCCGGCGGCTGGTCCTTTGGGGTGCTGAAGATGCCTTCTTCAGTCGATCAGGGCACTGCTTGGAAGCCGTAGGATGAGGCCCCTGGCATAAGGCGCACCGGGGGTGACAGGGGTGGTCCTGAGTGGGGTTCCGTGTACCACACTGGGGGCATACGATTGCTTCTGGAGTTGGGCATACATCGGTCCGGTGGCCGACTTGGTGGCAGATGCGGCAGAAATGCGTGGTTGGTCGGTATGGTTTGCATCGCACTTCACCGCTGTAGTATCGCACGTAGAAGGGTACAGCCTTGCCAGTGAATGTGATCACTGCCGCAGCAGTTTGTCCGAGCATACGGGCATGTAAGATTTCTCGGCCAGGTGCATAGAGTCCGTTAAGGAGGACTTCTGTGGGAGTTCCTGCGGGAATGCCGTGAATGACCCCTTTGACGGAGCTGTCGGGTGCCGCCACGTATGCCGTGACTGCAAATTCTCGACCGCCCAGGTGAATTGTAGAGATGCGACGGATGCTCATAGCTAGCTCTTCGTTTGGTGTGCTAGCAATAGCGATGTTTTGTACTGCGTCAATTCTTACAGTAAGGGTCCGTACGTGCTCAGTAGTGGGGTGCTGACATGCCAGCTTGATGCCTTCAGCAACCTGTGGCGTGGTCCAGGTGGCAAGGTTGAGTCCTTCTCGGGGGCGGATGATTACCTTGAGGTCATTTCGAGGTAGCGGTGGGAGTCGGGCTTGTCGGGGAACCAATGGGTGTCGGGGTTGGAGGGGTGGATTGGTGGAAGTCGATGTTTTCTTCCGACCGTACTTAACAGTGAGCCAGTCTCCGCCGGCAGGTTCATCAGGAAGTGGTATTTGTGCGTGCTCGAGATTCATCTCGGTGCCATCATTGGTGGCCATTGGTGCGCCGAAGTGGGCCAAGGTCTTCGGCTAGACCGTACCCGTCGTTGGGCTTAGCTGGGCGGGCGCTTCTTGCGAAGTTCAGAGTCCGGTAATTCGTGAAGCAAGCGACTCACAGTATTGCTTTGGGTGTCCACGTGTTCCGCTCGACGTAAGGAGTCGAGTGAGGCTGGTTGTGGCGGCGCTGACGTCAATTATTCAGGGTTTAGCGATGTAAAGGCGGAACCCATGTGCGGTGCAACCGTGCGCAGCCTCTTCTTCTTCTCGCTTTAAAAACCCACCTAGCGAGTCCGGGCTTCAGTTCTTCAATGGAGAAAGAAGCGTCCATATGCTGATCTCGGGAGCCAAGCGGTCACAATAACGACATATGTGCAAGACTGGAAGATCGGGTCCACGAACCTTTCAGAGTAATCTTGTGCTACGTCGACTTCCCGGCGTTGTTGATAGAGGACTACATATTTAGGTGAATGGCGCTGTTTGGGAGTTGTTCGAAGCCCACGGACTGCTCTCCAGATGGCCGACCGATGTTTATGTGGATCTAGAGACTCGCAAAAACCTTTTCAGCGTTGATGTTGCAGCATTGCAATGCAACGATGAACTTTCATTGTTATGCGTCTGGCCTTTATAAGGTTGTAAACTGATTTTGTCCGTATTTATCATTGCTCCGCTCATCTGTGGATTGCACGGAGACATTGTATTTCCGCCTCGAAAACCATGTATTTAGTCGAAATGGTAGTAATCAATGAATGGCACCTTGCGTGGCCTTGGCGATCTGAAATTCCAGTGGCATGGAAGTTCAGAGATGAAAGCATTCGTGACATGCATCTTTCATAAGTGATTTAAACACGGACTAATGTATTGTTTTTTTTTTGAAGATTTGATGAAGCCGACTTGGCTAGGCCCTTTATCTTTAGCTAGGCACACATGTGATCACTTGCGTGGGTTTCTTTATCCGTATAAGAACCACTGGACGCCGTCAGTGAGACATTGTGAGGCAAAAGTTAAGTCTGAACAACAGCTGTAGGTCCTCCGTCAGGCCGCGCGGAAACCTGAGACTTCCATAGTTTAGACGGCAAAGTTCATGGTCACATGCAAAGGAAACAAACCTTTTTTCTTCGCAATTTAGCTTAGTGCTTCCCCAAACCGAATGATGCGCGTTAAAGTCCACAATACCAATCCGGGGACTAGGGGTTGCAGCTAATATGTCTCTCACTCCCTGTCTGTCGAAATGACTTGATGGAGAAAGGTAAGCGCCCACTAAAATAAACGCGTCTGTTTTTTTGAGGGTTAAACTGACATATTGATTACTGTCCTGAAGCGGCAGTGGATGAAGAACATAAGTCAGTTCACACCATATGCAGACAACTTTGATAATGATATTACGAGTCGATGACACAGGAGGTTCATAGCAAGAGAGCCGGACGAGTTTATGTAGGTTTGGTTCATAGACCACAAGAATAACAAATAAATGGGTGAAAACGTATTGGCAAAAATCAGAAATGTGGGACTTCAGCCAAAGTGCGATGACCTCGTGCTCACCGCAGACAGTCTCTGTCTCCTATAATGATCCCGTCTTAAGATGCTACTTTCTGTAGGTAACTATGCAAAGTAGGTCACATACACTGACAAAACGGTATCTGATGACGCAGTAAATACATCTAAATCAAATGCGCAGCCTAGACTTCCGGCATTACGCACTCTATGAAAACAATGACCCACAGTGGACTACCAACGCACAAATGGCGCCGCAGATCACGTTTTAAGGCCGACATAAATAAGTGATCGAAATCATCAAGTCTCTAAATGAAAGTTATAAGCGTGTTGATAAATGAAATGCAGAAGCCATATGCTCGGGGGCACTCCTAGTGTTGGACGGTTTATCTCCGGTTTTTCGGAGCCTCGAACAGCGAACATAATCGCTCTACCGCCTGAGTCCTTCCTCAGACAAATCAAGGAAGCATGAATGTTGCAGTCCAATGGTCTGCAGGAAACAAGTGCTTTGCTTATTTACAGCGACCTTCAGCCTTGAGCACCATGTTCGGGCATGCGCAAATGAATAAAATCTGATAATGTGCAGGAATAAGAAATAGGTGAAAGAGGAGGATGCGTCAGGATATACTCTCTCTTTGGAGTGTCTTGTGACGGCGCTCGAGCTTAAGTATTTGCTTTTTGCCACGTTACGTTTTCTTCAGCTGCTTTTTCTATAGTCTAGCATTTTATCAAGCTCGCTTTTGGATCGACACATATAGTACCATGGAATCCTGCTTCGATGCGAACATGTCTCCCGCTGGTTCCAAATAAACGCGATAAAAGAGTGAAGCAACGAGGGACAACTGGTATCAGCAGGTGGCATTCACAAAAGTCACAGTATACCTTTCCTTTACAGTGCCACGTGTTATCGAGCTGCCGGCACGGTCTGGATGATAAGCCAGGAAAATCCGTGAAGAGATTTGAGCTTCACCCGAGTCTTCATGCCTTCAGTTTCCATTCCACAAGAGTTTTCAGTTTCCATACAATTCGCTTCCAAAAGAATAGGACCTCCCTGTTGCAGACTTGGTAGCGATTTGCAATGAAAGCATTGTGCTTGGTGGCATTGAACGGGATCGAGCCTTCGCACGCACCCTGACTGCCAACAGGCACGGAGCAACGCTGGTCTGCGAGCATACAGAGTCCGCTTCTTCTATATCATTCTTTCTTTTTTTGTGTGTTCCGGATCTCATCGCTGTGTCTTTTATCTATCAATGTGGGTGTCTACAAAGGCAGAAGCTTCGCACTGTCCTTTGTATAGCTTGGAGAAATCCAGAAAGGAAATTCAATCGAATAAAAAATAAACATGAAAGGAACAACTCGACATCCCTCACTCCATCGATACTATCAACCAACTATAGGGCAAGTTGGTGTTTGGAAAAACATAGTGTCCGACTTATGAAGTTTCTATGCCTTCATTGTGCGACGAGGACGAGGATCTGGTTTACTTAAAACCCACCGTGGTTGCTCAGTGTCTAAGGTGTTGGGCTGCTGAGCACGAGGTCGCGGGCTCGAATCCCGGCCACGGCGGCTGCATTTCTAGGGGGGCGCAATGCGAAAACGCCCGTGTACTTAGATTTAGGTGCACGTTAAAATAACCCCAGGCGGCCAAAATTTCACGAGTCCTGAACTACGGCGGGCCTCATAATCAGAAAGTGGTTTTGGCACGTAAAACCCCACATTTTTTTTTTACTTGAGTCTATAGTGTGCACCATTTCTCAGAGGAATGTGGTGTCATTGCTGTCGCCTCTATTTTTTCGGTATTTAAAGGTGCCACACCCCTTGTGCGTTGCTCGGCAAGCATTGCACATCGCATTCGCATTCGGCGAACTGCTGCGTCGATATCTCACAATCCGAATATAACTGCTGTTTCCATTTCGGCCAAGACTGTGAAAACAGAAACGCATACTCATTACATGACATTACAACTGATGATGCGGTGACAGCAATGTAGCAGAAAGGTCGGAAAGATAACTTGACAACGAAAGCTTGTTCGTGATGTAACGACGGAAATGAAATGACGATGACGGAATGACGACGACAGCATAAAAACGACGGCATGCGTGCGTTGACTTCTAAGCTCAATTGCATCACCTGCCGACGCGGGCCGCCTTAATTCGCAATATATTCGCTCTTTTTTTGCACTTTGTCGGGCAGCTTTTCTAGCTACACCCGTATTTGGGATCGGCCAATATTTTTGAAGATGAAATTGAAGCGTTCTTGCACTTGACCTTGCTCTGACCTCGTCTCCGTCTAGGCGAAAAAACGCTTCACATTTAATAAAGAACACAAGAAGAAAACTTTTACTTTCCGATACTAGGCATCCGATGAAGCGAATGGTGACTTTCATGATCCACTTTCACTCCCATTCTCCTTCGCTGGGATCCAAATCCGTAAACTGAAACGTGACAGTTCTGGTTGCCTGTTCGAAATGTATGAATGACTAACTGCTGAAGCACTTGACGGTTCTTAGCAAATACTGAAACAGTTATGCTCGTCTTAGCGAAAACTTGCTATAAGAGTGTAATTTCCCACGTCTGTATAGCACGGAATTATTTTGTAGGGATGCCATTGTCTTCTGCCGACGCACTGTCGCCATGCTCATATTGCTTGGTTGTGAATACCTGTAGTTTACTCAGCCACAATTATATATTTATAGTGGCTTCCTGAAGTCAAATATGGGGAACCTGTACTTTGCGCCTAGTCACATAGAAAGTCGGAATTTATCTTTTGTTTGAAAATGTTATGTTGGCTTGTTCTGCGTCAATAATTGCTGTTTCGTACTTAATTATGATTGACAAGGCGCATTATGTATCAGGGTCCTAGGAATCTTTTTCCCCAGTGATGCACCAGAACCGCACATTTAGTAACAGCAGGGGGGCATTTGGTGAATCTTGCGTTTGGTGGTGTTAATATCGTGTTTTTGTTATTTGCAAGCTCATTTAGTCACACCGGTTGTCTTCAAAGCAGTGCAAGGGCTATTTTGCCTGTGTGCGCGTCACTGTGAAGAAGGACTATGTAACCCGCCTTGGGGGCGTATTGGCTTAGGCGTTGCGCCGCTAAGCCCGAGGGCGCGGGATCGAATCCCGGTCGCGGCGGCCGCCTGTCGATGGTAGCAAAATGTAAAAACATCCGTGTGCCGTGCACTGGGCGCATGTCAAATAGCCCCAGGGGGTCGAAATTCATCCGGTGGCCTCTAATACGGCGTGCTTCATAATTGTATCGTGGTGTCGGCAAGTAAAACCTCGAAATTAAATATTTTAAGGACATGACAGCATCGTTGGGCAGTCGCGAGACTTAGCCAAGACAAATTAAATTGCGCTGATTCTTCAAATATTGCGCAGGCGTCCATATTACGATAGAATTCGACTCCTTCCAGCTACCGGCATTAACGTATTTGAAGTTTTAGAGATACTGGATGCTGCGACAATCTTCGGGGCTGAAGATTTTGTCTTATTAGAAATGTTTTAATAAAGCACAAATAAGTTGTTGCTTTCGTCGTAAATGATGGATAACTTGCTGCCGCCTCAACGGCTCCTAAAAAAAGAAAAAAAAGTAACTTGAAAAGCCATTACGACCGACAATTATGCGCGCACAATAACACAATCACCTTATTTTCTTTCGCAGGAAAACTTATCATCAAGTTTATTTGCGTGAAAGACGGCAGCGCGTTGTCATATGTACATACATGCATCCGGAGTCATTTGAATTCCCGCTGTATTTTGTCAGGCAAGCTCTTTTAAGGCCTTTAAAGGGCCGGGACTGACTGCGCTGCTGTCTCGTGTATTAGATGGCGTGGCTTGTGAATGTGCGATCTCTTTCTTACAACATCGACTTCCGACTTCCTTTTGTTGACCACGTCTATGCAAGGCTCACTAGTGGTCATCTCTCAAGATCGTACCTGAAGCTTTTACTTTTCCTTTCTACATTATTGCCTATAGACTAACGAAGGCATATGCTGGAGAGGAGTAAAATGTTATGAAAAAGAAGAAAGCGTGCTTTCCAAACCGATAATGCACCTCAGTGAAGTCAAGCGGGAAGTAGGAGGTTCGAAAGCTGTGCTGCGTGTTATTTCTTCTTTTTTTTTATCCATCGCGTGTTATAAGAAGAACAAGATCTGATCGCAGTTTGCTTCCCACATGGCTTCGTGTAGCTGCCATGTGTATGCATGCCTCTTTGAGCCGTGTTTTAGGCGACTATTTCACTGAGCCAGCCCACTGCCGAACAATCCCTATCAGCGTTAGCCGTGGAATCACTGCGATCCGCTTGCTAGCTCTTATCGGGCTGGGCAAAGTGGCTTCACTGCAACGTGTAGCTGACGGGCTCCCTTATCTCTCTCTTGCATTTATGGGTGGGTCTTATCGTTGTTATATATATATATATATATATATATATATATATATATATATATATATATATATATATATATATATATATTAGCTATCGCAGCTCCTAAACAATGGTTCTCATTACCCATTTACTGTCTTACCATGTGAGCTTTTTGCGTACTTCTACTGCAGTCTTCGATTTACGATAATGAGCTCTGGGTTAAACGGGCGGCGAGACGTGGTCTTTTCCTTTTGTTCTCTTTTGCTCAGAGCATTTCCTTTCACCTGAAGAAATGACGCAACATGCGAATGAAGATATTAACTATAACGGAAAGAAAGTCAAAGCAAAAGAGTGTATAACAAGAAATAAAGGAAGATAAAAAGTTAAGGTGTCTTCTTTCTCTTTTCTTTCTTGGTGATGAATCTTGTCATGCATGCACTCTTTTTTTATCTAATGTTGCTTTCCTTAATATTAGAATCTTTCAGATAAAATATATGTTTCCTGTAATGTACCATGCAACTACGGAGCTTTACACTTTCTTCACATCACACCTACACGTGGAGAAAGGAGATTCATATTCAGGGGCGCCGCAGATCGCGAAATATATGGAACTTTTTATGCAGAATATTACTTAAGATTTGTAACTAGACGAAATAAGAGCGGTGTCTATGGTTTACTTAGAAAAGTTGTATACGATAAGTTTATTTTAAAGGCTCGTTGCCGACCAGTCACATCAAAGCCCCGTTCCATAACCGATTTACTGAATGTTTTGGAGTAAAGTACTTCTTGGTGCAAAGATGTCGGCCCTGGGCATTTGCTGCGACAAGAGGGAGAGAGATAGTAAAAAGAGGAAAGGCAGGGAGGTCAACCAGACGAGCGTCCGGTTTGCTACCCTGCACTGGGAGAAGGGAAAGGGGGAACAGAAAGAGGAGAGTGGGATAGAGGGCGCACTGTCTGTGCACGCAGCAAACCGCCTGGAAATCAGTCAAGTCAAAGCAAGTGCTCCGTCGGTACGTTAGGCTGCCGTCATTCTGCTGTCTGAAGCTAATCTTGGTGCTTCATAGCTGGTGATGGACGTTGCAGTCACCAGTGAAGACCAAGGAGCCGGTGGGCGTCAGCAGTACGTTGCAGTGCGTGGCAGTATATCTTTAAGCCAAGCCCCAGCCGTTCTGACTTCAGTGCGACTATAATTATGCGGATGAACCATGATGCTTAGTCAAGAGTTGTAAGTACTCAATTGAGAGATTGTGACAAGTGCATTCACTTTAGCTATGGCACTCAATGAATAAATGGCTCGTATACGCATAGTTGAACTTCACAACGACTGTACTTCAGGTGTAGGCACTATCTCATCTCTGACTCCATAAAAAGCCACTTAAAGAAAGACGAAACTATAGTGGCTAACGCAGGATTAGGGGTCTATATATAGCTTGGTTCCCTGATTGCCACGCTCTGCCCGATGTGTATCATGAAATCCCGAAAACCAACGACAAAATGGCGACGGTATTCAAGCCGCCACTGCACAGTTACTATCAGCCTGCGCCTGGTTTCTCTTGTGAGCGTAAGTCTTGTCGCTTGCCGTAGTAGCGGTAATAACGGTCTTTAGTTTGGAATGAATCCCTTGATCCGACGGAGCATCAGTGGAGCTCATAATTGCGATGCGCGGCAGGACAAGGACCGGCAAGTGTTTTTCGCTTTCGGAGAAACGTACGCACTGCAATATCATGGAGGCTTTCTGCGCAGTTCAGTAACGCAAGCCATCCACAGGAAGCTGCGTTATCGTTTGTGCCTTTATTCACCCCACCAGCCCCCGTCCATCGCGTTTCGACGCTTCTAGAAACGAATGAGGGAAGAGCAGAGCCAAAACTGACAAATGCGTTGTTTGTGATCTTCTGTGCTCTCTCCTTTTGCTTTGCTTCTGAATGAATGAATGAATGAATGAATGAATGAATGAATGAATGAATGAATCAATCCTGTATTGGCCCCAGTCAGAAAATAAAATGCAGACAAAAAAGATTATCTTTAAAAGATTATTGCTAAATAAAGATTATTGTTAAAAGGCGAATGCCTTTGCCGAAGAAACAATTTCTTTTTCGCGAAGCTAGTTATAGGCGCCAGTATTATATCATCATCATCATCATCATCATGCTGGTTACGCCCACTGCAGGGCAAAGGCCTCTCCCACACTTCTCCAACTACCCCAGTCATGTACTAATTGTGGTCATGTTGTCCCTCCAAACTTCTTAATCTCATCGGCCCACCTAACTTTCTGCCGCACTCTGCTACGCTTCGCTTCCCTTGGAATCCATTCCGTAACTCTTAATCACCATCGGTTATCTCCCCTCCTCATTACGTGCCCTGCCCATGCCCATTTCTTTTTCTTTATTTCAACTAAGATATCATTAACTTGTGTTTGTTCCCTCACCCAACCTGCTCTTTACTTATCCCTTAACGTTACACCTATCATTCTTCTTTCCATAGTTCGTTACGTCGTCCGCAATTTAAGTAGAACCCTTTTCGTAAGCCGCCAGGTTTCTGCCCCGTACGTGAGTACTGGTAAGACACAGCTGTCATAAACTTTTCTCTTGGGGGATAATGGCAACCTGCTGTTCATGATCTGAGAATGCCTGCCAAACGCACCCCAGCCCATTCTTATTCTTCTGATTATTTCTGTCTCATGATCCGGATCCGCAGTCACTACCTGCCCTAAGTAGGTGTATTCCCTTACGACTTCCAGTGCCTCGCTGCCTATTGTAAACTGCTGTTCTCTTCCGAGACTGTTAAACATTACTTTAGTTTTCTGCAGATTAATTTTTAGACCCACTCTTCTGCTTTGCCTCTCCAGGTCAGTGAGCATGCATTGCAGTTGGTCCCCTGAGTTACTAAGCAAGGCAATATCATCAGCGAATCGCAAGTTACTAAGGTATTCTCCATTAACTTTTATCCCCATTTCTTCCCAATCCAGGTCTCTGAATACCTCCTGTAAACACGCTGTGAATAGCATTGGAGAGATCGTATCTCCCTGCCTGACGCCTTTCTTTATTGGGATTTTGTTGCTTTCTTTATTCAGAACTACGGTGGCTGTGGAGCGGCTAGACACATCTTTCAGTATTTTTGCATACGGCTCGTCTACACCCTGATTCCGCAATGCCTCCATGACTCCTGAGGTTTCGACTGAATCAAACGCTTTCTCGTAATCAATGAAAGCTATACATAAGGGTTGGTTATATTCCGCACATTTCTCTATCACCTGATTGATAGTGTGAATATGATCTATTGTTGAGTAGCCTTTACGGAATCCTGCCTGGTCATTTGCTTGACAGAAGTCTAAGGTGTTCCTGATTCTATTTGCGATTACCTTAGTAAATAGCTTGTAGGCAACGGACAGTAAGCTGATCGGTCCATAATTTTTCAAGTCTTTGGCGTCCCCTTTCTTATGGATTAGAATTATGTTAGCGTTTCTCCAAGATTCCGGTACGCTCGACGTTATGAGGCATTGCGTATACAGGGTGGCCAGTTTCTCTAGAACAATCTGCCCACCATCCATCAACAAATCTGCTGTTGCCTGATCCTCCCCAGCTGCCTTCCCCGTTTGCATAGCTCCCAAGGCTTTCTTTACTTCTTCCGGCGTTACCTGTAGGATTTCGAATTGCCCTCGACTATTCTCTCTTCCATTGTTGTCATGGGTGTCACTGGTACTGTATAAATCTCTATAGAACTCCTCAGACACTTAAACTACCTCATCCCTATTAGTAATGATATTGCCGGCTTTGTCTCTTAAAGCATACACCTGATTCTTGCCAATTCCTAGTTTCTTCTTCACTGCTTTTAGGATTCCTCCGTTCCTGAGAGCATGTTCAATTCTATCCATATTATACTTCCTTATGTCAGCTGTCTTACGCTTGTTGATTAACTTAAGACAGCTGACATAAGGAAGTGTAATATGGGTAGAATTAATATAATAAAACATATAACAACCACTGTTTTAGAGGATTAGCTGTTCACTTCATCCCACGCTTGATCCAACTGAAGCAACCATTCTTTATTTTACTGATCCCATGGACCCGTCATTAGCCTTGAATATTGCCTCCGACTCACCGCCTTGGTTTGAAGATGTGTTACTGCCTAGGAATGGTTAATACAAGGGAACCGTCAGGGACGGAAACCAATTTCCATATAACTTACTAATTTGAGCTCTTTGCAGTTAGATTACAGAGTTAAATTTTTGCCAGGAAAGGAAATTTAAATTGTTGTGCCTAAAATATTATCACCTGGCAAGTGCATTTATATTCATTTTAACAAAATTCTCATGCATATTTTTTTTCTTTGTGCCTACATAGCATTGTCAGACAACTGCTTTTGGGGCTCTATATATAATGATATAGAATAAATTTCTCCCCATCAAGCATATGCTTAATACATACATACATACATACATACATACATACATACATACATACATACATACATACATACATACATACATACATACATACATACATACATACATACATACATACATACATACATACATACATACATACATACATACATACATACATACATACATACATACATACATACATACATACATACATACATACATACATACATACATACATACATACATACATACATACATACATACATACATACATACATACATACATACAATACTAACAGATATGTGCACTGCATCTACTAAATATTTTTGGTTCCTTTCCCTTGTTCTCTCCTGCTCGAAACGCAGCTCCTCTGGTTAGTAACGTTCAAAACTGTCTAAAGTAACATTTAGATTTTTAATCACTTCTGAATAAGTACATTTCTGCAACTATTCTCGCATAATGTTAAAGAACCAATGTAACTGTGGGTACATAAGTGTACGAGCCCGTTAATTATACAGGTTATTTTTCAACCACGTTTTCAAGCATAAGTTTCGAATTAGGTCAGGCACGCACCCAGGATTTTTTATTTGGAAGGCGGGGGGGGGGGGTGCAACCCGAGGTAACTTCTGTGCAAATGAGGGGGGTAGCTTTACTAGTAAAAATGTGAATAACGCCCACCAGTCGTCATAAAAACGCGTAAACGCCCAAAAGAGGAATGAAATATACTGTATCTTACAGGTACGCCTTTGCAATGCACA
Organism: Dermacentor albipictus; assembly: GCF_038994185.2. NCBI lineage: Eukaryota > Metazoa > Arthropoda > Arachnida > Ixodida > Ixodidae > Dermacentor > Dermacentor albipictus. The sequence goes on along the minus strand of NC_091824.1, from coordinate 86,380,361 downwards.
TCTCCTTTACTTGGTAAACAAGGAACTACGTCAAATGGACTTGCGAAGGAAAGAAGCGCAGGAAGAACGCTGCCAAGAACATGTAAAGAAGCCAAAGTGTAAAATACAGATTACTTTAGTATAACACAACTTAAAAAAAAACAGCAGTTGCCAACCAAGGCCGACAAACCGCGCGGAGTTGTGTTGCTTCGTCAGCCAATCACAGAAGTAAATAAAATCGTCGTCATGCGGTCTTTTCGAAATGGCATTGTACTTGATTCTTCCGGAGCGTCTGCTGTTCTTGATGTCTTTTCATCGGCGGTAGCAATGAGGTGTGCAACAGGAATGGGCAAAGTGTATGGAGTCTGAGCATTTTACTATTGAAAAGTCTGCGGTGCCGTTCATTTCACTGCTGAACCCGTTTTACTCATGAAACTTCCCTGCCAACTGAAGTGAAACTTGACAATAAATAGTCGCAGCGAATCAAGCTTTGGCCTTTCCACTATATTAGGCGAGGAAAAAGGTACAAAATTATGCGCTAATAATATTATTTTCGTGGTTACCACCTTATTTGGGTAACAGGAAAAGTTTCAAGTACGAATTATTTGCAGCGTCGCGGGAGGAACAGTGGCTGGTGGTTATGAGGGCGTTGGTGGGGCTCCACAACTGACTTAATTTGCATCCTCCTATAGTAGCGTTTTTTGAATTAGCTCTGGAAGATTTATAAATATATATTTGCGGAACAATCACAGTTCTTTTGGATCCCTCGCGAATACTGCTCTACCAAGTGCCACAACCGACTCGTATTGTTATTTGGGAAGGTACGTAACGATGAGTGGCTGTTAGTCCCGTGCGACTGCGTAGGGCGCAGAACGCTGCGATTCTAGATTTACCACGCCCACCGCGGGAAGTTAGAAAAACACCTACATAAACACAGCAGAGAAATGGCTACGTTAGGCGGCTCGAATGATAACTGCAGAAGAGTCATTAAGAACAGACAACTTACTTTTTTCTGTTCTACGTCCTTTTTAAATAAAAATATGTTGATCCACCAATATTTTAATGAAAAATGGTTAAATTTGCTAATTTTCGCTTTTCCTTCCTGTTTGGCCGTTGCCTTGGCTCTCTCCCTTAGTAGATCGCTTAATTTCTCGACTCCTTGCGACTCTTGTTTCCAATTGGCAATTTTGCATGGGAAGAGCTCTACAATTAGAGAAAAACCAGACGAGTTAACAAGTTACAGTCATATTGCCTATGAGTATAAGGGTTATTACAGGGTTTGATGATGGACTCTGTGTCGCATTATCTTATTTTCCACCTTATCTAACCCATATCAGGGGTATACGGTTCGGAGGATCTGTCAGCGTCGCGGCAAGCCGTTACTTGAACAAATAATGAAGCAAAAGGAAAAGTTAAACTCAATGGGCACTTTCTCTGGCCACAACTTGTTCCACGGCCATACAGACCAGTTGACCACGAACCGAATCCCTTTCCTGGTCCCTGGATCAGTCTAAACAAAGAAGGTTGAACTAACGAAGCAAGAGCGATGCGCATGATGGTCTAAAAGACGGTGACGTCTGCATGAATCTCGACTTCGATGATGAGGAACCTAATCGATGAGGAACCATCACCTTCACACCCCGGGAGATGCCGATAACTAACGCCATCCAAAAGGAGTGAAAAAGGCAGCAAAATGTTGACCGATAAACAGCTGTCAAGTTTCAACATTGATGTGACGGCGCCTGCGGAATGTATGTGAGAAGTGGTGGCGTGGGCGGGGAGGGTGGAGGGGTGTATGCGCCTTAATTTCAAAGGGGACCGGTCCCCCGCCCCCTCCCTTGGGTACGTACCTGAACTAGGTAGAAGCCTATGTGATAAACTCTTCTTTTTCAAAATGCAAGCGCATTTGAATCGGCCGGTAGGTGCTGCATATTTAATCATTATTAACACAAATTAACCCGAAGCGTTTTATTAGGTTCCTCAGGGAGTGCCTTCGACCGACAAACAAGTGTGCTATCTTTTTTAATCTTTTTTTTTCAGGAAGCTTCCTCATAAATCTTGATTGCTTTCGGATTACCCAACAGCTTAAGACCGCACTAATAGAAGCGAGAGTGTGGTATGAGAACTGGCAAATTGATTTTTAATGAAAGCGGTCAATGTTTGATATTTTATGGATTCTTTCTTGATTTCATGCTGATGATTTATCCAATAAGATAAAAAAGGTACAAGCAATAACACTAGCAATAGCAATAGTTTCTGTGCAGTAGCTTATGATAGCTTTCTTGCGATTTCAACTATTTCGTAAGCATTCCTGCAAGTGCGAAGAGTGTAAGGATTTCTCTATTTTTTTTTCGATACCTGCAATCGCCGAGGCACTGCAGAGGGGAGTGGGTGACAGCATATAAACAATTGTTGGGCGCATCTATCAAATGTGCCTATATATGGAGTGCTTCCTGGAATAAAATTAGTTCCGAGTTTGGCGCTCTTTCTTTCTCCTCTTATTTCTTCCGGTAACTTTAAGCTTGCGCCGCACATCTTTCTGAATCCTATCCGAGTCCTCGCACCGAATCATACCTACCCAGGTTTCTCGGAATCTCAGATTATGATTTGAATTTCCTTGCTCAAAATTGAGCAACTTTGTAATAGCTGAAGCCAAGACACAAGCTCTGCAAGTTCTACGCATTCAGGAAACTTTTCGACATTTCATCAGCTTAACAGCACATCTCCATAATAATCCGCTGCACGCTGTTCTTTTCAATGATTTGGGCGACTATGCGAGGTATGGCGCTTTCATCGCCCATCCATTATATCCTCGCAAAGTCAATCACCTCGTCCGGAACGAAATTTTTCACCTCTGCATTTGACTATGCCTTCCTTAGCTCTCACAATTCAAGGTACTGATGAAAAAGCAAGAACACACCTACAACAAGCTACATTTCTGACACTCTTGCACATGAGTCAATTGAAAGGCGGCAGTAAGTTCATATTTACTGAGGAATTCACAACAACGTATGGCACCGCGCCTGCCTTTTACGACTCAACGCACAATGAAAGTATGAGTTTCCGCCTGACGCACACGACCTCATCTAACTCGGAAAAAATTATTTAGGGTTCTCCAGGCAACAAAATACATGACTGAAAACGAAGTAAATAATAATATGATCATATATTCGGGCTTAAAAGCTGCACTGCAGTGATTAGCCTAATATTGTTTTAATGTCCATTTTTTTCTCGCTCTCCGATGAGGCTGCAAAGACACTTACCATGGCTTCACATTCCTGCCTAGTTCACGTTCAATAGATTCCCAGCCATATTGGCATATTGGTGTAACGGAAACTGAGATATCTGACAGAATGACGGCTGATGCTCACACTCTTTGCATGCAGTGACTCATCTGGAATTCGCTCAGTTTGATTCGTTCAGTTTGACGCCCAAAGCTGTCTATGCAAGCTGCGTGGGACGCTTCCAGAAGATATGTTAACGAGCAAACAAAAAATTACCGACGATTACGTTACTTCCTAATGCGAAATTTGAGCGCAGCAAATAAGCTGTTTCACCTTTTCGATAGATTGAGGCAAAGAAATCGAGCAACACATGTATGCGCTATCACAGAATTTTTTTTTTATTTTTCACACGTATTCCTTTAACAAAGACTCCATTAACAGTTCTTGACAGTCATGAAGGAAGCTTTGTGGTCGGAGAAATAGACTGATATATGTTCGACTTGGTACACCAATGCTTGATTCTCAAAGACGAGATCTATACAAGTGCCTCGCGAGGTTGTCACAGCCGTGGGACGCGTTACGAGCGAGAGGAACGGGATGTTCTCCCGCATAAGTGTTAGGAAATTGCTGTTTGTCTTTATGTCAACATTAAAGTCCCCCACTACTAACATCGGTGTGGATCGATGGACGGTTAATGCGAGTTGCAGGAAGTGCACGACGTCTTTCGTGAGTGCGGTAGCGGACTCACGAAAGCGGTATCAGTCGGTCGCTGCTAGCGCTGGGGGGATGAAAGGAGGGCGGAGCTGGTTATGAGGCCGACGACAACGCGAAACCCAGGAACGGACGCCAAAGAGGCATTTGTGTAGCCAGCCCTCCTCCACAGTCTCTCCTCCTCCCTTCCATCATCCTCCCTCGCCCGGAGAGCCGACAGCGCGCATGCGCGGCGGCGGAGCAGCGGCGCATGCGCGGCGGCGGAGCGCGGCGGTGGAGGCGAGCTGGTTACGAGGCCGACGCCGACGACGACGACGACGACGCCGACGACGCCGACGACGACGCGAAACCCAGGAACGGACGCCAAAGAGCTGCGCTCTAAAAACGTCATTGTGGTACCGAGTCTACCCTACTCTCAGCCATCTGTTGACTATTACTGATCTGCTTATTCTCTTGTATCGCTCTTATCGTTGCACGCTACTACGAAGGAGAAATGGTGGAGGAATAACACAGCTGCAAGCGCTAAGACAAATAACCATTTCATTGTGTAGTTAGCATAACAAACCTGCCACCTAGGCAGAAAGCGTGACCGCCGAAGTGGCTAGGACAGAACGAGTTGGAAGCAATCATCGGGTCCAGAAGCTCTTGCCTCCTACAAAGCAACAAACAGACGCCATCATAGCCAAAACTTGGCAACCATGGAATCCGAAGCCCCCGCCTCGCCCCCCCCCCTCCTCTCCCTAGTCGAAAGGCAAGAATGCAAGGAAAACGTCGGGCTCGTTGATTCTTCGTGCACCAAGCCGTCCAATCGTTGATCTGCGAGAAAGCCCAACCGGCTGTGGCAGCCCTCCGCTGAGAGGATTCCTTCATTAGGTCAGCATGGCGCATCCACTCCTTGTGTCGTCTCCGATGTCAGTGTAGCGCATTGTCTCAGGAGCGTTGGGCTGCGTTCAGGTATCTTGGCGGCTTCGCTGGGGTGGGATGTTTGCTGTCATAAGAGGTGGGGCCGTTCTCGGCTGAACAGACAAGGTACAGCCAGATTTAGATGTAGCTTAACGCATGTGTTTTCTTGTCTCCTCTGTCCCTGTCTCAAGTTTGCGCTATTGATCCGACGTAATATATTTAGTGTGAGTGCATGCTTGCAAGCTGCTTCTCAATAACACTAAAACTTAATACCACCGAGAATCTCTCCTACACGTTCTTTCTAAGAGCCCAAAAAGCACATTTCGTCGTAGTAACAGGTTTCCAGCTCAGAGTACATGGTCATATATTACGTACCACATGCAGCGCTTTAGCAGGTATATATTAAAAGGAAGGTTTACCTCCGGTGATCTTATCTAAATACATGTAAAAGGAGAATTAGTTTTTCTCTGCAATCAATGCACCAAATTTGACGAAGTTTGTTGCATTTAAAAGAAAGGCTTAAAGTACAGTGACTGTTGCTTTCGAGTAATTAATTTAGGACGTCAATTTTTATTAAATATTGGCAAATATAAAAACCATTTATAACACGAAACTATGAAGTTTACAACACCATAACTGAGGAATGAAAAATGACATCACAATTATGTGAATTGTATATAATAGTACGTCCAAAGCGGAGAAAATTGATATGTTACACATGAATCTCAGAAAATTCAGTCATATGGATATACAGCTTTTGCGGAACCATGGTACACAACGTAACAAATTGACGTAAGATTGACATATCTAATTTGTCCGCTTTGAATGATCTAATGGATGCCGTTTACAGAACCAGGATATCTGTTTTTTATGCAGAGCTATTCATTTATAAATTTCGTGCTTCTATTTTTTTCAAGCTTTCGAATTTTTGAGGATCTTTTTAACAAAATTCGTGCTCTAAATCAAAACTCCGCTTCAAAACGCAAGTAAAATTTTTTGCACTCTCAAAAGCAACAAATTTCGTTAAAATCGGTCCAGAAGTTCTCTCAGAAAAACGTTTTTGAGTTTTACATTTATTTGCATAGGCAGCGTCGGAGTTGGGCCTGAGCTAAAGCTTCCCCTTACCTCAGTATTACTTTCACAGGTACAGGCACGCCTGTGCAACGTACATCGTCCTTTCAGAAGAACATCACTGCACAGGATAGCTTCAAAGCCAACTGCTGCTCAGGCAAAGATCACGTTCCTCATTGACGTCTTACGCGAGCTATGTGCGAAGGACCTGCGCATTGAAGCTCGTTGAGAAAAGCGATTTACGGGTTAAAACAAGGTGCCGCAGACATTGAGCGTCTACTGCCATCCTTCTCCTTTCCTGAGTTTCTGGTTCCAGAAAGCTCCAAAGGCAATTGTGGAAGGTTACAGCTGGACGCGAAACCGCTCCTTCCCTGCTCAAGTACATATATATACTGGTACCTTACTGCAAGGGTAATACCGTCGCTGCTAACTGGCGCTAATGTTGATGCGACCATTTTATTTTAGGTCTCTATTTTTGCCTCCTGCACAAAGTAGAGATACAAGTCCGCCTCTAACGCAAGTACGAAAGGAAAAATAACTCACACGTGAGCCGCAGCTCGAAGTCACGGACGAAGCTGAAGGACACTGTCAATCGAAGGGACAAGAACGGGTATCAAAGCACCGAAGAATGAACATGACCCGCAGCCCAGGTCCAGTTTCTGCGCCCGAAACAGCATTTACTTTCGTTTCAGGATTGTACTGGTTTTATTCTGGAAGAAAGCTCGTGGTAGATTATCTTTTCAGTGCTATTTCTTTGATGCGATAATAAATTCATATTACTGAGTTCAAACGTTTCCAATATGCACCTTTGAAGTGAAGCCAGTGCCTCATCTAATCTGCACCGTCACGTAACAGAAAGGTGCATACCAGAGGTCCCTTATTTTCTCATGAAAGTTATCGTGGTTGTGCGATTGCCATGTTATACAGGTAGTATACTACCTGTATTCACGTAGTCACGCTTTGCTCCGTGGGCCGTCGTAGTCGTTATGCCAATGTCATGGTCATGCTACCACCACCATTCATGTTGGGTTTTGTTTTGTATAATACAACAAGGGCAATTTAACACGATTGCAGGAATAATGCGGAAAACTGGGGGACTGGCGTGAGTCAGAGTAGTTATTCTGCTACTAAATGAGTATAGAGCTGAGAAGATCGATGAAGTGGGGAGTTTTTTTTTTGCGTGTGTTGTGTGTGTGACAGTGAAACATAGCGCTGCAAAAACACATTTTTTGGGTGGATTGGAATTTAAAAAGAGAAGGAGAAAGAAGGAATGTCGCTAAAGTCAGCACTGATAACATTTACGAAAAGAAGATGTAATTTATGCTCACACAGTCAGTACTATATCTTATCACATGTTAAAAGGAGGACCCTGCCCAGTTTAATAGACTAGCTAACCACTAGAAGAGCGCTGGGATCGACTTCTACAGCATCTTTCTGCTAATGCAGGATAATTTTGCCACGTTACACATTTCTCTGACAGAGGCAAGATACGATAAGTATACAGATAAGCAATAACGGCTACAGTTCACATGTCTCTGCGATCAATTTAACAAGTTGTAATGATTAGGGGCTGAAACATTGCCGCCGTGTTCATATCAAATTAGGAAGCTCTTGATATAGAGGTTAAGTGATGTGACATGGGGCGTAATAAATCTTTGCGGTCGTATTACTCTCAAGAACATACAACGAGCATGGAGTGCTCAAGCTAAAATTGAATATTTGCTTTTCTCCCTGACATGTATTGCTTCCTATGTGTTGGGCAAGCGCTTGTGTTGTATCATAAAATAATGCCGTTTAAGCAATCACTACGCAATAAGTGTTTTACCAAACCTGACTGTACCTGACTCGACAAAGATGTCAACCAGAGGACAGAAAAATAAATCATCCATTGTACTTAAACCAATTCTTCACTCAATAAATTTGACATTCCATTCAAGTAGATAATGTACGTGCTAAACGGACACCCTATGCCACTGGAAATTTTCGAAGGACGTAAAGAAGAAGCTCCACTGTTTGTTATGCCTTGCTTGTGTTGAATAAAAATAAACACAGAAATCTATGTTTATCAAAAGTGCGTGAAACTTGGTGTGTGTCAATCCAGCGCGCTCTCAGATATTCCAAGTATGATTACATTTCGTATCTTATTGTCAGCTTCCGGCTACATGAACGCGTTCTATGAAAGCTCCTGCGCGCAGAGACCGAAAATGGCATTTACTGTCCAGCAACTATCTCAATGTGTTTAAGACACCCCTGGTACGTATGTCATAAGAAGCCAACAGACACTGATACCATGGACAACATAGGGGAAATTACTTGTGCTTAATAAATGAAATAAAGAAACGATAATCTTCTGGGAATTCAAGTGGATGAAAAAACAACTTGCCGCAGGCGGGGACCTAACCCACAACCTTCGCATTTCGCGTGCGATGCTCTACCAATTGAGCTACCGCGGCTTTTATTTATTTATTTATTGAGCTACCACGGCGTCATTTCCCCATCCACTTTCGTGGGTATTTATGCGCCCTCGTAGAACTCTGGGAGTGTCAAAAGCCAGCGGCAACACTCAACAGACCTTGGCGGCGGACGTGGAACGTCCTTTTTGCCGCAGGCGTCACGAGAACGTGATCTTTTTGGGTGCAGGCAACTGGCCAATAAACCCACACATGCTACATGAAGGCATCAATGTTCCCTGATTCTACACTTTCGTTATGTAATAAACGAGAAGAAAAAGGGTTAAACGAAGGGTCCGATTGTATTTTTAGTATAGAAGCTTTGAAAGAAACCAATAACTTTGCTTATTCTGTGCTCACTGTCTCAAACTGACATTGTTGTTGCCAAGCCTCGTTGTTGCCGAAAAGACGCGTACATCATGCGTCAGGCCTCAGAGCATGCTCCAACGAAAAAAGAAGCGTTGCCTGGCTGTTGGGAAGACCGGAGGGAAGCCAAGGCTGCCTTTCAGCCCCCTTCTCTAACGACCCTTACTCGACGTGAAACGTCTTACTCACCGAGTAACGAGCGCTGCGTGGAAGTAGGAGACATTTAGGCTACGCGCAGACGATTCTTTCCTCGCGCGTCCCTGCCAGATTCGTGTGGACAACAGAGTGGTGCACTGGACTTCGTCATAGCGGTCAGATAAGGAGGCCGTTCCTCTTAAGCGACGCATGGTTTCCTTGGGAGTCCGGGTCACGGCCATCCCTTTAATAACGCTTACTGCGGCAACGACAACCACACGCATGCCGTTTCTCAGCCATGAGGTCTTGTAGCAGGTGGTGTTGACATTTTGAGGCCAGTCAGATGTAGATGGCACTCTTTATTCTCGCGAGAATATATATATATATATATATATATATATATATATATATATATATATATATATATATATATATATATATATATATATATATATATATATATATATGTGTGTGTGTGTGTGTGTGTGTGTGTGTGTGTGTGTGTGTGTGTGTGTAGAGAGAGAGAAGGGTACACTGGGGACTCTTTTTCCATGCTGGCATTGACATTGAGTGGGAATGTTTGCTTTCACTAAGGCAATCGTCACGACGGTCTCTTCTGTGCTAGCTGACCCGGCATTATTGCCATGTGCACTGCCTCGTGGTCGTTATGGATCCCGGCGGATTCAGTGTGGTATAATTTTGACAAGTGCAAGGTCGCGTTTGCAAGGGGACAGACTGTATGCTTCTGACACGCGGAAATGTTTTTTTGTACCTAACCAAATTTGACCGAAGGGTTATTACAAAAAAGAAAACGTAAACAAAAGGGATGGAGGGGCGTCCAATATCGAATCCATACATGGAGGCTTCAAAAACTAAAGTTCGTCGAAATGACATCTGAACGCGTGCCAAATAAAAAGGGGAGAAATTGAGGGAGAGAACGTGTTCCTTTCTTTTTTTTCGCTTGGAACGGGCACGCATTGTTGTACGCGACAACAACATAACATTCGTTGTTTAAAACAGTGATGAGAGCCTGAGACAACTACTGTAATGTCCTTTCATCCTGTGTTGGAGAATTTCTTAATTTACAGAATGTAAACTGTCGCCGTAGCAATGTGCCAACCGCATTATCTGGGTCAGTAATTCGTGGCGATCGGATGGGTTTTTCGCAATGATGCTTACTAGACACGCTAAACAAAAAAAGCCACTGGCTCAAGCGATCACTAAGGGAGGCGAGGCCGTTCTTTTTTCAGTGCCCCCATTACGAGCTTCTTTTTATTCTTTCCTTGTTTTTTTTCTTTTACTGATTTCATCTCTGCTCTACTCTACCACTCGGAATGTGCAACCATGTTCTTCACAGGCCTTATCGACTTGAAGTGGCTGTACACTTACTTCTTCTGTCTGCTAAATCAAATTTTTGCAAATAACCAAGTGGGTCATACTTGAAGACAACCATGTTTGTCTAGCATTCGCGGGGTTCCCCCAATTCGTTCTAGTCGAGTAGTGAGTGATAGGACTGCTCCTGCATATACTTTTCAAATAACATCATGCGCTTGCGAAATCTTTTGATCAGACCGGACAAACTAAACGTACGCTACAGTAAATGAACAAAACTACCTTTGTTCTGTGCTTTTATGTCACTGGAACCTTGAGACCAATATCACTAGTGAAATTTATTGCCTCTAGCCCCCCCCCCCTCCCCCCCCCTCCAAAAGAATAGAAAAAGAAAACGGCAGCTATATATGGTGGTTTCGCCCGAAGGGTTAAGCACTGACAGTAATAGCAAGGCCCACCATAGCGCTTGAACCCCTAGGATGCTGATCTAACTATACGAAAGTCCGGATAATGCGGACGCCACATGAGCAATGTCTACCAAAATTTCTGGCACCCTTGAAAGCTTAACACGGCGTGTAGCGCCTGTAATGACATCACACAGCTGCCACTACGCTCCCTGTATAGAAGCGTGCCAGTTAATCAACCTGAAAAAAACATTACGAAAACATTGTGAAAACAATATTATGAAAAATACAAGATCCTTACGCCAATTCAAAAGGGAACTCAAAATGCATTTATTAATGACAAACTAATGAGGAAATTTACTGTAACCGTTTTTCTGTCCGTTCCTTCTTGCTTTTTTTTTCGCCTGTTTTTGTTCTTGTAAATAAGCTACTGATGTTTTCTTCACATACAATTCTTTATGTTACTGTGAGATAAGTGAAACCTTGTTATTATTTGTAATGAATTCTGTATTTTGCTCTGTTAACGTTCATTTCCTGTTGCTTGTATAATACCTTATTATATGCTACTGCTGCTTTGAGATATCAATTATCATAACTATTCTTGTACAGGAGGTCCCGATACAGTCTTTGACTATGGGACCTCCTCCTGCATACCAAATAATTGTAATTTGACCCAACTTCTAACAATAAATTCTGATTCTAATTCTGATCATTTTCACGTTTGGGCGCTCATATTGTTATGGACTTCTTGGATTTAATAGTCTCAGCAAAGTTATGCGCTTTGAATTATATTGTTTATGGGGTGCATTTCTCAATTTTCCGAGGAATAATTTAGTCAAGAACGTAAGACCTCGTTTGAGAAGCTTTGGGGGTTGAACAGTAAAGCAATCTACCTTGCATATACGGTACGTATGAGCAAACAGCATACATATGCCTAAAGATATGCGCAGCCCACGGCAACGCCAACGACGACAATGAAATTCGCCTGGAATTATGGCAATAAACAAAGGAAGAACCCGACGGAGATTGAGGGATCAAATGGTTCCGCGGAGTGTTAATTAGGAATCTATACGAAACAGAACAAGTGCTTGGCGAGGTGCATGCTCGCAAATGTTTAGCGAGATACATGCATGGGCTGAAGCGACAACACTAATCACTCATCTTTCTTCCGCTAAATACTGATAATATATCTACTCTCCTGTGCCCCGCACTTGTAAAACAGTAGCACTGGGGCTCATCGTCATTGCCTGTAGGAAGCATAAGACAATTCAACTCCTCGCTCGCACACAACTCGAAAGTTAGCAAATCATACCGAGGCTATGTGAACAAATTGATGTTTATGAAGGGAAAACACGCGAAAGATCCATTACTAGCTTATTGATCGACTTCCGTGCCATATGCTTCGTCATCCCAGGGATATAACCACTGTTATCTGTGTAGGCAAAGCGCCTTCAGGAATTTTCTTCGTATGCATATAAACATGTAGAAGGCAGCTCGACATGTGTTTTTTCGTTCACCCCAGGCATTCCAACAGAGAAGCTTTGACTAAGATGTAAAGCCGAATGGCGTTATTTCCTGACAAAATCACCTAAGTGGAACCAGGGGACCATTCGCTAATGATAGCGTTATGGGGATACTCCTGACTGTTTTTGCACACACCAATGTCTTGCTGCTTAATAAAGGGAAACAGACGGGAAGGTAGGCAACTTTAGAGGCAAAATTAAACTGAGGTGGCAACCATGTGAAACACACACACATACCGCCAACTAACAAACGTATGAAACGAACAAAAAAGCTTAAAAGTTCGCGAAGTAAAAATAAAGCTAACCAAAACAAGCGCCTTTATGCGCCGACAACTAAAACAATTTCAGTCAAGTGGGTGATAAAAGAATTCATCGGCGATTGCGATACCTTCTAATGCAAAATGTGAGCACAGCTCTATACGTGTTCTCATTTCGCCATAGATTGATGCAAAGAATTTGAGAGAGACATGTATAGCAGAGTCGGCAATCGTCGAAAATCTGTTCTGTGTGGCAAGCGCGTCTGGTTTTTATACATGACTTGTCGAAGGTTCCAGAGCAATCGCTGATGCCGCTTGGCTTCCAGAAAGCACTACGCGATTCGCGTCGTCCCTACTATCAGATTAGAAAACAATCGTAAGCAATGACAATCGAAACAAGCACGAACGGGACCAAAAAAAGCAAAGCAAACAAGCACGAGCGAGAGCTGGCACGAGCAGACGACAGTACGAAGCGAGGCGTCCGGCTGAGAAGACCAGATACTAATACGCACGGAGCGGTCGGGAAAGTCTGCATGAAATTCGTTTCCCGCGGGCGCATCAATGAAGGGTCCTCTCTCAATGGTCCCCGACGTTCGCGGTTCGCGTCCTTGATCTGCCGGTTGCCATTTCGTGCTTATACCTGCTCTGGATTACGGGAGAGCCAGAAATCTTTCTACGCGCAAGTGTGAGCTTTGAAATCTTTTGGTGGTACGAAACTAATATAAAAGACGCAGCAAGGATTCATTGCAGATTAGGGCTGCATTACTGATAGGCTTCTTTGTGAATGCGCTATTTGATGTATCTGTGGACAGATGACGGTGAGTATCTAGAATTATCACATGAAACACCAATCTACCTAGCTATTTACCTGTATTTCACCTAAACATAGTTTAAAACCGGTGTTATATGCTTTTGTGAAAATTGCAATGCGCAACAGCCAGTCATAACTGATTACAACATATTGGTAATTCTGCAGTCGTTTACGTTCTTGGTGAAGCCGCCAACTTTCCATAGAGAAGTGTTGTTTTCTGCTTGGGAACCATATGATAACATTTAAAAGACAAAAATAAATTGCTGTATTGATAAATTTAAAAAAATTATCTGCACAATCGCGAAGCGATTTTTACCATATTTGTGCTTGTGAAAGGTATTAAAGGAATAAAAAAATGGCTGTGGCTTAGCTAAGGTTAAGCCCAGGATGCGAAGCATACTAGCCTTTATTTTAGTTGTTGAACCACTGTTTAGCCTGGGGAACTGCTGTTGCTTGGCTATATTTGGTTCGGCTAGACGAAGAAACAACTCATGCGTTACTCTGCTTCGCCTTCAAGAGTGGAACGCGACAGCGTTCCCGTCGACCCGCCAAGGGGTATAAGACAATGGCCTACGGCGCAGCGACTACGCGCTCCGCATTGGGCGCGGTGAGCGTCAAGCAACGCAGCGTTCGGCGCGGCAACGAAATGTGCGCCTGAGCAAGCGACGCACGCTTGAGCCTTAGAAACAGCTCGTTTCTAAGGCAACACCGCATTCACTAGAGGCGCTTTTGCACCGCTTTGAAGCTTCGTACTCGTGGCTTAGTGGTAGCGTCTCCGTCTCACATTCCGGAGACCCTGGTTCGATTCCCACCCAGCCCATGCAAGCGCAGCTGCTTTTATACCGCCGCGACGCCGCGAGCGACGGCGCGAGTTGGAGCCCCGTTTCTCGTCTGTCGTGACGTCACGGTGTCACGTGGTATTGAAGGCGACACCGCCGCGCCTGAGGAGCTGGGTTGAGCTCTCGTAATATGCTTCGCATAAAAAAAATATCACACAGTGGCTTATAGCTCGGTATTCCCGCTGTGAGCATAGCCAGCAGCTCAACTTATTAATTGCTCCACAAACATATATTGAACAGTTAGCACGGGCTGCCAACAACACCCAACATAGTTCTCACGAAATTCTTTCCTCTTCGCAAGAATGAGCCAGCACGGTCGCTACGCACTCAGTTTATTCGACAGAATAAGTGGGTGCCATCTGGATGCGGGCGGCCGGAAGCCATGCTTCGCTCGGGCGTCAGGGAAAACGGACGCTACTCCGTTTAAACTGTCGCACTGAGTAAACAACTGCGCCGGCACTTCCAAGAAGCGGGCGATTAATTATAACACGTGCTTTCTCGTTCGCACGGCAACCCAGCATCACTCAGCCAGTTGCGTGCTCGTCGGAAGAAAACGAAGCGCGCCGCCTTTCGCGAGAGATGCACGGCTGATTCGCGGAATGCGTCGCAGCACTCCCGCGGCTATGGCAGTCACGTGAGCTAGTTTTTCGCGTAAAAATGAAGGCATAAGTAAAACGAAAGCGATTCAGGCACGCCGTACAATTGCGTTCTGGTTTTCGTAAGCGAAAGTTATATGCACGACTAAGTTTCGCGCGTCGCGACCTTTTCTGTTTTGCTATTCTGCCTATATGCTAAAATGCTAATATCAATGTACTAGGTTAATCTCGACGACTGGTCTCTGACGAAAAAAAAAGAACATCGGGATTTGAGAGCAACCTTAATTTCCCGATCAAGCTCCCCATAATAGTTGACATCTCAATTTTTGCGAGAATCGCCAATGCCGACGATAATCAACGATAGGTCATTAGTCAACGATTACTCAATCAGTTTAGGAGGTACGTAGCAGTCGATAAATCTAACCCGGATAGTAGCGAAAGGTTAATCATTTAGTCGAGAGAGACAGAGAGAAACACGGAATTCAAAATGCGCCGGGAAATGTGTTCTTGCATATTAACGCGTTCATTAACAAGATGAAGTGCTGGTAAACAGCAGTTGATAGGTCTGTTTCAGTGAGCACTCTTGAAAGGTCCAATAAATGCAAGCAAAATACGTGAATGTTTTT